>NC_092711.1:171587829-171929764 GCF_047496885.1 Scyliorhinus torazame
GAGAAAGGATTCAGTCAGTTATCCAGTCTGCGGACACACCAGCGAGTTCACACTGGAGAGAGACCATTCACCTGCTCTCAGTGTGGGGAGGGATTCATTCAGTTGATCAGCCTGCAGATACACGAGCGAGTTCATAGCGGCAAGTGGCCGATCACCTGCTCTCAGTGTGGGAAGGGATTCATTTCCTCATCCAACCTGCAGATACACCAGCGAGTTCACACTGGGGAGAGGCCGTTCACCTGCTCTCAGTGTGGGAAGGGAGTCACTCAGTTATCCCACCTGCAGTCCCCACATATCCACGGTTTCTCTCACCTGTGGAGACATCAGCGAATTCACACTGGGGAGAGGCTGTTCACCTGCTCTCAGTGTGGAAATAAATTCTCTGAGTTATCCAGCCTGCAGACACACCAGCGAGTTCACACTGGGGAGAGGCCGTTCACCTGCTCTCCGTGTGAGAAGGCCATCACCACGTTATCCAACCTGCGGAAACACCAACGAGTTCACACCAGGGAGAATTAACTCAGTTGGCTGGATGGCTGGTTTGTGATGCAAAGCGACTCCAACATCAGGGGGTTCAACTCCCGTACCGGCTGAGGTTATCCATGAAGGCCCCACCTTTTCAACATTGCCCCTTGCCTGAGGTGTGGTGACCGTCAGATTCAATCACCACCAGTCAGCTCTCTCTCTCTCTCAAGAGGGCAAAGCAGACTCTGGTCCTCTGGGACTTTGGCGACTCTTATTTCACACAAATACAACAAACATAGATTCCTTTAAGGAGCAAAAATCCAACAGGAAAGGTGATGCAACCGTGGCTGCAAGAAATGTTAAAGATTCCATTAGATCAATGGAGGAGACTCATAAAGTGGCCAAAATAGTCGTAAGCCTGAGGATTGAGAACTTGTTTGAGAATTCAGCAAAGGAGGATCAAGAAACTGATAAAGAGAAAATAGAATATGAGAGCGATAAACATAAAAAATGACTGGAAAAGCTCCTATAGGAATGTGAAAAGGAAAAGATTAGCAAAGACCAATGTGGGTCCATTCCAGGCAGAGACAGGAGTGTTTTTTTTTAAATTTAGAGTACCCAATTCATTCTTTCCAATTAAGGAGCAATGTAGAGTGGCCAATTCACCAACTCTGGACTTCCGGTGGCGGCTATGGAGGGAGACTTCCGGTGGCGGCTATGAAGGAGTAAGTTGCACATTTGGTGGCTCCTGCTCTGGTTGGACTTTCGGACCTTTCCCCTGGACTTTTTTCTGGTTTTAAACGGTAAATTCAAAGGCTGAATCAATTGGGCACTGTTTCCACGTATTCGTGTATGGAGCAAAGAACCAGAAGTGCACGAAAAGGCAGAAATAAAAAGTTAGCCAAGAGCTGTGTTGAAGCTGCAGCAGGAGACAGCATGGCCGAGGACCGGACGCCTGGGGTGGCGGCGCTGCGACCATCGGAGCAGTTGATGCAGGTCATCCAGGATGGTTTCGGGGTGTAAGCTCAATATGGGGAAGAGCAAGATGTTTGTGGTCCAGGCAAGAGATCAGGAGAGACGACTGCGGGATCTGCCATTCAGAGTGGTAGGGGACAGTTTCAGGTACCTAGGTATCCGAGTGGCGATGGATTTGCGACTAAATAGAATTTGGCCCGACTGGAGGATCAGATGAAGGAGGGATCCGGAAATGGGATGCGCTCCCGTTGTCTCTGGCGGGCAGAGATTAAACGGTAAAAATGACGGTCCTCCCAAGATTCCTATTCATTTTTCAATGTCTCCCCATCTTCATCCCGCAGTCCTTATTTCAGTGGGTCAATAAAGTTATTGTGGGCTTTGTGTGGGGGGCAAGTCCCCGCGAGTGAAGAGGGCAATGCTTGAGTGGAGTCAGGGGGATCGTGAGCTGGCGCTGCCGAATTTCAGCAATTATTACTGGGTGGCTAACATAGCCATGGTGAGGAGGTGACTGGTGGGGGGGAAGCCGGCGTGGGTGCGCATGGAGGCGGCTTCTTGCAAGGGCATAAGTCTGGGGGCGTTGGTAACAGCGCCTCTACCATTCCCGCCAGCGCGGTACTCCACCAGTCCGAGTGGTGGTGGCGGCCTGAGAGTCGGGGGAATGGAGGAGACATGTGGAAGCAGAGGGGGCATCGGTATGGTCCCCAATCTGCGATAATCACTGCTTTGCCCCGGGGAGGATGGACGGGGGGGGTTCCAAATTTGGCGGAGAGCGGGGATCGAGAGGACGGGCGACATGTTTATAGAGGGGAGTTTTCCGAGTATGAGGGCGCTGGTGGAGAAGTTTGCATTGGCGGGGGGAAATGAATTTCGATATCTGCAGGTGCGGGACTTTTTGCGGAAGCAGGTACCAACCTTCCCACTCCTGCCGCTAAGGGGGATTCAGGATAGGGTGGTTTCTAGAGGATGGATAGGAGAGGGAAGCGCCTCGGACATATATAAAGAGCTTATGGGATCGGAGGAGATGCAGACTGAGGAGCCGAAGCAAAAGTGGGAGGAGGAGCTGGGGGGAGAGATAGAGGAGGGCCTTTGGGTGGACGCGTTGAGTCGGGTCAACCCGACCGCAACATGTGCCAGGCTCAGCCGGATCCAATTTATGGTCGTTCACCGGCCCACATGACGGTGGCTCGGATGAGCAGATTCTTTGGGGTGGAGGACAGGTGTACGAAATGTGCGGGGGTGCCAGTGAACCATGTCCACATGTTCTGGGCATGTCCAAGGCTATGGGGATTTTGGCAGGGGTTTGCCGACGTCATGTCCAAGGTATTAAATACGAGGGTGGCAATGAGTCCAGAGGTGGCGATTTTCGGGTTGTCGCCAGATCCGGGAATCCAGGAGGAGAAAGAGGCGGATGTTCTGGCCTTTGCTTCCCTGGTAGCCCGGAGGCGGATATTACTGGCATGGAGGGACTCAAAGCCCCCGAAATCGGAGACCTGGCTTTTGGACATGGCTGGCTTCCTCTGCCTGGAGAAAATTAAGTTTGCCATGAGAGTCTCTGTTAGGGTTCACCCGGAGGTGGCAACCATCCATCAACTTCTTTGCAGAGAATTAATCGTCAGCAGAAGGGAGGGGGGGGGGGGGGAGGGGGTTAGACTCGCATAGATTAGGGGGGTAAGTAATTGTAGGACCTGTGGGAGAGGGAGGTGGTATTTGCACTAGGTTAATATTTTCCTTGTTATGTACATTGTTATTTTGTTGCTGTTACAATGCCAAAGAAATACCTCAATAAAATGTTTATTTTTTAAAAACGGGGGGGGGGGGGGGGGCGGGTGGGGAAGGCCCGGGGTGGCACCAAGTTGAGGTGGGGGGGGGGGTGTAAGGATGTTGTGGCTGTTCGCTGTTGCCATGGTTGTTTTGTGTTTTTCTTCTTTGTTAAGTATATATTTGAAAAATGCCTCCAATAAAATATTTAAACAAAAAGAATCCCGCCGCCGGCGAATGGCGCGCCGCCGAGAACCACGCGGCTGGGGAACCGCAGAACCCCACGCCCTATCTCTCTCGGTACATCCAGACCATCTAACTCGCCCTATCTCTGTTACCAATTCCAATCTCTGCAACGATCCCCATCAATCTCACATTTTCCTCCTACTAGAACCCTCCAGTTCTCTTTACGATCCACTAAACCTTCGCCCCTTCCGATCTGAGTTTGTCATTCAGAGGCTACATCCTATATCTTCCAGCTCCTACAACCCTTCCTATCTCTGTGACCTCCTCCAATCCCAAAACTATCCCTATTTCTCCAACCTCATTAAGAGGTATAACCCTGTTTATCGTTGTAATATTCTTCAGTTCCTACATCCCCTCCACCCTCCATAACGCCCGTTAGCACATCAAATTACAGCAATCTCCTCCAGATGCTGCAACCCTAAAGCCCCTGCAACCCTACCTTATCCCTGAAACCACTTTAACCCCCTCCAACCTATTTTTTTCTGTTAAATCCTCGATGCCCCCACAATGCACACAGTGCTGTAATCTTCCCCAGCCTCTAAAAATACTCACTATTGCTGTATCCCCTCAATTGCTCCCTTGTCTGATAATCCCAATAGCCATAAAACTCTCTCCATCCCAGTTACTGTGTTGAGACTCTTAATACCACCCCATGCCTGTTACCTTCTCTCAACTGTACAATTCTCCCTGTCTCTGTCACATCCGCCAGCCCCGACAACTCTCTCTATCTCTGTAGCTTCCTCCCATCCCTACAACGCTTCCTATCTCTGTAGCTTCCTCCCATCCCTACAACGCTGCCTATCTCTGTAGCTTCCTCCCATCCCTACAACGTTTCCTATCTTTGAAACCTCCTATTGATGTTACACCCCACCTGAACTTTCATACAGCCCCAACAACCTTCCCTATCTCTATAATAGTTCCCTCCCCTACAGTAAAGTAAGTAAGTCGCAATAGTTGCAGATGACCATAGGCTGCTTTCCCCTTTGAGGGGGAGAGCTAACTTGTGGTGATTTAACCTGAGGATTACCATACCTCAGGTGAGGGGCAACATTGAGAAGGAGGGACCTTCATGCACAACCCTACATCCCCCACAGCCCTCCCTCTGTCCCCAGCATCCTGCTATCCATATAGGTTTCCCTCTCTGTGTAAAAATTACTTTAGCCCCGACAACCCTCTCTATCTCTGTAACATTGTCTACCCCTACAACACTCCTGAATTCTGCAACCTCCTTCAGCCCCTGTGACCCTCCCTATCTCTGTAACCTCTGCTGTTCTCCTGCTGTGTTCTTCTCCTTTGTAGTTAATATAAACTCCGTATCCTTAAATCTGTCTCATCCGGTTCTGGTAACTTGCCGATTTTCAGTAAATTCAGCCTATCAAATACCTCACTATCAACGTTTAACCCATCAGTGTCTCGACTACCTCCTTTTTCACTCTGGCTTGGACACCAAGTTCTTTTTTAAAATAAATTTAGAGTAGCCAATTATTTTTTACAATTAAGGGACAATTTAGCACTTAATCCAATTACCCTGCACATCTTTTTTTGGGTTGTAGGGGTGGGACCCACACAGTCACTGCGAGAATGTGCAAACTCCACACGGACAGTGACCCGGGGCCGGGATCGAACCAGGGTCCTCGGTGCCGTGAGTCAGCAATGCCTTGGACACCAAGTTCTGTGGTAAAGGCAGATACTCGTTCGGTACCAGTCTCCCTCCCTTCATGTCTAAATCCCCTTTCAGTTCCATATTCAGCTCCATGCTCCTTTTACAGCTTTGGGAGCAAAAATAGTGAAGCAGATTATTATTTGAATGGGTGTAAATTGTGAGAGGTGGGTACTCAGCGAGAACTTGGTGTCCTCGTGCATCAGTCGCTGAAAGTAAGCGCACAGATACAGAAGGCAGTAAAGAAGGCAAATAGTATGTTGGCCCTCATAGCGAGAGGATTTAAGGATTGGAATCGAGATGTTTTACTGCAATTGTATAGGGCATTGCTGAGGCCACACCTGGAATATTGTGCGCAGTTTTAGTATTCTTATCTGAGGAAAGATGTTCTTGCTGTGGAGAGAGTGCAGCGAAGATTTACCAGGCTGATCCCAGGGATGGCGGGACTGTCATATGAGGAGAGACTAAATCGGTTAGGATTAAATTCATTGGCGTTTAAAAGAATGAGAGAGGATCCCAAAGAAATTACAAAATTTTAACAGGATTAGACAGGGTAAATTCAGAAAGAATGTTCTCAATGGTGGGCAAGTCCAGAACTCGGGGTCATAGTTTGAGGATAAGGGGTAAACCTTTTAGGACTGAGGTGAGGAGAAATTTCTTCACCCAGAGAGTGGGGAATCTGTGGAATTCACCAACACAAAAAGTAGTTGAGGCCAAAAGGTAGTTGTGTAATTCAAGAGGAATTAGATATCGCTCTTGGGACTAAAGGGATAAAGGGATATGGGGAAGGCGGGATCAGAGTATTGAACTTGATGATCAGCCATGATCATAATGATGGGTGGAGCAGGCTCGAAGGGCTGAATGGCCTCCTCCTGCTTCTATTTTCTATGTTTCCACCCTGTCACCTTTTAGTCGGCAATTGAAGTCTTTTGTGTTGATTTGCATGCTAACTGGCAGTCTCCACCCACAATATTTTGGCCTCGGAGAAGGCAGTGCTGTGAGCAGAATGTTCTCAGACCGAGGCAGTGGGTGGTGCGGTCACAGAGGCTCAGGCCCCAAACAGTAGTGACTGAGGCCGAGGCCGTGAGCGGCTCAGTAATGGGATGGGAGCAGTGCAGTCACAGAGGCCGTGGCCCTGAGCCGAGTGGTGACGGAGGCTGAGGCCGTGAACGGCTCAGTGGGGGGATGGGAGCAGTGGAGCCACAGAGGCTGTGGCCCTGCGCCGAGTGGTGACGGAGGCTGATGCAGTGAGCAGAGCATTCATAAAATCTGAGTCTGTGAGCAGTGTGAACAAAGAACAGAAAAGTACAGCACAGGAACAGGACCTCCGGCCCTCCAAGCCTGTGCCGAACATGCTGCCCATCTAAACTAAAATCTTCTATACTTCCGGAGTCCGTATCCCTCTATTACCATCCTATTCATGTATTTGTCAAGATGTCCCTTAAACATCACGATCGCCCCTGCTTCCACCACCTCCTCCGGCAGCGAGTTCCAGGCACCCACTACCCTCTGTGTAAAAAACTTGCCTCGTACATCTCCTCTAAACTTTGCCCCTCGCACCTTAAACCTATGCCCCCTAGTAATTGCCCCCTTTTTGTGAGGGCCAAGAAGAATCCAGCACGAGTTTCAAGGATACAAAGAAATAACATTTATTTACAATAACATATAAATACACAACAGCAGCAACCTCACTTGCTGCTTACTCCATCCTGCTAGTTCCAAACTGCCAGCTTTATTTATACAGGGAGTCTGCTAATGATTTCTCCGCTCCCCTCAATGGGGAAGCTCATACTCCCACAGGATTGTGGGATTGTCATTAGTCTCCAGCCAATGGTAAGCAGGCAGGTTATAACATCCCCCCCCCCCCCACCCCCCTGCCGAAGTCCAAGGAATCCACCGAAGACCCTGGCGAAGGAGGGCGTCGGACTCGTTTTGCCGCAGGCCGGACACCATTCGAACGAGGCGCTGGATCGGGCGGCGTGTAACGAGACGGAGACCGGCGCTTCCGTGATGAACGGCGTAACGGTTGTACATCCACGGCCCGTGTGCCCGAGGATTCCCCCTCTGATGCGTCCTGTGTCTCCATCTCGGAGTCAGAGTCTGCTGCCTCTGTCATCTCGGCGTCTCTATCTCCATGCGGTTCTGTAACGACCTGCGCAGGCTTTGAGTGAGGCACCAGAGGAAGATTGTGAGGACCATTGTCTCTGGTCTCTGCGGCTGTAGAAATGAGCTCCGGGGGCGGGGAATCTTTGGAAGGGATAGTCTTCTGGACCGAACGTGATCTACATGTTTGCGCTGGAGACGACCCTGGGCTTGCACCTGGTAAGATATAGGGCCCGTTTGGCGAAAGATTACGCCAGGGACCCACTGGGCACCACCAGCAAAATTGCGAACAAACGCTGGGTCACCGGATGCAAACTGCCGAATTGGCCGATGCCGAGAAAAACCCTGTCCCTGCCGTTCTTGTGTGCGGCGTACTTTTGGGCCAATGTCTGGGAAAACCATACTAAGGCGGGTGCGAAGTCTCCGGCCCATTAGGAGTCCTGCGGGAGCTACCCCAGTCATCGCATGGGGGGTGGTTCTATACAAAAACAAAAAGCGAGCCAGTCTCGTGTCCATTGACCCGGAAGACTGCTTCTTTCGGCCTCGTTTGAATGTCTGCATTGCGCGCTCTGCCAACCCATTTGAAGCCGGGTGGTTAGGGGCAGTGTGGATATGGCGTATGCCGTTCATCTTAATGAACCTCGCAAACTCCTCACTGGTGAATGGAGTGCCGTTATCCGTGACCAGCACCTCGGGGAGGCCATGTGTACTAAAAGACAAATGCATCTTCTCAATTGTTGCGCAGGACGTTGTCTCCTGCATCTTATGCACCTCTAGCCATTTAGACTGGGCGTCGATTAATAGAAGGAACATGGATCCTTGAAAAGGGCCTGCAAAATCTGCATGCAAGCGTGCCCAAGGCCGCCCTGGCCATTCCCAGTGATGTAGGGGCACGGCCGGCTGAAGCTCCTGGCAAATGGAGCAGTTTTGGGCTACCTTCTCAATGTCGGTGTCGATGCCTGGCTACCAAACATAACTCCGGGCCAACATTTTCATTTTGGTCACACCTGGATGCCCATTGTGCAAGTCTCTTAGGATCAGTTCCTGTCCTTTTTCCGGGACAATCACACGCGTCCCCCACAAGAGGATGCCGTCTTCCACGCTGAATTCTGACAGCTTGGAGGAAAATGCCTGCAACTCGCCTGGGAGCTGTCTCTGCTGCCCACTATGTGTCGAACCTTTGACAGGACTGGCTCCGTCTGGGTCTACTCACGGATTTGTGATGCCGTGATAGGCAAGGTGTCCATAAAATTTAGGGTTGCAACCACCTCACCGGTCGTGGGGGTCGACATGGGGCCGGTCGATAAAGGCAATCGGCTCAGTGCGTCGGCATTCGCTATCTGCGTTCCTGGTTTGTGCTCCAGAGAATACTCGTATGCAGTGAGCAACAAAGCCCAGCGCTGGATCCGTGCGGAAGCAATGGGCGGTATTGGCTTATCCTCTCTGAAAAGTCCCAGCAGAGGCTTATGATCAGTCACGAAAGTGAAGTGGCGGCCATACACGTACTGGCGGAAACGTTTCACCGCAAAGACCACTGCAAGGCCCTCCTTCTCGATCTGCGCATACTTTTTTTCCGCTGCAGTCAATGTGCGGGAGGCGAAAGCTATCGGCCGCTCGGCACCGTTCTCCATCTTGTGGGACAGGATGACTCCAATACCATACGGGGATGCATCACATGTGACAAGCAAAGGCTTTCCAGGATCATAGTGGGTTAGTAACCCGGACGACGACAATTGTTGTTTTACCCGCCGGAAAGCAGTTTCTTGCGGCTGACCCCAAACCCAGGTGTGATTTGTCTTTAGCAGAAGATGCAACGAGGCCAGCGTAGTTGCCAGATTGGGAGGAACTTCCCGTAATAGTTTACGAGGCCAAGAAAAGAACAAAGATGCGAAGTGTCAGTCGGGGCGGGGCCTGTTGAATTGATCGCACCTTCTCTGCGACGGGGTGCAAACCTTCGTGTTCCACCCAATAACCCAGGTAGACTACTTCCTTTGCCTGAAAGACGCACTTTGAGCGACGTAAAAAGACGCCAGCCTCCGAAAAGAGTCTTAACGACAGCCTCCAGATTTTCCAAATGCTCCTGCTCCAGCGTCCCTGTGATCGAAACGTCATCTAAGTAGACAGCGCCGCACAGTAAACCTCTCAAATGCCCTCCATAACACGTTGAAAAATAGCGCAGGCAGAGGATACTCCAAAGGGCAAACATGTACATTCATACAGGCCCCGGTGTGTATTAATCGTTACATATGGTCGGGAGGCAGGGTCCAGCTCCAACTGTAGGTAGGCGTGACTCACTCATTTTGTGAACGAGAGTCCACCTGCAAGCTTTGCGTAGAGATCCACTATGCGAGGCATTGGATATCGGTCGAGTAGGGAAGCCGTGTATTCACTGGAAGTTTATAGTCGCTGCACAAGCGAACTGTGGCATCTGGCTTCATTACAGGTACAATTGGTGCTGCCCAGTCAGCGAAACGGATGGGCCTGATAATACCCAAAGTTTCCAAATGAGTGAGCTCCCCTTCTACCTTCTCGAGCAAGGCGTAAGGCACCGGGCGCGCCCGGAAATAGCGCGGCGTGGCTCCTGGTTCGACTTGGATACGGGCTACGGCCCCTTTTATTTTCCCCAAACCGGGCTGGAATACATCTGGGTATCGTCCTAGCACCTCAGTCAACCCTCCAGAAACTGTTTGGAGGATGTGCTGCCACTGCAAGCGCAAATGGCGCAACCAGTCCCGACCCAACAGGCTGGGCCCATGGCCGCGCACCACGATAAATGGGAAACGCTCCTCCTGGCGTCTATAAACAACAGGGGTCATCGTAGTTCCTGCGCTGTCCAATGGTTCCCCCGTGTAGGTGGCCAACCTGGCCTGTGTGTCGGTTCATGTAAGGGTCTGTATACCATGCTTGATGCGGTCGAATGTCCTCTGGGCGATCACGGAGACCGCTACGCCAGTGTCCAACTCCATCTCAAGCGGGTGACCATTGACCCGTACTGTCACCTTAATGGGGGCCACACGGGGAGCTGCCACACAATGGAGCTGCAGGCAGTCGTCCTCCGTCTCCACGTCCTCAGGAGTAGTCGCCGCAGGTTCATCCACATGGAAGGTACGGCCCATGGGCTGGTCCCAGTTTCGGTCGGAACGACGGCGCCTCTGGCGCCCCCAGGACCGGCGTCCGCGACGGGGTCGGCGCCTACAAGTCTGACACGGACATGGCTCCTCATCCATTGGTTCTGGAGAAGGCTCCCTTCGGGGAGGAATGTCCGACGGCCACTGTCGTCGATCCGGACGTCGTCTCGCCCAAGGTGCCGCAGGAGTGCGGGGGGACGTTTTCGGACAGAAGTGGTCGTGCCCCAAGGCATGCACTTCCATTCCCTGTATCTCCTGCACTCCTCGTTCTGCACTCTCTCGGGACAATACTATTTGAATGGCCTGTTGAAAAGTCAATGTTGGCTGAGATAACAACTTTCTCTGGGTGGCCGCATTATTAATACCGCAAACCAAACGGTCGCGTAACATTTCTGACAAGGTCTCACCATAGTCACAGTACTCCTCAATCCTGCGTTGCCTGGATAGAAAGTCGGCAAGGGATTCTCCAGGGGTCCTCTCAGCGGTATTAAACCGGTAATGTTGGACTATCGTGGACGGGGCTGGGTTAAAATGCTGCCCCACTAAATTCGCAAGTTCCTCAAGCGTTTTGGTGTCCGGCAAAGTTGGGTACGTAAGGCTCCTAATCACCCCAAACGTATGCGGGCCAAAGGCGGTGAGCAATATGACCACCTGGCGCTCATTTTAGGTGATATTGTTTGCCCGGAAATAGTAACGCATCCGTTGTGCATACTGGTTCCAGCTTTCCAGCGCAGCATCAAAAACATTCAAACGTCCATACAGAGGCATGGTGTAATAGAAAACTACTTCCAAACTGTATCCAACAAAAATCCAGGGAGGTGGCTTCAGTAGTGTAGACAGCTATTCACTTTAATTCTCGTCGCCAGTTTTGTGAGGGCCACGAAGAATCCAGCACGAGTTTCAAGGATACAAAGAAATAACATTTATTTACAATAACATATATATACACTACAGCAGCAACCTCACTTGCTGCTTACTCCTTCCTGCTAGTTCCAAACTGGCCAGCTTTATTTATACAGGGAGTCTGCTAATGATTTCTCCGCCCCCCTCATTGGGGAAGCTCATACTCCCACAGGATTGTGGGATTGTCATTAGTCTCCAGCCAATGGTAAGCAGGCAGGTTATAACGCCCATCTACCCTGGGACAAAGTGTGGTGACAGTGGGTGAGACTTTGAGCAGAGCTGGCACTGAAACAGAGGCCATGAGGGAGCAGACACTGAGCAGGCTGTGAGCAGAGTTCTGTCAACAGGGCCCGAGGCCTTCAGTCTTTCTCCCACACTCTCACTCTTTCTCCCTCTCTTTGTCATTTTTCCCTCTCTGTGAATGTGTGATTGGAGCTGGAAGAAACATTCACATCGATCATCACAACACAAGGAGGCGTGTAGGGTTAAATCTGTAAACATTGAATTTAATATAAATACCTCTAATGCAAGCTAGATCAATTAATTAATTTAAAACCAATAAGTAAACCTAATTAAAAAGTAAACTTAATTAAATACATGACATTAAAATTTCTATTTTACACATTGTATATCTATGAACAAAGGCAAATTATATCAGTAAACATTTTAAGTTTGTCTACATACAACTACATTTGAATGAAGAAATTGGATTAAACACAAGTTGAATTTGAGCAAATAATCTGTTTCAGTGGAGCGTTTATCCATGCTGCTGGTCTCCCGCTCGCTGTCTCACTGCTCCATTATCCTCCTCGCTGATCGAGCGATCGCTGCTCTCACCGCTCCGTTATCCTCCTCGCTGATCTGGCGATCGCTGCTCTCACTGCTCCGTTATCCTCCTCGCTGATCTAGCGATTGCTGCTCTCACTGCTCCGTTATCCTCCTCGCTGATCGAGCGATCGCTGCTCTCACCGCTCCGTTATCCTCCTCGCTGATCTCGCGATCGCTGCTCTCACCGTTCCGTTATCCCCCTCGCTGATCTAGCGATCGCTGCTCTCACCGCACCGTTATCCTCCTCGCTGATCCAGCGATCACTGCTCTCACTGCTCTGTTATCCTCCTCGCTCATCTAACGATCGCTGCTCTCACCGCTCCATTATCCTCGCTGATTTAGCGATCGCTGCTCTCACTGCTCCGTTATCCTCCTCGCTGATCTAGTGATCGCTGCTCTCACCGCTCCGTTATCCTCCCCGCTGATCTCGCGATCGCTGCTCTCACTGCTCCGTTATCCTCCTCGCTGATCTAGCGATCGCTGCTCTCACCGCTCCGTTATCCTCCTCGCTGATCTAGCGATCGCTGCTCTCACTGCTCCGTTATCCTCCTCGCTGATCTAGCGATCGCTGCTCTCGCCACATTTTTCTGCTTACTGCTGGTCTCCGCAACGTTTAGGGAAAAGGGAAAATAAGAACATACAAGAATTAGATAAGCTCTGGAAAAGAACAGGAAAGAATCGAGAATAAAAACACTTGGGACCAATTTCAAGGGATTTAGAACCTATTCCAGATTAATTGCAACCAACGATTGGCAGCAAAACTGTAACAGAACAGTGGTCCCCTTCTCGAGATTAAATACTTCAGGTACCGTCAGTGTTTATTCGTACAAGAAGGAAAAGCAGGACAACTCGTTGAGCTCCCAGGATGATAAAAGAACTGAAGTGTAAGATGAAGCAGAAATAGGGTGGCTAACGTCAGCTTAATAATCAGGTGAAAAGCAAGATCATGGCTGATCTGATTGTAACCTCAACGCCACATTCCCAGCTGCCCCCAACAACCATTCACGTTGCTACTTGTCGAGAATCTATCCAGTTAGCTGTAAATATATTCACCGACTCTGCTTCCACTGCCTTTTGAGGAAGAGTGTTCCAATGACACATCCCGCTCGGAGAGAAAATACTTCTTCTCAAATCTGCCTTAAATGGGCAACCCCTAAAGTTACTTGGATCCTTTCTCATGAACAATGATACAATTCTGTTCAATTCATCAGCCAGCTCCTTATTTTCCATTATCAATTCTTCACTCATTTTCTAGAGGACAAAAGCTCACAACGTTCACACATTTCACAGAGCAAACCCCAGACAGCACACAGCCATGCGGCCAAGGAGACCCGCACAGTGATTCAGGCGTGCCGACCTCACCAGACTGTTGAACACGGTGGAGTCCACACGGGATAAATTGTTCCTCGAAGTGGTTGGAGGGTCAGCCACAGGTCAGCCAGTGCCGCCTGGGAGGCAGTGGCAGCGGCCATCAACTCGGGGGGTGTCACCAGGAGGACCGACACCCAGTGCCGCAAGAAGATCAACGACCTCCATCGGGCAGCAGGGGTGAGTTAGCATCCGCCACCTCGCACCAGTCTCACACGCCACCGCGGCTGCACCCCCTTATTCTCACGGCCCTGTGGTTTGCACAGCACCCCCACCCGCAGTACACCTTGGCACCAACCTGCGCACCCCACCCATCATCAGCAGCGGTGCCCATGCCTGTCACCCGCCACAGCTCCCCCTTCCGCTGCCACTGAAGCTTTTATGTGGCTCACATTGCCCTCTCTGTCCCACAGGAGAAGTTGGCCCATAACAGGCGAGAAAGGGCCCAGATGTTCAACCATCTTGTGGATTTAGTAAAGAAACATTACGACCCTAAACTGTCCGTAAACCTGCAGCGTTACCGATTCTACACGGCTGGGACGATCCCTGGGAATACCAGGACAGAATTCCCTATGAAAGCTCTCATGTGCCACACTCACCATCAACTCGACATTCAGCAAGGACATTCTGGCATCTCTAGACAGACACAAAACCCTAGAAGTACTGGGCAAACCTTCCGGGAGGACGACAAATGTCAGCCGCAAGATTGCTGTAAGTGTGGCCAAAAAACATGAGCCAGTCCAAGCTGTCAGAATGAGCAATACTAAACTGCATCATCATCCCTACGGTGTCCCTGATAAAGATAACACTCTTGGTCAATGGCCATTCCCGAGAAATAGAGGCGGATACGGGAGCTGACGTCTCCATCGTCAGGGAATAAACATTCCGGCAACTCCGGATGGGCATCTTGCCCCGAGCCCTGCGAGACTCCAGGGCCACGTTGGCCATATATACAGGGGAACCTTTGAAGGTTATGGGGATCACAATGACTCCAGTTACCTGTGAGCAGCAGACAGCCTCGATACTACGATCCTCGACCCGGCCCCAACGATGTCTAGGAAACTGGACCAAAACCCAATATTTTAGTTTATTTTGTAAGAGTGTGCAGAAAGAATGATTCACTCCAGGAGTGACATCATAAAAACTACGGCTTGGCTATTGTTAAACACAACTTTGTTCTGAATCAGAATATTAAACTAGCTTTAACTTTAAACCCAAACTGAACAAGGTGCTGGGATGGCACTGCCGAGCCAGCAGGAGCACTGCCTGGTTGCCAGGGTTGCAGTGCAAGGGTGCCAGCTGGACAGTGCAAAGTTGACCGCATACCAGGGATAAGGCCAGAGGGCGACCCTGCAGCTACCCTGACCACCCTGGAGTCTCTGATGACCCCCCTGGGTGCCGTTCGGCCTGGTCCACCCCAGGTTGTCTCTTCCAAGGGGCGAGGGGGAGCTTGCCCATAATATGAGGGTGGAGGGAGGGTTTGAAGGGAGGGGGAGTACAGGGCCCGTAAGTTGGGAGTGGGTGATGGGTGGGGGTCCTGAAAGGGAGACAGTGCTCTTCAAAATGGTGGCCTGATCTCTAAGTTCAGCTCCCCAGTGCCAACAGAAATTCTGGGCATGATCTTCCGGCCTCATTACACCTGTGCTCAAGCGTAACGAGGCCGGGAAATAGTGGGAGAGGCCAAAAACAGTAACCGCGCCAGGTGCCAAACAGTTTGCAATGCAACTGGCCTGCTCCCGTCGGTGAATTCGGAATTCCGCTGTAGCGTGGCAGAAACCAACTATCACCGATTTAAGGCCCATTTTCCATACAATTAACGAGAGCCACCTGTCATCCAATGGCCTCCTGTCATTTCCCGGCCTCCCCAGCAAGTGGTCACGCCGGCGCCCATTGATACTCCTTTTTCAAAACGTGCACCTGGCGGAAGGGTTTCCGTGTGGAGCCGAGAAGGGGAGCAGCAATCTTTGTGCACAGGAAAGAGACCGGGGGGGCTGGTCTTGCCACCCCAGTGCTCGACGGGGTGTGGGGAACCCTCGGCTGGGGGTGGGCCACCATGGGAGGGTGGAGGGGAAACGCTGGGGGGGGCAATCCCTCGCGGCGCCACCATGCCAACCCTTGAATCCCAATCCCATGTGTCGTGCCAAGTGGGGCCATGTAGCATGTGGGAGTCATTGCCTCACATTCCAATCGAACCTTGATGCCTGGAGACTGTGTGGGGGTCAACACCACACACGCAGCAGCCAACATCCGAACACCCAGGGGCTGGGACACAGCTCCTGGGAGATGATCACGGCCGGAGGGTGGGTTGGTGCCAGGGAGAGGGGGGATTGTCTGGAGAGACAGGCAAAGTGTCCGGGGGTCAGCCCGCATTGCGGAGGAAAGTGACAGAGGCATCAAAATGTTTGTGCAGAGAGTTGTTTAATGTGCTGCACAATATCCCATTTCCGAGAGTGCTTTCCGCCCCGAATGCCGGCTCGCCAGTTGATTCGCCGAGGTAGAGCTCGGAGGGCCAGGCACGTTGAGGATCAGAGGGCACTGGGGTAGGGGGGAGGGGCCAGGTAGAGGGTGATGAGGGAGTGGGGTCGGGGGTCGGGAGGGTTGCGGGGGAGGGGGCACTCTCGGAAATGGGATAGCGTTCAACGATGTTCCTGGTGTCTGAAGCGACTTGACTTTTTTTCAGTCCTTTCTTCACTGCATTCTCTCAACAGAATGTGTCAGTAATGGTCTCCGAATAGACTGCTCACTCTCAGTGTCACGCGGGAACTGCAAGCGTAAAAGTCCGGTGAAATTGTAGGTCTCTGAGTCCAACAGCGATTCCAGGTCGATGTTGTCACCCATTCCTCGCGCTGTGGTATTGTCCATTATGGCTCCCTCAATGTTGCTCAGCAGTGTGTCATTCTCACCGCTGCTCGGGAATTGCACGAATAAAAATCCGGAGGACCTGAAGCTCCTAGCGTCCGACGCGGATTCTAGATCGATACTGTTTATTTCTTCATCATCTATGAAGAAGATGGGGTATTGTCCACAGTGGCTCACTCAGTGTTGCTGAGCAGTGAGGTTTGGTCCTCTGGATGATGATCGATGGCAACAGAGGAGACCTCACCGGCAGATCTGTCTTCCACATCACTACTGCCATTGACGCTATTTTCCTGCAGTTCAATTTGGCATTCAATATCATCAAGATTAACAGCTGGAGTAAGAGATTCAACCATTGGTTCAGGTGCGCTGCTTGTCCACGTCAATCATTTTACAGTCTCTCACACCTTCGCTGATCTCCAGGGAAACTCCCAGATCCTGCTGGTCATTCTGGCCGCTCGGTACCAGGATCACCCTCCTCCACAACAGCTGACCTTTGATCTCTGACATGAGGGCCTGGAGGTTCAGCTCCTCTTCTGGCTGTTCGGTTCCAACTTCGATCTCCTGTCCAGACACAACAGCAGCTGAGGTATTTTGACTGTTGACACGTTGTGCCTGATCTCCACCGGGGATAATTTCTACAGTATTCACTTCATCAATCTTTGCGATAGAAACGGAACAAACTGCTCCGTGTATCTTACCATTTGCCCAACAATATATAATCCACGTAGTCACGATCATTGTTCTGAGTGCTTGGATAAAATGTTCACTCTTAGCAATCGTTTTCTGTGTGAGCAGTTGGCAGGTAGAAGACCAAATCAATGGTAAAGATTCTGTCAACAGCGAGTTAAACTGGGTAACTATGGAAACAGGTGATGCGGGATGACGTAAACAAACATGGTGGGTACCGTGACATCACAGAACTCTGTCACAATAGCATCATACCCGACAGTGTGATGTCACAGGGACCACAATTCCCCAATTTAGAGAATCAAGTCAGGAAGCAAAGAACAAGGGGCAGAATTCTCTGTTTGAGAGGCTAAGTGTAGACACCAGGACTGAATGGGAGGTGTTCCCCGGTCCTGATGGGGGCGTGACTGCCGGAGCCATTTAGGACATGCTAATGCGGCAGCATTCACACCACGTGGCACTAATGCAATTCCAAAGCAGGCCCCGAGATTCACGGATACAGAGCTCGAGCTTTTACTGGATGCTATGGAGGAGACGTGGGGCACACTGTTCCCCGAGGTGGGAAGGAGGTTGTCACCCACAGATGTCAACCGGGCCTGGGCGGAGGTTGCAGAGGCCAGGATCGGATCATGGTCAGTAACTCGGGACCGAGTGGTTAGTGTCTACCTATATTTTCCAGTTATGGACACAGCGTACTCCCTATCGCCCCCCAAACTCCCCATCCCCCCCCATACTCCCGATCTCCATACTCCCCATCCCCCATATTCTCCACCCCACCATAGTCCCCATTCCCCTCTGTATGCCCCCCCCCCCCCCCCCCCGCGCGATGAACGAAGCACGCAGCTCACAATGCCTCCTCTGTATGAGGCAGGAGAAGTTGGCCCACAACAGATGGGAGAATTCCCAGACAGGCGGTGGGGTGCCGGATATCAGAATCCTCACCCCCTACGTGGAACAGGCCCTGGAGGTTGCGGGGGATGACCTGTCACCCGTGAGTTGTTAATGCCATACAGCCTGACCCGTTTGGAACTACCTCTGGCAGCCCATTCCAGACACTCACTACCCTCTGAGTGAAGAAATTGCCCCTCTGGGTCCTTATGAATCTTTCTCCTCTCACCTTAAACCTATGCCCTCTAGTTTTAGACTCCCCTACCTTTGGGAAAAGATGTTGACTATCTACCTTATCTATGCCCCTCATTATTTTATAGACCTCTATAAGATCACCCCTAAGCCTCCTACGCTCCAAGGAAAAAAGTCCCAGTCTATCCAGCCTCTCCTTATAACTCAAACCATCAAGTCCCGGCAACATCCTAGTAAATCTTTTCAGCACTCTTTCCAGTTTAATAATATCCTTCCTATAATAGGGTGACCAGAACTGCACACAGTATTCCAAGTGTGGCCGTACCAATGTCTTGTACAACTTCAACAAGACGTCCCAACTCCTGTATTCAATGTTCTGACCAATGAAACCAAGCATGCCGAATGCCTTCTTCACCACCCTGTCCACCTGCGACTCCACCTTCAAGGAGCTATGAACCTGTACTCCTAGATCTCTTTGTTCTATAACTCTCCCCAACGCCATACCATTAACTGAGTAGGTCCTGGCCTGATTCGATCTGCCAAAATGCATCACCTCACATTTATCTAAATTAAACTCCATAATTCTTATAAACCTCTATCAAGTCGTCCCTCATCTTTCTCCATTCTAATGAGAAAAGGCCTAACACCCTTAACCTTTCCTCGTAACACCTACTCTCCATTCCAGGCAACATCCTGGTAAATCTCCTTTGCACCTTTTCCAAAGCTTCCACATCCTTCCTAAAATGAGGTGACCAGAACTGCACACAGTACTCCAAATGTGGCCTTACCAACGTTTTGTACAGCTGCATCATCATCTCACGGCTTTTAAATTCAATCCCTCTGCTAATGAACACTAGCACATCATAGGCCTTCTTCACAGCTCTATCCACTTGAGTGGCAACTTTCAAAGATCTATGACCATAGACCCCAAGATCTCTCTGCTCCTCCGCATTGCCAAGAACCCTACCATTAACCCTGTATTCCACATTCATATTTGTCCTTCCAAAATGGACAACCTCACACTTTTCAGGGTTAAACTCCATCTGCCACTTCTCAGCCCAGCTCTGCATCTTATCTATGTTTCTTTGCAGCCGACAACAGCCCTCCTCACTATCCACAACTCCACCAATCTTCGTATCGTCTGCAAATTTACTGACCCACCCTTCAACTCCCTCATCCAAGTCATTAATGAAAATCACAAACAGCAGAGGACCCAAAACTGATCCCTGCGGTACGCCACTGGTAACTGGGCTCCAGGCTGAATATTTGGCATCCACCACCACTCTCTGACTTCTATCAGTTAACCAGTTTGTTATCCAACTGGCCAAATTTCCCACTATCCCATGCCTCCTTACTTTCTGCATAAGCCTTCCATGGGGAACCTTATCAAATGCCTTATAAAATCCATGTACACTACATCCACTGCTTTATCTTCATCCACGTTCTTGGTCACCTTCTCAAAGAATTCAATAAGACTTGTGAGGCAAGACCGACCCCTCACAAATCCGTGCTGACTATCCCTAATGAAGCAGTGTCCAGATGCTCAGAAATCCTATCCCTCCGTACCCTTTCCATTACTTTGCCTACCGCCAAAGTACAACTAACTGGCCTGTAATTCCCAGGGTTATCCCTATTCCCATTTTTGAACAGGGGCACGACATTCGCCACTCTCCAATCCCCTGGTACCGCCCCTGTTGACAGTGAGGACGAAAAGATCATTGCCAACGGCTCTGCAATTTCATCTCTTGCTTCCCATAGAATCCTTGGATATATCCCGTCAGGCCCGGGGGACTTGTCTATCCTCAAGTTTTTCAAAATGCCCAACACATCTTCCTTCCTAACAAGTATCTCCTCTCCAACAATATGGCCCCTCTCATTTGTAAATACTGAAGAAAAGTACTCGTTCAAGACCTCTCCTATCTCTTCAGACTCCATACACAATCTCCCGCTACTGTCCTTGATCGGACCTACCCTCGCTCTAGTCATTCTCATATTTCTCACATATGTGTAAAAGGCCTTGGGGTTTTCCTTGATCCTACCCGCCAAAGATTTTTCATGCCCTCTCTTAGCTCTCCTAATCCCTTTCTTCAGTTCTCTCCTGGCTATCTTGTATCCTTCCAGCGCCCTGTCTGAACCTTGTTTCCTCAGCCTTACATAAGTATCCTTCTTCCTCTTAACAAGACATTCAACCTCTCTTGTCAACCATGGTTCCCTCACTCGACCATCTCTTCCCTGCCTGACAGGGACATACATATCAAGGACACGTAGTATCTGTTCCTTGAACAAGTTCCACATTTCAATTGTCTGCTTCCCTGACAGCCCATGTTCCCAACTTATGCACTTCAGTTCTTGTTTGACAGCATCGTATTTACCCTTCCCACAATTGTAAACCTTGCCTGTTGCACACACCTATCCCTCTCCATTATTAAAGTGAAAGTCACAGAATTGTGGCCACTATCGCCAAAATGCTCCCCCACTAACAAATCTATCACTTGCCCTGGTTCATTACAAAGTACCAAATCCAATATGGCCTCTCCTCTGGTCGGACAATCTACATACTGTGTGAGAAAAGCTTCCTGGACACACTGCATAATCACCACCCCGTCCAAACTATTTGATCTAAAGAGTTTCCACTCAATTTTTTGGAAGTTGAAGTCACCCATGACTACTACCCTGTGACTTCTGCATCTTTCCAAAATCTGTTTCCCAATCTGTTCTTCCACATCTCTGCTGCTATTGGGGGGCCTATAGAAAACTCCCAACAAGGTGACTGCTCCTTTCCTATTTCTGACTTCAACCCATACTACCTCAGTAGGCAGATCCTCCTCCAACTGCCTTTCTGCAGCTGTTATACTATCTCTAATTAACAATGCCACCCCCCTAATCTTATTGAAACATCTATAACCAGGAACCTCCAACAACCATATCTGCCCCTCTTCTATCCAGGTTTCCGTGATGGCCACCACATCGTAGTCCCAAGTACCGATCCATGCCTTAAGTTCACCCACCTTATTCCTGATGCTCCTTGCATTGAAGTATACACACTTCAACCCATCTCCGTGCCTGCAAGTACTCTCCTTTGTCAGTGTTACCTTTGCCACTGCCTCATTACATGCTTTGGCGTCCTGAACATCGGCTACCTTAGTTGCTGGACTACAAATCCGGTTCCCATTCCCCAGCCAAATTAGTTTAAACCCTCCCGAAGAGTACTAGAAAACCTCCATCCCAGGATATTGGTGCCCCTCTGGTTCAGATGCAACCCGTCCTGCTTGTACAGGTCCCACCTTCCCCAGAATGTACTCCAATTATCTAAATACCTGAAGCCCTCCCTCTTACACCATTCCTGCAGCCACATGTTCAACTGCACTCTCTCCCTATTCCTAGCCTCGCTATCACGTGGCACCGGCAACAAACCAGAGATGACAACTCTGTCTGTCCTGGCTTTTAACTTCCAGCCTAACTCCCTAAACTCGTTTGTTACATCCACACCCCTTTTCCTACCTTCGTCGTTGGTACCAATGTGCACCACGACTTCTGGCTGCTCCCCCTCCCCCTTAAGGATCCTGAAGGCACGATCCGAGACGTCATGGACCCTGGCACCCGGGAGGCAACAAACCATCCGAGAGTCTCTCCCGTGCCCACAGAACCACCTGTCTGTACCTCTAACTATTGAGTCCCCTATAACTACTGCTCTCCTAATCTCTCCCCTTCCCTTCTGAGCCCCAGAACCGGACCTCGTGCCAGAGACCCGGTCACTGCAGCCTACCCCTGCTAGGTAATACCCCCCAACTGTATCCAAAGGGGTATACTTATTGTTGAGAGGAACGACCACAGGGGATCCCTGCACTGACTGCTTCCTCCTCTTCCCACCTCGAACTGTTACCCAGCTACCTTTGTTCTCAGGTGTAACTATGTCCCTGTTGCTTCTATCTATCATCCCCTCAGCTTCCCGAATGACCCTCAGTTCATCCAGCTCCAGTTCCCTAACACTGGTCTGTGAGGAGCTGGAGATGGCTGCACTTCCCGCAGGTGAAGTCAGCAAGGACACCGGTGGTCTCCCTTACCTCGGACATTCTGCAGGAGGAACATTCCACTGCCCTCGCTGCTATCAACTCTACTTAGTCTCCCAGTAAAAATGAAAGAAAAAATAGCTTACCTGCTCACAGCACTGAGTCTTTTTTTTAGGTTAGAGGAGGCGGGAGGGTGGGAGACACTACACATGTAATGTCTCTGGTTTCCTCACCTTTCAAATTTATTGGGTAATACAACCTTCCCAGGTCTCCCCACGGCCGACTTCCGGTTTCCTGCTCCGAAAAAGTAAGTTAAAAATCAAAAACTGAGCTTAGCTTCCAGCTCTCCCCTCCAAAAATCGCTCCCCTCTCTGCCCGCTCCGCTGGAAGAATGAGCTTCCAGCTCATTCAAGTCCATAATTCTCTGAAGGTGGCAAGGCAGGTTGAAACAGGTGTTAAGAAGGCTTGTAGCTGGTGCGGCGCATGGGCTAGAGGCGGGCCCAAGAAAGGGAATGGCTGACCAGCCCCTTTGCCCCTTTTTTTGGGGGGGGCCCTTTGCCCCCCAACTAGGCTGGTCACCTGGAATGTCCGGGGGCTAAATGGGCCGGTAAAGAGGGCACGTGTGTTTGCGCACCTGAGGAGACTGAAGGTGGACGTGGTGATGCTGCAGGAGACACATCTTAAAGTAGTGGATCAGGTCAGGTTGAGGAAAGGTTGGGTTATCAGGTTTTCCACTCGGGGCTGGATTCAAAGACAAGAGGGGCTACGATTCTGATTAACAAGCGGGTGGCATTTGAGGTGGGGAGGATAGTCTCGGATGTGGGAGGCCGATATATCATGGTTAGTGGCAAGCTGCACGAGATGAAGGTAGTGCTGGTCAACGTATACGCGCCACATTGGGACGATGGGGATTTTATAAAGAGGGTGCTGGGGAAGATTCCAGACCTGGAATCGCACAGGCTGATTCTGGGTGGGGATTTCAACACGGTTATTGATCCAGGCCTGGATCGGTCATGCTCGAGAACGGGCAAGGTGCCAGCAATGGCAAAGGAGCTGAAAGGGTTCATGGAGCAGATGGGGGGGGGGATCCATGGAGATTTAGGCAGCCGAGGGCCAAGGCATTTTCTTCTTTCTCCCACGTACACGGGGTGTATTCCCGAATAGATTTCTTTGTTGTGGGCAGGGCTCTGATGGCGGGGGTGGTGGACACGGGTTATTCAGCGAATACAATCTCAGACCATGCTCCGCACTGGATGGACAGGTCACTATGGATAGCAAGCAGCGCCCGCAATGGAGGTTGGATGTGGGGCTGTTGGTGTGCGAGAGGTTGAGGAAGTGCATGCTGCACTACCTGCAGGTAAACGACACGGGGGAGGTCTCAGCAGCGGTGGTCTGGGAAGCGCTGAAGGCAGTGGTGAGCTGATCTCGATCCGGGCTCACAGGGACAGGACGGATAGGGCAGAAACGGATCGACTGGTAAAAGAGATTCTGCGAGTGGATAGGAGGCATGCGGAGGCTCCAGAGGTAGGGCTGTTAAGGGAACGCCGGAGGCTGCAGGCGGAATTTGGTTTGTTCACCGCAGGAAGGGCAGTGGAGCAGCTCAGAAAGGCGAAGGGGGTGATTTATGAGCACAGGGAGAAGGCCAGTAGGATGCTTGCACAGCAGCTCAGAAAGAGAGAGGCAGCTAGGGAAATAGGGAAAGTTGTTGACGGGGATGGGAACTCGGGGACTCGGCAGGAGTGAGCAAGACCTTTTGTGACTTTTATAGTAGGTTGTATAGGTCGGAACCCCCTGCGGGGCCGGATGGGATGAGGCACTTTTTGGATGGGTTGACTTCCCCGAAGGTGGATGGGGAGCTGGTAGAAGGGCTGGGGGCCCCGATCAGGCTGGAGGAGATAGTGGAGTGTTTGAAGGGCATGCAGTCGGGTAAGGCCCCGGGACCGGACGGGTACCCAATCGAGTTCTATAAAAAGTTCTCCAGAATATTGGGGTCTGTACTGTTGAAGGTCTTTAATGAGGCCAAGGAAAGACGTGTTTTACCCCAGACGATGTCACAGGCCATGATCTCGCTCATTCTGAAAAGGGACAAAGACCGGAGCTGTGTGATTCTTATAGGCCAATAGCCTTGCTGAACGTGGATGCCAAACTTCTGGCCTCTAGGATTGAGGACTGTGTACCGGACGTTATAGGGGAGGACCAGACAGGGATCGTTAAGGGTAGGCAGCTGGGGGCCAAAGTAAGAAGGTTGCTAAACGTGATCATGATGCCCCTGGAAGGTAGGGAAGTTGAAGTGGTGGTTGCGATGGACGCGGAAAAAGCCTTCGACCGGGTCGAGTGGGATTACTTATGGGAGGTGCTGGAGCGGTTCGGGTTTGGAAGGGGCTTTGTTGACTGGGTTAGGTTGCTGTACCAGGCTCCGGTAGCTCGTGTATGGACAAACAGGACGACTTCAGAATATTTCAGGCTACACCGGGGGAAGAGACCGGGATGTCCCCTCTCCCCACTGCTGTTTGCGCTGCCGATAGAGCCGCTGGCAATTGCTCTGAGGGCCTCAAGGGGCTGGAAGGGGTTGTTCCGGGGTGGGTGGAGCACAGAGCCTCGCTGTATGCGGATGACCTACTGATGTATGTCTCAGACCCAATGGAGGGGATGGGGGAAATTATGGGAATCTTAGGGGAATTCGGCCGGTTTTCGGGGTACAAGCTAATATGGGAAAGAGCGAGTTGTTTGTGGTTCAGGCGAGAGGTCAGGAGAGGCGACTGGGGGAACTGCCGTTTAGAGTGGTAGGGGACAGTTTTAGGTACTTGGGTATTCAGGTGGCGAGGGATTGGGACAGGCTACACAAATTGAACCTGGCCCGGTGGGTGGACCAGATGAAGGAGGATTTCCGAAGATGGGACACGCTCCCGTTGTCTCTGGTGGTCGGTCAAAATGATGGTCCTCCCGAAGTTCCTTTTCGTTTTCCAGTGCCTCCCCATCTTCATCCCGCGGTCCTTTTTTAAGTGGATCAATATGATTATGGTGGGCTTTGTGTGGGGGTGGCAAGCCGCCGCGGGTGAAGAGGGCAATGCTCGAGCGGAGTCGGGTGATGGTGGGCTGGCGCTGCCGAATTTCAGCAATTACTACTGGGTGGCTAACATAGCCATGGTTTGGAGGTGGGGGGGGGGGGGGGGGGGGGGGGGGGGGGTGAGCCGGTGTGGGTGCGCATGGAGGCGGCTTCATGTAAGGGCACAAGTTTAGGGGCATTGGTGACGGCGCCGCTGCTGTTCCCGCCGGCGCGGTACTCCACCAGTCCAGCGGTGGTGGCAGCCCTGAGAGTCTGGGGGCAGTGGAGGAGACATGTGGGAGCAGAGGGGGCATCGGTGTGATCACCAATCTGCAACAACCATCGGTTTGCCCCGGGGAGGATGGACGCGGGGTTCTGAATTTGGCGGAGAGCGGGGATTGAGAGGATGGGTGACTGGTTCTTGGAAGGTAGCTTCCCAAGTATGAGGGCGCTGGAGGAGAAGTTTGCATTGGCTGGGGGAAATGAATTCCGATATTTACAGATACGGGACATTTTGCGGAAGCAGGTACCAACCTTCCCACTCCTGCCGCTAAGGGGGATTCAGGATCGGGTGGTCTCTAGAGGATGGATAGGGGAGGGGAGCGTCTCGGACATATATAGAAAGCTTATGGGTTCGGAGGAGACGCAAACCGAGGAGCTGAAGCAAAAGTGGGAGGAGGAGCTAGGGGGAGAGATAGAGGAGGGCCTCTGGGCAGACGCGTTAGGAAGGGTCAATACTACCGCAACGTGTGCCAGGCTCAGCCTTATCCAATTTAAGGTTGTTCACCGGGCTCACATGACAGCAGCCCGGATGGGGTGGAGGACAGGTGTGCGAAATGCGCGGGGGGTGGGGGGGGTCAGCGAATTATGTCCATATGTTCTGGGCATGTCCAAAACTGAGGGAATTTTGGCTGGGGTTTGCCGATGCCATGTCCACAGTATTAAATGTGAGGGTGGCAATGAGGACGGGGGTGGCGATTTTTGGGGTGTCGCTGGATCCGGGAATCCAGGGGGAGAGAGAGGCGGATGTTCTGGCCTTTGCTTCCCTGGTAGTCCGGAGGCGGATATTGTTGGCATGGAGGGACTCAAAGCCCCCGAAATTGGAGACCTGGCTTTCGGACATGGCTGGCTTCCTCTGCCTGGAGAAAATTAAGTTTGCCATGAGAGGGTCTCTGCTGGGGTTCGCCCTGAGGTGGCAACCATTCATCGACTTCCTCGCAGAGAACTAATCGTCAGCAGAAAGGGGGGGGGAGGGGGAGGGAGGGGGTTAGGTTTGCGTAGCTTCGGGGGGTAAGTAATGGCAAGGCCTGTGGGAGAGGAAGGTGGAATTTGCACCATGTTTATATTTTTCTTTTTATGTATATTGTTGATTTTGTTGTTGTTGAAATGCAAAAAAAAACCTCAATTAAACGTTTGTAAAAAAAAAAGTTTTTTTTAAACTTTGTATTGGATGTGAGTTGTCAAGTCTTTGACATCTTCTGGATAATGCGCAAAAGCTTGTTGAAAGGGTTAATTTTCCTGCAGAAACAAAAATGGGTGGATACCTTGGAATGATGCCATTTGCATCTCAACGTTTTTTTAAAATGTCACTCAAATGGACTGGGAGTAAAAGTTGGGTTGCTGCCAAATTCCCTTATCAAGTGTCTTCGAACAATGTGTTCTCTCCATGGATTTGTTTTTAATCAGAGTTACTTTCCTTAAAAACACCTTACACATTGTCTGAAGTTTTAATTTTCAAGCTAATTTTAAACATTTATTTTAAAATATCAAACACAATTTATTGAACATATGACTGAACCAATCTTGCGCTGAATGAACTTGGTTTTCTGTATATCAATTCATCGATTCTGTTAAAGGGAGTACTGCTAACAAGATTTGTTAATTTCCTAAAATTAACAAAGCAACATTCAAAATAATGACAGTTTTCTCAAGTTAACAGTTCTTGGCAACTTTTACGATACGTGACTTGGGGCGTATCCCTGTAGCCAGGGGGCGGGCCTTCATCATAGGAGACCAGTTTGTAATCATGAAATCTGAAACTCGCAAAATGGCCGTCTTCAACACGAGAAAGGAATTTCATATCTCTTATGGACAGATTTGTCGGTAATGGAGGAGGAGAGGCGGTTTCTGACTGAGGTCTGGGTAGGATCAAGTTTAAAGCTGCAGACAGTTCTGGTTTTAAACCAGTGACAAAATGGGTTTTTGATAGATCTTTTAAATGGTTTACAACCTAGGTTGTTGTCTTTATCACTTCAACTCCAAGTTGTTTGGTGCTTAATGGGTTAAGTTGTATTACACTTTGTTTGCCATGAGGCTCGTTGCTTAACCGAATAGGCTTTTCTTGTTTAAAAATCTCACAGTCTATTAAAGCTGCCATGAGAAGCTTTTGGATTGGTGCCAGCAGCATTTTGTGGTCGGTCTCAAGAGTAAGAATTAGGTTTGTTCTGTGGTAAAAGTGTCCTTGACAGATAGTTCATTTTGCCAGACTCCCCCTGTGGAACTTGGATCAGTGTATTCATTGTTTTCATGTCAGTAGCAGCTTGCAATAATATAGGATTTGGTTTAGATATCACTGGTATATCTTGGGCCTTAGTTAAAATCATTTCAACTCTTCCCGTTGGTGTCGCTGTTTGCTTTGGAGAGTTCAGCTGATTTATTAAAGACAGATTTGAAGGCTTTTGAGCTGTTAATTTGTCTGTCAGTAATTTGTTCTGACATTTCATGGTGTCCTTGTCATTTTCCAACATACATTTTTCCTCAAATAACTGGCAATTTTGACTTTTAAGACCATCATTTTCTGATATTAACTGTTGAAGTTTGGATTCTGAGTCAGTATCTTTCTTTTGGAGTTCATCAATTTGAAATGATTGTTGTTGAACTTTAAAGGTTTCATTTTCCAATAATGTTTTAATCTGATCACATTGTTCAAGTTTAGATTTTGCATCGCATAATTCTTCAACAACTGCTGCTAGTTGGTCTTTAGTGAACTTAAGGTCATGATCGAATTTAGCTTTTGCGATTGTCTCTTGATGTTTTTGGAGTTGTGCCATTACTGCAAAAGACCATTTCATACGTTTTACTCCATTTAAACATGTGGTTTTTCCCCATGCCTTCTTGATATTATCAAGGGACCACTGTCCTATGGGGATATCATATTTTGATTCAATCTTTCTTGCAACTTCAGACAGTCCATATTATCGACAAATCAAAGATCTAAGATCACCCAATATATCGTCAATAGAGACATCCGGTACAGCGCGACCTCCCTTGGACATTGTGGGAACTTGTTCTCTACCATTTGAAGGTCCTGAATCTATTTTAGGAGTCATGTCTGCCATAAACTCAGCCTTACTTTTTGGTCGCCAACTATGTTTGTGTATCTGTGTCCACTAGCCCGACTATTCTTTCAGTCCTGTTTTATTTTAGTTTCAACGACCAGCACCCGATTGAATTAACACAGTCTATAAAACGGTCCTTTCTTGGGATCGAAGCACTGCTTGAGGCGGCTTTAAGACTTTTAATGGGTGAAAAAGATATTTCTTACCGCAGTCTAGCCGTTTTTATTTGGGTCTTCCGTCCTTCTGGTCTTTCTTCAGTCTTCTGATTTCATCCTGGCTGGCTCCTCCCCTTTTGCCAAACGACGCCAGTTGTAGAGACCTACCATGTGGATTTAGTGGCACTTACGACACTAAAACTCAGTAGAAATTTGAGTTAAAATTTATTGGGTGCAAACAAGAATCGTTTATTGCCTCTATTTGTTTACAATTGAGAACCACTTAAATCTTATTCTCTAATAAGTCCGGCTAGCAAAAAGGACTTAAAAAGAAGCAACTTGTACACAATTTAACTTTGAAATAATACAGAAATGGTTTCTTGCTTACGGCAAATCAGATTGCATTTACTTCAACAGCTAGAGTGGAAAAGTGAAAGTATAGAGACAGCGAATAATTTAGATCAAAGTATAGATGATTCATGAATAAAGATGGCCATACGGACCCGCACGGTTATACAAAATCATATCAGTCTTTAGCCATCTACACCCCTATGTAATCCCAATTGGTTTAGGTTAGAATCAAATGAGTTTGATTTGACGATTAGCTGTCAATCTTCAATGTGCAACATTAGCTTTAAATGTTTCATATCTGAATACTTGTGTATGTTATGGAATGCGATTCTGTGCGATTATCACAACCAGTTTAAACTAGACTTAGAATAATAGAATTTACAGTGCAGAAGGAGGCCATTCGGCCCATCGAGTCTGCACCGGCTCTTGGAAAGAGCACCCAACCCAAGGTCATCACCTCCACCCTATCCCCATAACCCAGAAACCCCACCCAACACTAAGGGCAATTTTGGACACTAAGGGCATTTTATCATGGCCAATCCACCTAACCTGCACATCTTTGGACTGTGGGAGGAAACCGGAGCACCCGGAGGAAACCCACGCACACCGGGGAGGATGTGCAGACTCCGCACAGACAGTGACCCAAGCCGGAATCGAACCTGGGACTCTGGAGCTCTGAAGCAATTGTGCTATCCGCAATGCTACCGTGCTGCCCTCGCTATTTTGCACATTGTGGACACTAGTGTCAGACTTCTGCTGACTTCGCTATTTTGCACATTGTGGACACTAGTGTCCGACTTCTGCTGACTTTGCTATTTTGCACATTGTGGACACTAGTGTCCGACTTCTGCTGACTTCGCTATTTTGCACATTGTGGACACTAGTGCCTGCCCTGTCCCTGGAATGATATCTGGTACGGCTTGTGTTTTAATGTCACACTGTCTTACAAATGTATTTGTTAGAACAATCGAGCTCAGTAAAAGTGCTGTTTTGATCTATAATGGAATTATGCTGTGTCGTGCTGTTTTGTGTCTCTGTTCTGTTGAAGCTATATGTTTTGAGATGACCTGAGGTTATGAGTGTTGAAATCCTTAATTTAAAATGGGTATTTAAAACTGGGGCTTAATATTAACGTTAAATAGCTATCTTTTAACTATCAGGTGTATTAGAAAATAGTTGGTTTCTACAGAAGCCATGTTAAACTCTAACGTGTGACGAGATCTTTATTTCAGAAATTAATACTGTATAAACGTGAATGCTTCGACGCTGCTGAGTGAGCATTAATTGTTGAAATAAATAAATTCTTCAATAATTTTGACAAGAAAGGGAACATTAAATTGTGCCAATATCTGGCTCAACCACAAGGCTATTTGTTGAATCCAATCAAGATGAGTAAGAAATAAAGCTATTGTCTTTCACAAACTGTCTTTTTGAATCAGTGTACCTTGGAGTGACCAAATATATTAATTAAAGATTACTGTTTTATTTAGCCACCAATCAGTAATAGCTGATTGATCCTTAATTCAGTTACAATGAATGAATCAATAATGAATCAGCAGTTCTCGTAAAAGACTGATTTTTATTTGCTGTAAAAATGCAAAAGCAGGGCAGCAGAGTAGCACAGCGGTTAGCACTGCTGCCTCACAATGCCAAGGTCCCAGGTTCGATCCAAGCTCTGGATCACTGTCCGTGTGGAGTTTGCACATTCTCCCCGTGTTCTCATGGGTTTCGCCCCCACAACTCAAAGATGTGCAGGGTAGGTGGATTGGCCACGCTAAATTGCCCCTTTGTTGGAAAAAAATGAATTGGGTACTCTAAATTTCTTAAAAAGCTTAATTGCTGTATATGTAAAGAATGTTTTGGGCTGCATGGTGGTGCAGTGGTTAGCACTGCTGCCTCACGGTGCCGAGAACGGGTTAGATCCCGGCCCAGGGTCACTGTCCATGTGGAGTTTACACATTCTCCCCGCGTCTGCGTGGGTCACACCCCCACAGTCCAAAAAGATTGTGCAGGATAGGTGGATTGGCCACGCAAAATTGCCCTTAATTGGAGAAAAATAGTTGGGTAGTTTAAATTTATAAATTTTTAAAGAAGGAATGTGTAATGAAGGTAAAAGTACTGGCAAGAGAGACCTTCAAGGTCAGATTAACCTCATCATATGATATTGTAAAATAAGGGATTCTATAGAAGCAGATAAAAGGACAGTATGAAACAGTTCTATTGTATTTCTGCCTAAGTTAATGAGAGAAGGAGGTGTCAGTAATTGGGGATCCAATTCAATTAATCTAGTGACCAAATTGACCAATTGTCATGTTATGAGGTAATGGTCACTTTGGTGATAAAAGTAGAGGTTCTGAACGCCTTCCTTGCTGGCCAAGTACTGAAGACTCCTGAGGCCGAGTTCCAAGGAAATTACTGTCAAAGAAGGAGCCAGACTTCCGAGGTTGAATTCCACAAGAATTACTGTCAAAGGAGCCAGAGAGGGTTACGCTTCTATAGACTGATCCCCCACATGAAGTTGGAAAAGTTAATGCCTTAAAGTTCAGTAAACCTTTTTCTTTTCATAAACTTATTTTTGTATTTACTATCCAGAAAATTCTGCCTTTGTCTTAATTGATTTAAATGCTGTCCAAACTAAAGTGAATTTATTAAATGGTAAGTTGGGGGTGGCTGAAATTAATTATGTTCTCGATAACAAGATCAGTATCTTCAATTAAAAACCTTGCATTTCTATAGCACCTTTCACAACCATAGGGCGTCCCAAAGTGCTTCACAGCCAATTAAGTACTTTGAAGTGTCATCACTTTTTGTAATGTAGGAATCGTGGCAATCAATTTACACACAGCAAGATCCCACACACAGCAATGTGATAATGAGCAGATGATCTGTTTTTAGTGATGTTGATTGAGGGATAAATATTGACCAGGACACTGGGGTAACTCCCCTGCTCTTCTTCAAAATAGTGGCCGTGGGATCTCTAACATCCATCTGATAGGGATAGACAGGGCCTCAGTTGAACATCTTATTTGAAAGAAGGCTATTCTGACAGTGCAGCACTCCCTCAGTGCTGCGAGGAGGAATGTTGGATGTAATTTTTGTCCTCCAGTCCCTCAACTGGGACTTGAATCTACAGCCTTCTGACTCAGAGGTGAGAAAACTGCCCACTTAGCCACGGCTGATACTATAGACAATACAAAGTTAGAAAGTGAAAGCTACCCTTTAAAGCCCCCATCCTTTGCCTCCAGTGCCTAAATGTAATAATAAAAACCCCAGTATAAATAACATGGATTTGACTGACAAATGTTGAGGTGTTGGTTTCGAGTCACAAGGTTTGACTTCCCATTTGAGCCTCGGGCACCTTTCTGTCTCTCTGTTGCTCATGTCAATGACAGACAGCGATGGAGCTGAGGGCTGAATTTAACTGAGAATAACGCTCCAGTTGGCAAACTTCCATGAATGTCACACAATTTATGTAAAGGGCTAAATCCAGATTTAGAGAAGACAGATTTTTAATGGGTTGAAGGGTAATGGGGAACTGGCAGTACGGTGGAATTAAAGCCAGGATGAGCACAGCCATGATAGAATTGCAGAGCAAACTGGTTGGGCAAATGGCCTAATTCTGCTCCTATATCTTATAACTTATGAAAGGGGGAGACATTGATTTGCTCGCAGATGTTGCCCAGAGGAGGAAGTTTTCGTCTGACACTCATTGTCGAACCTCCACATTATGACATCACAAAGGAGCTCGTCCTCTAAACCAGCCAATAGGAATAAATCCGTTCCGCAGTGGCGTCACTGCATTTGAGCGCACAAGCCCGGCGCGCGGCCACCACCCAGTGTGCCGACCCCCCCACCGTCTGTTCCCTCTTCCCCCAACACATCGCCGAGACGGTTTCCAGGCAACCAGCTGACAGCTCCGGCCAGAGCGAGAAGCCCCTCCCCCAACCCAGGACTGCGCATGTCTCGGGGAGAGGGAAATCTGCGCATGTGCAGGGTGAGCTCAATCCCGCTGGCTTTACCGCTGACTTGTGCCCAATGGGAAGATAGGAGGACCGGAAGGACTCTGTTTCTCCGCCAATCAGAGCTCCCCCATTGTCTCAATGCGGAAGCTGGACATGGAGGTTTCTGCCGAGCAAAGCCGTTGTTCCTCCAACCCTGAATGAGCTGGAGCTGCACACAGACTCCTGTCCAACATCTGTGAGTAAAACACTTTCTTTTCTCCCCCTTTCCATTTCTTTTCTCATTCTCACCTTCAGTTGGTCACTTGCAGCAACTGAAGAAAAAAAAAGTGAATCCAGGGAGGGTGCAGACTCTGGAAAGCTTGGCCCAGGTCTCTCTCTCTCTCTCTCTCTTAAAGACATTGACATCCTTTGCTCCCTCAGCTTGACACATTTATTTGTCTGGCTAAAAGGACAGTCTCTTTCCTCATGTTCACAATTAAAGGGCTGATTTCCCCAGGAGATGGCTGACATTTAAGGGGACAGTAAGCAGGGCAAATCCAACTCAGCCAATTACTTCTCTGTGGGTCTACTGTCTATCATCAGCAAAGTGATGGAAGGAGTCATAAAAGTTGCTATTAAGTGGCACTTATTCTGCAATAACCTGCTCCCGGACGCTCAGTTTGAGTTCCGCCAGGGTCACTCAGCTCCTGACCTCATTACAGCCTTGGTTTAAACTTGGACGAAAGAGCTGAATGCCAGAAGTGAGGTGAGAGTAACTGCCCTTGACATCAAGGCAGCATTTGACCGAGTATGGCATCAAGGAGCCCTAGCTAAACTGGAGTCAATGAGAATCGGGGGATAACTCCACTGGTTGGAGTCACACCTGCAACAAAGGAAGATGGTTGTGGTGATTGGAGGTCAATCATCTCAGCTCCAGGACATCACTGCAGGAGTTCGTCAGGACAGTTTCCTCAGCCCAACCATCTTCAGTTGCTTCATCAATGATCTCCCTTCCATCATAAGGTGAGAAGTGGTGATGTGCAGTCATCCACAATGTTCAGCACCATTCTCAACTCCTCAGATAACAAAGCAGTCCATGTCCAAATTCAGTAAGACCTGGACAATATCCAGGCTTGGCCTAATAAGTGGCAAGTTACATTTGTACGACACAAGTGCCACGCAATGACCATCTCCTACAAGAGAGGATCTAACCAACACCCCTTGACATTCAGTGGCATTTCCATCGCTGAATCCCCCACAACCAATATCCTGGGGGTTACCATTGATCAGAAACTGATCTGGAATAGCCATATTAATACTGTTGCTCCCAGGGCAGGTCAAACGCTGGGAATCCAAGGTGTGTAACACACCACCTGAAGCCCCAAAGCTTGTCTACAAGCACAAGTCAGGTGTGTAATGGAATACGCTCCACTTTGCTGGATGAGTGCAGCTCCAACAACATTCCAGAAGCTCGACACTATTCAGGACAAAGCATTCAAACCTTCCATCACCGAAAAACAGTAGCAGCTGTGTATACCATTTACAAGATACACTGCAGTAACTCATAAAGATTCCACAGACAGCACCTTCCAAACCCACAACCACTACCATCTAGAAGGACAAGAGCAGCAGATACCTGGGAACCTCACCACCTGGAGGTTCACTTCCAAGTTACACACCACCCTGACTTGGAAATACATTGCCGTTCCTTCACTGTCCCTGGGGCAACATCCTGGAATTCCCACCCTAACAGCACAGGGGATGTAGGGCAGCATGGTGGAGCAGTGGTTAGCGCTGCTGCCTCACGGCGCCGAGGTCCCAGGTTCAATCCCGGCTCTGGCTCACTGTCCGTCTGTAGTTTGCACACTCTCCCCTTGTTTACGTGGGTTTCGCCGCCACAACCCAAAGTTGTGCAGGGTAGGTGGATTGGCCTCACTAAATTGCCCCTCAATTGGAAAAAATGAATTGGGTACTTTAAATTTATAAAAAACAAATTTTAAAAAAACAGCCCAGGGGATGTATCTACACCTCCAGGCTGCAGCAGTTCAAGAAGGCAGCTCATCACTACTTCGGAAGGGCAACTGGGGAAGGGCAATAAATGCTGGCCTGACCAGCATTGTCCACATCCCGTAAATTAATTTTTAAAAATTTACTATCGGACAGAGCTATGTCTAGTGTTGTTATATGGTATGTATTATATATATTATTGATGGTTCTGTAATAAAATACATCCATTATTATTTCTAGTTTTGTAATATAGTATTGTACCTTCATTATATATTTCCAGTCATACAGTCATTGCAGCACTGACAGAATCCATTTGGTAACTCAAGTCAATGCTGACTCTCTGTACAGCAATCCAGTCAGTCCCATTCCCCCTCGATATCCCTGTTCACCTGCAAGTTTATTTTCTTCAAGTGACCATCCTATTTTATTTTAAATTATTGATAATCTGGACTTCCACAACCCTTGTGGGCAGTGAGTTCCCTGTCATGACTACTCCATGACTAAATAAAATTCTTCCTCAGAATTTCCCTATCTCTAATCAGTAAATGTACTTATATGGAGATTCTCTACTCTTGTGCAGGTTTTAGTGAGTTGAGATTTGTTGATCAGCACCTTCACGAAAATTGGGAGGGAAAGTAAGTGAATACAGTCTGTATATTACACACATTTTTCATCCAGTAATATAGACATATATCTGTCTGGCAGCCTGCATGAAGATTTTCAGGTCTCTGTGTCCAGGACAGGAAGCAGTGCACTCTTGAGGTTGGCCTGGTTAAAGTCCTGGATCTGTCAATCAGCCTGAATCATCACCTTCAGGAGAATTGGGAGGGTGAATATTAGATACAGCAGAGTGAGAATGCAGGGAGAGTGTGTGGGTTGGAGATTGAGAGCATTTCAGGGAAAGAGAGAGGAAAGAATGTTCGATATAAACTAGAATTGTCTGTTCTGAGTTTCTATCCTGTACTGACAATGATTTGTAAAATCTGATTGCAGGAAGTTCGAACGAGAGGAGTTTGAGGCGGATATCTCAAACTAAATATCACGTTAAGAACTGACTGAGTCACTCAATTCTTGGGAACCGGAGATCATCGGCCTTTGAATCTAGAAGGAGAAATGTTTGTCTATTCTGTCTGCTTCAAGAGATTTTAAACATCAGTGTGTCTGGAAAAGCACTGAGACACACACACACACCCGTGTGAGACTGTTACAGAGCACTGACTGTGGAAAGAGCATTAACCAGTGACACAGCCTGACAAAATACTACACCATTAACAGCAGGGAGAGACTGTACAGGTGTTCGGTGTGTGGACGGGGCTTCAACTGATCGCCCAACGCAGTGAGACGCAAGATCACCCGGACCATGGAGAAACCATGGAAATGTGAGGATTGTGGGAAGGGATTCAAAGGCCCTTACGGGCTGGAAAGGCATCAACGCAGTCACACTGGAGAGAGGCTGTTCACCTGTTCTGTGTGTGGGATGGGATTCACAGCCCCGTCCAAGCTGGCAAGGCATCAAAGCAGTCACACTGGAGAGAGGCCGTTCACCTGCTCTCAGTGTGAAAAGGGATTCACTGACATTGGCAACCTGCGGAGACACGAACGAGTTCACACTGGGGAGAGGCCTTTCACCTGCTCTGACTGTGGGAAGGGATTCACTCAGTTATGCAACCTGCAGAGCCACCAGAGAATTCACACTGGAGAGAGGCCTTTCACCTGCTCTCAGTGTGAAAAGGGTTTCACTGACATTGGAAGCCTGCGGAAACACGAACGAGTTCACACTGGGGAGAGGCCATTCACCTGCTCTCAGTGTGAAAAGGGATTCATTAACATTAGTAGCCTGCGGAAACACGAACGAGTTCACACTGGGGAGAGGCCTTTCACCTGCTCTCAGTGTGAAAAGGGATTCATTAACATTAGTAGCCTGCGGAAACACGAACGAGTTCACACTGGGGAGAGGCCTTTCACCTGCTCTCACTGTGAAAAGGGATTCATTGACATTGGCATCCTGCGGAGACACGAACGAGTTCATACTGGGGAGAGGCCTTTCAACTGCTCTCAGTGTGAAAAGGGATTCACTGACATTGGCAACCTGCTGAGACACCAGCGAGTTCACACCGGGGAGAAGCCGTTCATCTGCTCTGTGTGTGATAAGGGATTTGCTCATTTATCCAACCTGCTGAAACACAATGTCACTCACACCAAGAGCAGGCCCTTCAAATGCTCTGACTGCAGGAGGGGTTTCAAAAGCTCACAGCTACTGATGTCCCACCAGCGCGTTCACTCTGAGGAGAGAACGTTCAGCTGCTCTCGTTGCACAAAGAGGTTTAGATCCTCATCCAACCTGATGAAACACGAGCGAGGTCACACCGGGGAGAGCCCGTTCACCTCTCCGACTGGGAAAAGCGTCACTCGGTCATCACTTGCTGAGCCACAGTGTCACTCACAGCAATGAGAGACCCTTTAAATGCTCCGACTGTGGGAGTGGGTTTAAATGCTCTCAGGTACTGATGTCCCACCAGCGCATTCACACTGAGGAGAAACTGTTCAGCTGCTCTCACTGCGACAAAGAGGTTTCAAACATCATCCACATTGCGGAGACACCAGCGAGTTCACACTGGAAAGAAGCCATTCACCTGCTCTCACTGTGGGGAGGGATTCACTCTGTCGTCCAACATGCTGAGACACCAAAGGGTTCACCAGTGATGTCGGGTTAGATTCTGCTGTTATTCCTGCTGTTCATCACATCCAGGACTGAACCTGGAGTGGGTGGAGGGGTCTGTCTCCTCGTCAACTCCTGGTGCTAGGACGTGGTGACCCTGGCGAACTACTGCTCTCCGGATCTGGAATACCCGACTGTGAAGTGCCGTCCATACTACCTTCCACGGAGTTCACTTCTGCCATCATCATGGCGGTCTACATCCCACCCCAGGCGGAAGTGAAGAAGGCGCTTGATGAATTGTACACCGCTATCAATAACAATGAAGCAGAATACCCGGAGGCCTTGTTCATCGTGGCCGGGGACTTTAACCAGGCCAACCTCAAGAGTGCACTGCCAAAATTCCACCAACACATCTCCTGTCCCAACAGGGGCCCCAACATCCTTGACCACTGCTACACAAACATCAAGAGCGCCTGATGATCCATCCCCTGACTGCACTTCGGAAAATCGGACCACAAGACGGTGCTCCTTCTCCCGGCATACAAGCAGAAACTTAAGCTGGAGAATCTGGCTATGAAGGTTGTGCAAATGCTGGTCTGAGGCAACAGAAGAGCTCCTTCTCGACTGGTCCATATTCAAGAACTCAGCAGTCAACCTAAATATGTATCCCAGCACCATCACAGACTTCATCAGCAAGTCTGTAGAAGATTGTATGTCAAAGAAGGTAGTACGTACGTTACCCAACCCGAACCCATGGTTTAATCGGGAGATTCACTCCCGACTGAAGGGCACGTCTGAGGCATTCAAGTCCGGCAACCCTGACCTATACAAAAAAATCTAGGTACAACCTCTGCAAAGCCAGCAGGGATGCCAAGCGACAACAGAAGAGTTGTCCGGAATAAGCGAGAATCATGGACTCTCATCGATTGTGGCAAGGCTTACACAACATAATGCGCTAAAAAGCAAAGCCGAGTAGAATCTTTTGCAACAGCGCACCCCTTCCCGACAAACTCAATGCATTTGATGTTTATTTCGAGCAGGAAACCAACAAACCTTTGTCATCTGCCCCAGCTGTCTTGGGCACACCCATGCCCACCGTCACAGCCTCCAAAGTCAGTTTGGCCACCTTGAAAGTGAACCCTTGGAAAGCGGCGGGTCCTGACTGAGTCCCTGCCATGCACCCAGATCCTGCGCGGGCCAACTGGCGGGTGTGTTCGTGAACATCCTCAACCTCTCTCTACTCCGTTCTGAGATTCCCACCTGCTTCAAGAAGACCACCATCATACCAGTGCCAAAGATGAACCAGGCAGAGTCTTTAAATATTTTGAAGACAGAGTTGAATAGATTCTTGATAAGCAAGGGGGTGAAAGGTTATCGGGGGGGTTAGCAGTAATGTGGAGTTGAGGTTACAATCAGATCAGCCGGGAACTTATTGAATGGTGGAGCAGGCTCGAGGGGCCGAGTGGCCTACTCCTCCTAATTTGTATGTTATCACATCCTTTTTAATAGATTTTGGCATTTTCACTCCTACTGATGTCAGGCTAATGGGTCTGTGGTTCCCCATTTTCTTTCTCCCTCCTTAAATATTGGGGTTAGATTTACCACCTTCCAATCTGCAGGAACCATTCCAGAATCTATTGAATTTTGAAAGATGATCACCAATGTATCTCTCCAGCCACCTCTTTCAACACTCTGGGATGTAGAGCAGCAGCTGCCCATATAGTTAAGTGTGTAATTGTAAGGTTGAATTGAGTAGTATCTGTAATATGTAACTGAGTTTAGTGTTGGGGCCTTACTTAATAGACAGGTGACTGGGGATGCTGGGCAGGTATTGATTCTAAGTCTGTGATCTACCACGCTTCGCGTTCAGGATCAAGAGGAGGGATATGTGGCCGCCTAAAGTGGCGTCTGGCAAAGGATGCTGGGAAAAGTGGCCAAGTTCAGGGACAGACAGGCTGCAGCTTCCAAATAGACAAAAAGCTGGTTTGTCTAACAACCGAGGAAAAAGGCCATTGAAAGGCCATCCCGGGACAATGGGCTTAAATGGAAATTGACAAAGTGGCAGATTTGGTGGCGTCAGTTTTCCTCATTTGGGAAGGCATACGTGCCTCGGACACCAACGGACATGGCCGGTCAGGACAAGCCCCGCAAGGTAGCGGATTTAATTGAACATTATCGATCAAGGTGATCAAGCCCTGATCGATTGATTGGGCCTTCACCTGGGACCGCCCAAAGGGGCTCAAACTCCTGGGGATAAAAGGTGCTGCGCAGCCCACCATTCGCTCTCTCGACAGCAGCTCTCAACAGTAACCAACAACAGTGACCCTTCACCGGCCGAAGAGGAAAACCATCCACGCCATCGACGGAAGGACCCGAGCCGAGGATAACAACGACCAGCAACAGACTTTCAACACTGCCAGACTGCGGACTCCAGATAAGGCCATATCTGCCCCGTACTTGCCAGTCACTTGAAAGTTAAGTTAAGGTCTTGTGTGCATTAGCTTAGAGTTCAACTTGCATGTGTGTGTGATTAATTAACAGTAACAATTGTGTGATCGTAAATAAAGTATATTATTGTCTGATACAACTTATGGTAATTTGTCCAGCGTATAAGGGTTAAAGACACACTATGGTTTTGGTACAACAGATCCTTGTGAAATTTGAAGCCATGTATTCGCAACAAGGCTCAAAGAGCAACAGCCCACTGCAGACAAAGTCGGGAGATCGGCCAGTCCAGCAGAAAGAAACCCTCCGACCCTCCCCATTGACCAATTGTCAGAATGAACAAAATGCAGTCCTGGATGTAATTGAAGCAGAAACAATAACAGCAAATTCCAACCCTTGTAATCACTTGTGAACTTGTTGGTGTCTCAGCAGGTGTGATGAATCACTGAATCCTTTCCCACATTGAGAGCAAGTGAACGGCCTCTTCCCAGTGTGAACTCGTCGATGTCTCCACAGTGTGGATGAGTAATTGAATCCTTTCCCACACAGAGCAGATGAACGGCCTCTCCCCAGTGTGAACTCGCTGGTGTAACTTCAGGCTGGATAACTGAGTGAATCCCTTCCCACACTGAGAGCAGGTGAATGGTTTCTCTCCAGTGTGAACTCGCTGATGTCTCTGCAGGGTGGAGGAATCACTGAATTCCCTCCCACATTGACAGCAGGTGAACGGCTTCTCCCCAGTATGAAGTCCCTGATGTGCCTGCAGGCTGGATATCTGAGTGAATCCCTTCCCATAGAGAGAGCAGGTGAATCCCCAGTGTGAATGTGTCGATGAGCTTCCAGTGCAGATGGGGCCTTGAATCCTTTCCCACAGTCCACACATTTCCATGGTTTCTCCATGTTTTGGGTCTCCTTGTGTCTCTCGAAGTTGGACAATTGAAGCCTTACCCACACAGGGAACACATGTACGGTCTCTCCCCGCTGTGAATGCTGCAATGTTTTTTCAGGGTGCGTAACTGGTTAAATCTCTTTCCACAGACAGTGCTCTGGAACACTCTCACTCGGGTGTGTGTGTCTTGGTGCTTTTCCAGTCACAATGGTGTTGAAAATCTGTTGATGCCGACAGCTCAAGCAAACATTTCTCCTTCTAGATTCAAATGCCGAAGATATTCAGATCCCAAGGAATCGAATAACTCTGTCAGATCTAGATGTGACGTTTGAGATTTCTCTCTGAAATTCCTCCACTTCTAATATCTTGGAAAAACAATTTACAAAAGTCAGCACTGTCAGTACAGGATAGATATTCAAAACAGACAATTCTGGTTCCTATGGAACATTCTTCCCTCTCTCATTCCCCAAAAGCTGTAAATATCCATCCAACACACTCTCCCTCCGTTCTCCCTCCCAATTCTCCTGAAGGTGCTGATTGACAGATCTATGCTCACTGCTTCCTGTCCTGGACACAGAGATCATAACAAATAGGAGCTGCAGTCGGCCATTTGGCCCACTTGCCCCATCCTTTAATGAGCTCAATGGCCAATCGACCTCAGCTCCATTTACCCACACTACCCTCATATTCCTTGGTGACTTCAATGTTTGGGGGGGGGGGGGTGTCACAATCAAATCCAGTGACTACCTGCATGTACTTTGTGTCAGGTTGAGGTCAATGCCATCCCCCCCCCCCCCCCCCCCTCCCCCCACTTTTCATCCCAGTCCCAGGAGATTAGATATTGGGCTCCAAACAATTCCCCCATGCTGGAGAAACTGCTCTATCTGCCATGCAGGCAGATGGCCCAGAAATGCACATGTCCAAGGGATGGGGGCCCTTAATTGAAAAAAAAAAAAGACTGGGCTCTTTAAATTGAAAAACTAAATCTGTCTAACTCATCCTTGAATATATTCAATGACCTCTAGACTCCACTGGTCCCTGTGGAAGAGAAATCCCGAGATTAACAACCCTGTGAGGTAACAGATTACTGAAAATATATGATGTAGTTACAGTACAATATTACATTACTAGAAATAATAATAAATGTACTTTACAGAACCATAAATAATATATCTAATCTGTACCATATAACAACACTAGACATATCTCTGGCTAATATTAATTTACTGACCCTTAAATGTCAGCCATCTCCTGGGGAAACCAGCCCTTTAATTGTGAACATTGGGAAAGAGACCATTCTTTTAGCCAAATAAATGTGTCAAGCTGAGGGAGCAAAGGATGTCAATATATTTAAGAGAGAGAGAGGGACCTGGGCCAAGCTTTCCAGAGTCTGCACCCTCCCTGGATTCACTTCCTTTCCCTTCAGTTGCTGCAAGTGACCAATTGAAGGTCAGAATGAGAAAAGAAATGGAAAGGGGGAGAAAAGGAAGTGTTTTCCTCACAGATGTTGGAGACAGGAGGACGTTTCAGTCTGTGTGAAGCTTCATTCAATCTTATTCACACAAAGGCAGTGCTCTGATTGGCTGGAGGACCAAAGTCCTTTTGGTCCTCCCAGTTTCTCAATAGCCAATACCTGAGCAGGAAGGTCAGAGGGTGGGCTCTCCTCTGCACTGCGCAGTTCACTACCGCCCTTGGACATGCGCAGTCCCGGGCTGGGTGGAGATGGAGATCACTGGGCTAGTTCTCGCTCTGGCCGGAAGCGTCAACCGGTTGCCTGGAAACCTTGTCTGCAGGATGTGCAGGGGAAGGGAGAGGGGGAACAACAGGAGGGGTCGGGGCTCTCGTGCCCGCCCGCCGGGCCTGCGCATTGGAACCCGGAAACGTCACCGCGGAACAGTGTGATTCAGGCAGGGCTTCTTTGGGACGTCGCAATGACCCAGAGGGGCGTTCCCAGCACTCTGAGAGCAACACCTGGTCACAGAAACAAAATACTCCGGATTGGACAAGAGCTCAGCGTCGGGAGGTCAAATACCCGCCCACCCCACGTGCGCCGAGGTCCGTCCCCTCATTGTCTCCATGACGGAGATTGGCCAATAGGAACCTGTGGACGACTGGACAGGCGCTGATCCTTCAGCCAATCAGAGTCTGGGGCCTGTGTCACTGGCTGCACGGAGCTTCCTTCACTGTCTGCCCAGCAAAGCTGCTGCTCCTCCAGCTTCACACAGACTGAAACTTCCTCTCACGTCTGTAAGTAAAACCCTTTCTTTTCTCCCCATTAAATTTATGTTCTTATTCTGCCCTTTATTGGTGACTTGTTTAAATCCCCAGGCCCAGATGAGATATTTCCAGGCTGCTGTGGGAAGCAAGACAAGAGATTGCAGACACTCTGACAATTTTCAATTTTTTCTGGCCACAGGAGCGGTGCCAGAGGACTGGAGGACCGATAATGTGGTTCCATTGTTCAAGAAGTGAAGTAGGGTAAATCCAGGCAATTGCAGACCAGTGAGTTTAACTTGAGTGGTCAGGAAATGATTGGAAAATATTCTGAGGGACAGAATTAATTTCTGTTGCGAAGGCAAGAACTAATTAAGGATAGTCAGCATGTCTGTGTGGGTTTCACCCCCACAACCCAAAGATGTGCTGGTTAGGTGGATTGGCCACGCTAAATTGCCTCTTAATCGGAAAAAAAAATTGGGTACTCTAAATTTATTTTTTAAAAAGGATAGTTAGCATGGCTTTGTCAAAGGAAGATTATGTCTTCTAAAGACCAACCCAAACAAAGACTGTAACAGGTTTCAAAGCAGCAATAGCAGTGCCTCTGGTTCTGCACCAGGACAAGGAGATGGAGCTGAGGTTGTGGACAGGGCACGTTCTGCACAATGTCCTCTGCCAATTTGGAGACTTGGAGCCAGACCTCTACATGCCGCTTGACAGTGAAGAGGAGACTGTCTGACAACCCAGACAATCCGCCCAGCACCTCAATATACACCCTCATCAGTGCCTATTAAAATACTCATCTGATCCACCCGAAGCAGCACCCATCTCTGACCACACCCTCCAATGAACTGACAAGCAAACTATATTTCACCCTGTCCTGGATCCAGTCCAGTGTTTCACCACAGCTGATCCCAACTCTATAGTGGCTGCTAAGTTTGTGCAGTGTTGTATCTGAGCTGCTAGCAGTGAGGGTCAGATCAAATGGCTACCTGTCTTCATGAAGTGCTGAGCTGTTGCTCTCTCTTTTCATCTTTGACCTGCTGTGGCTGAACAGGCAGCATTTTCACGATAGGCTGAAGAGCATCTTTCTGTGCTGTAAAACTCTATGACTCTAAGTCTTTGAGTCTCTGAAAGCAGGAAATCAGAAGGGGAAAGTTGGTTTGAAGGAAGAGGGTGGGGAATTGGAAAGGAAGAGATCTAAGGTGTACACTGTGTGGAGTTTGCTCGTTCTTCCCCTGTCTGTGTGGGTTTCCTCTGGACGCTCCAGTTTTCTCCCATAGTCCAGAAGATGTGCAGGATAGGTGGATTGGCCATGAACAATTGTCCCTTAGTGTCCAAAAGGTAGGTGGGTTTAAGGTGATAGAGAGGAGGAGTGGACCTGGGTAGCATGCTCTATCGGAGGGTCGGTGCAGAAGGATTCTGTGGATTCTATTTCATTTGCATTTTCTGAGGAGGTGACAAAGCGTGTCGTTGAGGGTAGTGCAGTTAATAATAATCTTTATTGTCACAAGTAGGCTTACATTAACACTGCAATGAAGTTACTGTGAAAATCCCCTAGTCGCCACATTCTGGCGCCTGTTCAGGTGCACTCAGGTGAATTCGACATTCCGAATTCTCCTAACAAGCACGTCTTTCGGGACTTGTGGGAGGAACCCAGAGCACCCGGAAGAACCCCACGCAGACACGGGGAGCACGTGCAGACTCCATACAGACTGACCCAAGCCGGGAATCGAACCTGGAACCATGGCACTGTGGAGCAACAGTGCTACCCACTGTGTTTGAGTGCCGCCCACATGTAACCCATATAGACGTCAGTCAGGCTTTTCACAAGGTCTCACATGGGGGACTGGTCAAGATGGGATCCAGGGCAAATTGATACCAAAATTGGCTTCCTGGCAGCAGGCAGAGGGAGATGGTCAAAGATTGTCTTTGTGACTGGAAGCCTGTGTCCAATGGTGTTCCACTGCGATCGGTGTTGGGTTCCATGTTGTTCGGAGCATACATCAATGATCTGGATGTGAATGTTGGAGATATGATAAGTTGGCAGATGACACAAAAATTGGGGTTGTGGGAAATGGTGAGGAACGCCTCAGATTACAGGATGATATGGACGGGCTGGTTAGATGGCAGAACAGTGGCAAATTGAATTTAATCCTGAAAAGTGCAACAGGTCAAATTTGGGTAATCTCGCCTCCTAACTCAGCAACTGGAGCTGTGTATATAGTTAATGTTAAATAAAATGTTTTGTTTTCTGTACAACTCGGTGTTATACTCTTCATTGTATCTTATTAAATACCCATATCCCCACACTCTCCTGCCACTCAACCAATTTCCTAACCGTGTCAATAATTTGCCCTCAACTCCGAGGGCTTCCACCTTAGCTAACAGTCTCTTGTGTGGAACTTTATCAAATGCCTTCTGGGAGTCCATATAAATGACATCCATAGACATTCCCCTGTCCTCTACCCTCGTCACCTCCTCAAAAAATTCAGTAAATAAGTCAGGCTGGCTGTCCCTGATCGAACAAAGTTTTTCAAAGTGTTCAGTTACCCCACCCCTAATTATACATTCCAGCAGTTTCCCCACCATAGATGTTCATAATAATAATCTTTATTAGTGTCACAAGTAGGCTTACATTAACACTGAGGGACTGAATTCAGACTGTCCGATTCACCGAACAGCACGTCTTTTGGGACTTGTGGGAGCACCAGGATAAAACCCACGCAGACACAGCAGATAACGTGCAGACTCCACACTTACAGTGACGCAAGGCGGGAATCGAACTTGGGTCCCTGGCCCTGTATAGCAACAGTGCTAACCATTGTGCTACCATGTCGTGTTCGGCTAACTGGTCTGTAATTCCCTGTTTTTCGCCTTTCACCCTTCTTAAATAATGAATCCCTTCGCACACTAAGAGCAGGTGAATGGCTTCTCCCCAGTGTAAACTCGCTGATGTATCCGCACCGCACTTCAAAAAGTGCATTTTTCCAATCCAGAGGGACTACTCCTGAATCTAGGGAACTCTGGACGATTATCGTTGGGGCATCTACAATGTGCTCCCCGACTTCCTTTAACACCCTTGATGGAAACCGTCAGGTCCTGGGGATTTGTCACTCTTCAGTTCCATTAATTTCCTAGTTAGTGATGGTATAGTTATGTTAATTGTGTTAAGTCCCTGTCCTCTTATCGACTATTAATTTTTTCGGGACTTATGGCACGTTATCCTCCTTTTCAACTGTAAATACTGAGGCAGAGTAATTGTTCAGTGTGTCTGCCATTCCCCCATTATCACTGACAATATCTCCATTTCCAGCTTTTACTGGGCCTACATTGCTCTTCACACCCGCTTTCCCTTTATATAACTAAACAGTTCTTCTCATTGATATTGATGTCCCTTGCAAGTTTCCTTTCATAATCCCTTTCAGTCGCTCTTACAAGCTGCTTTGTGATCCTTTGTGAGTCCTTGTTCCCACCCTATTCGTCCGGATCTGTCCTGTGTCTTGTATTTTTGTGCGTTATTTCTTTTAGTTTTAAGCTGTCCCTAACCTCTTTATTTGTCCGTGGCTGTTTTTTTTGTTAAATGGAGCCTTTTCCTCTCAGGGGGATATACTTGCTCTCTATCTCGTTAAATGTTTCTTTAAATATTCTCCACTGATCTTCAGTTGTTTGACCCATTAACAGATCTCCCCAGTTTACCGAGGACAGTCTCTGTCTCATCCCGTTAACGTCAGCCTTACCCAAGTCTAAAACTCTACTGTCTGTAACGTGCTTTTCACTTTCAAACACTACACTGAATTCAATCATGTTGTGATCACAGTTAGGCTACTAATTAAATTGGGCTCATTACTCATAACTAAATCTAATATTGCCTGTCCCCTTGTTACATCTGGAACATATTGCTGCAGGAAACTATCCCGGACACATTCCAGAAATTCACTCCCTTTCTGACAGTTGCTTGTCTGCCTCTCCCAATTGTGTGTCAGTTATAATCCCCCATTAATACTACTCTGCCTTTGCTACACACTCGCCTAATTTCTGCCTTTATACAATCTAGTGCCTGAGAGCTAACCAGACGGTCGATACACAACACCCATTACAGTTTGAGATTTTTTTTGTTCCTCAGTTCCACCTATGTGGGAGGGGATTCTCCATCCAGGCAGCCGGCCAATGGGGTTTCCCGTTGTGGGCACCCCCATGCTGTCGGGAAGTCCGTGGGCATGAGTGCGCTGCCGGAAAGCGGAGGACCCCGCCGACGGAGAATCCAGCCCATGGTCTTCGCTGGATCCTTCCCCTCATTATATCCTCCACAGCAAACGCCATCTCCCTGGCGCTACACTCACCTGGAGCATCTCGACAACAAGGACTCCGACATCAGTCTCCTATTCATTGACTACAGCTTCAAATTCCGAGGTGTGCACATCACCAACAATCTGTCCTGGTCGACCCACATCAACACTACGACCAAGAAAGCACAACAGCGCCTATACTTTTTCAGGAAACTAAGGAAATTCAACACGTCCACATTGACTCTTCCCAACTTTTACAGATGCACCATAGAAAGCATCCTACCTGGCAGCATCACAGCCTGGCCTGGCAACTGCTCGGTCCAAGACTGTAAGAAATGACAGAGAGTGGTGAACACGCCCAGTCCATCACGCGAACCCGCGTCCCATCCATTGACTCTCCCGCTGCTTTGGGATAGCGGGCAGCATATTCAAAGATCCCTCCCACCCGCTTGTTCACACTTCCAACTTCTTCCATCGGGCAGGAGATACAAAAGTCTGAGAACACGTCCAAAGACGTGCAGGTTAGGTGGATTGGCCATGATGAATTGCCCTTAGTGACCAAAAAGATTAGGAGGTGTTATTGGGTTATGGGGATAGGGTGGAAGTGAGGGCTTAAGTGGGTTGGCGCAGACTCGATGGGCCGAATGGCCTCCTTCTGCACTGTATGTTCTATGTTCTAACAGATTCAAAAACATCTTTTCCGCTGTTACCAGACTCCTAATCGACCCTCTTATGGACTGACCTGATCTCTTCACACATCTCCTCCACTGAGTAGTGCTACACTCCTGTATGCTTCACCCAATGCCTGTGTCTATGTATTTACATTGTGTATTGATGTTTGCCCTGTGTATTCTCATGTATGGAATGATCTGTCTGAACTGTACGCAGATCAATACTTTTCACTGTATCTCGGTACACGTGACAATAAACAAATCCAATCCTCACCATTGAGGTGATAGTATTTCTAATCAGTAAGGCTACTCCACCCCCTCTGCCATATTCTCTGTCCCTCCTGTAAACTTTATGACCGGTATATTTGGTACCCAGTCCAGACCATCCTGCTATTTGTTTTTGGAACTGTATTGAGTTCCCAGGAGGCCTTCCTCTCCCCCACCATTTGTTAGTTTAAAGTCCTTCTGACCTCCCTATTTATCCTTTCCACGAGGACACTGGCCCCAGATCGGTTCAGGTGGAGACCGTCCCAACGGCACAGATCCCTCCTGTCCCAATACTGATGCCTGTGCCCCATGAAATGGAACCCCTCTTTCCTGCACCACTCCTTTAGCCACGTGTTTACTTCTCTAATTTTCTCATCCCTATGCCAATTTGCACGTGGCTCAGGGAATAATCCAGAGATTATAATCCTTGGGACCTGTTGTTTAATTCTGTTCCTAATTTCTGATATTCCCAAACAGGTCCTCTTTCCTAGTCTTGCTGATGTTGTTTATCCCAACGTGGACCACAACAACTGGATCCTCCCCCTCCCTCTCCAATATCCTTTCAAGCCGGTTAGAGATGCCCCTCACCCTGGCACCGGGCAGGCAACATACCATGTGGGACTCTCGGTCCTGCTTCCAAAGGATGTCATTAGTTCCCCTAATTATAGAAACCCCGACAACTACCACTTCCCCCGCTTGAATGGCCTCCTGTACCAGGGTGCAGTGGTCAGCTAGCTCATCCTTCCTACAGTCACTGCTCCGATACCCTGCCCCTCCGCGTCCGCTCCCTGGAGACGAGGTATTGGGGAATGAGAGGAAGGAATGTTCCATAGAAACTAGAATTCTCTGTTCTGAATTTCTATCCTGTACTGAGTGTTGACTTTGAAAACTCCTTTTACAGATATTACAAGAGGAGGAATTACAGACAGAAATCTCAATTGTCACGTCTCGGTCCCACAGAGTCACTCGATACCTTGGGATCTGAGTATCATCGGCCTTTGAATCTAGAAGGAGAAATGTTTGCCGAATCTGTCAGCATCAAAATATTTTAAACATCAATGTGACTGGAAAAGCACCGAGACACACACACCCCAGCGAGAGTGTTCCAGAGCACTGACTGTGGAAAGAGCTTTAAACATTTACACAGCCTGAACAAACATTGCACCATTCACAGCGGGGAGAGACCGTACACGTGTTCTGTGTGTGGGCGAGGCCTTAACTGATCGTCCATCCTGGAGAGATACGAGGAGACCCAAAACATGGAGAAACCGTGGAAATGTGGGGACTGTGGGAAGGGATACAGATTCCCATCTGAGTTGGAGACTCATCCACGCATTCACACTGGGGAGAGGCCATTCACCTGCTCTGTGTGTGAGAAGGGATTCACTCTGTTCTCCAGGCTGAAGAAACACCAGCGAATTCACACTGGGGAGAGGCCATTCACCTGCTCTCAGTGTGCGAAGGGATTCACTCAGTTAACCCACCTGCAGAGTCACCAGCGAGTTCGCACTGGGGAGAGACCATTCACCTGCTCTCAGTGTGGGAAGGGATTCACTCAGTTATCCCACCTGCAAAGTCACGAGCGAGTTCACACTGGGGAGAGACCGTTCATCTGCTCTCAGTGTGGGAAGGGATTCACTCAGTTCTCCAATCTGCAGACACATCAGCGAGTTCACACTGGGGAGAGGCCATTCACCTGCTCTCATTGTGGGAAGGGATTCACCCAGTTATCCCACCTGTGGACTCACCAGCGAATTCACACTGGGGAGAGACCGTTCTTCTGCTCTCAGTGTGGGAAGGGGTTCAGTGAGTCATCCAAACTGCGGACACATCAGCGAGTTCACACTGGGCAGAGGCCATTCATCTGCTCTCAGTGTGGGAAGGAATTCACTGACTTATCGAACCTGAAGAGACACCAGCGAGTTCACAATGGGGAGAAGCCAATCATGTGCTCTGAGTAGGGGAAGGCAATTAGTGATCCATCCCACCTGCAGACACACCAGCGAATTCACACTGGTGAGAGGTCATTCTCCGCTCAGTGTTGGAAGGGAATCCATGATTCATCGCACCTGCTGAGACACCAACAAGTTCACAAGTGATTACAAGGGCTATTGCTGTTATTGTTTCTGCTCTCAGTTACATCCAAGACTGTATTTTGTTCATTCTGTCAGTTGGTCACTGGGGAGGGTCGGAGGGTTTTGTTCTGCTCGACTTGGCAGTCCTATGGCTTTGCCTCCAGAGGTCTGACGCTCTTTGAGCCTTGTTGCGACTACCTTGGTTCAAATTTCACAACGATCACAGAGTGAAGGGGTGTTTCGAAGAGAGAAGATATTCAGTTTCCATTTCTGTTTGGATCCCCCTAAATCATGCCACATTACCATGAAGGTGGGCATTGGTGGTTACATGTTTTTGTTTAATTTATCTGGGTGAACATCCAATCAGGGTATGAGGGACTTGTTGTCTGAGGTAGACTGGGAAACCACATTAAATGGTATGATGGGAGACAGGCAATAGCTAATATTTTCAGGCATTATTATTCATCTACTGGGGGGGTCAGTTAGCTCAGTTGGCTGGATGGCTGGTTCATGATGCAGAGTGACTCCAATAGCAGGGATTCAACTGTCGTATTGGCTGAGGTTATCCATGAAGGGTCCACCTTCGCAACATTGCCCCTCGCCTGAGGTGTGGTGACCCTCAGGTTAAACCACCAGTTGTCTCTCTCTCTCGCTCTCTCAAGGGGGAGAGCAGTCTATGGTCTTCTGGGACATTTGCAACTCATTTCACATATACACACCAAAATTGATTCCTTTAGGGGAAAAAATCGAACAGGAAAAGTGATGCAACTGCGGCTAACAAGAAAAGTTAAAGATTCCATTAGATCAAAGGAAGAGGCTCATAAAGTGGCCAAAATAGTAGTCAGCCTGAGGACTGGGAACTGAATGAGATTAATAAGTAAAAAAGTAGTCCTGGAAAAATTAATGTGGTTGAAAGTTAATCAGCCCTCAAACGTGATGCTCTACATCCCAGAGTGTTGAAAGAGGCGGCTGTAGAGATAGTGGATACATTGGTGATCATCTGTCACAATTCTGTAGATTCTGGAATGGTTCCTGCAGATTGGAAGGTGGTAAATGTAACCCCACAATTTAAGGAGGGAGAGAGTAAACGGGGAACCACAGACCCATTAGCCTGACATCAGAAGGTGGGAAAATGCTACAATCTATTAATGGGGCGGCACGGTAGCACAGTGGTTAGCACCAGGGACCCAGGATCGATTCCAGGCTTGGGTTACTGTCTGTGCGGAGTCTACACGTTCTCCCTGAGTCTGCGTGGGTTTCCCCCGGGTGCTCCGGGTTCCTCCCACAAGTCCCGAAAGACGTGCTTGTTCGGTGAATTGGACATTCTGAATTCTCCCTCGGGTGTACCCAAACACGTGCCGGAATATTGCGACTGGGGGATTTTCACAGTAACTTCATTGCAGTGTTAATGTCAGCCTCCTTGTGACAATAATAAAGATTATAATTATACTATTAAAAGAACTCAACCCATGTCAATAGGGTTGACATGGCCATGTCAATAGCACAGACCCCAAGAGGCCAACAGCGAACCCAAGCAGACTACCAATGAACCGGAACAGCAGACCGAGAGATCTGCGGTGCGGCAACCGAAGAGGAAAGAGTCGAATTGGACCCCTCCGGAAGGCCGCTGCCTTAGACTCGACATGTATGCTCAAGCCGTCAGGAGCCACGTCAATGCCAGATTCATCAGTCGCATTCACAAGACAGCCCCGAACGTCACCCAAGCACAACGCAATGCCATCCGCGCTCTCAAGACCAACCGCAGCATCGTCATCAAACCAGCAGACAAAGGGGGGGCCACTATCGTACTGAACAGAACGGACTACTGCAAAGAAGTATACCGACAACTGAACAACCAAGAACATTACAGACAGTTACCCGCAGATCCGACCAAGGAACACATCCGCCAACTTAACAGACTGATCCAGACCTTGGATCCAGATCTTCAGAGCACCCTACGTGCTTTCATCCCACGTACCCCCCGCATTGGAGATCTCTACTGCCTCCCGAAAATACATAAGGCCAACACACCAGGCCGCCCTATCGTTTCAGGCAATGGGACCCTGTGTGAGAACCTCTCTGGCTACATCGAGGGCATCTTGAAATCCATCGTACAAGGTACACTCAGCTTCTGTCGCGACACGACGGACTTCCTACAGAAACTCAGCACCCATGGACCAGTTGAACCAGGAACATTCCTCGTCACAATGGACGTCTCGGCACGCTACACCAGCATCCCCCATGACGACGGCATTGCTGCAACAGCCTCAGTACTCAACACCGACAACTGCCAATCTCCAGACGCAATTCTGCAACTCATCCGCTTCATTCTGGATCACAACGTCTTCACCTTCGACAACAAGTTCTTCATCCAGACGCACGGAACAGCCATGGGGACCAAATTCGCACCCCAATACGCCAACATCTTCATGCACAAGTTTGAACAGGACCTACTCACCGCACAGGACCTTCAACCGACGTTATACACCAGATACATCGATGACATTTTTTTCCTTTGGACCCACGGCGAAGAATCACTGAAACGACTACACGATGACATTAATAAGTTCCATCCGACCATCAGACTCACCATGGACTACTCTCCAAAATCAGTTGCATTCTTGGACACACTCGTCTCCATCAAGGACGGTCACCTCAGCACTTCGCTTTACCGCAAACCCACGGATAACCTCATGATGCTCCACTTCTCCAGCTTCCACCCTAAACACATTAAAGAAGCCATCCCCTATGGACAAGCACTCCGTATACACAGGATCTGCTCAGACGAGGAGGAGCGTAACAGACATCTACAGACGTTGAAAGATGCCCTTGTACGAACGGGATATGGCACTCGACTCATCGATCGACAGTTCCAACGCGCCACAGCGAAAAACCGGACCGACTTCCTCACAAGACAAACATGGGACACAACCGACAGAATACCCTTCGTCGTCCAGTACTTCCCCGGAGCGGAGAAACTACGTCATCTTCTTCACAGCCTTCAACACGTCATTGATGACGATGAACATCTTGCCAAGGTCATCCCCAAACCCCCACTACTTGCCTTCAAACAACCGCGCAACCTCAAACGAACCATTGTTTGCAGCAAACTACCCAGTCTTCAGAACAGTGACCACGACACCACACAACCCTGTCATGGCAATCTCTGCAAGACGTGCCAGATCATCGACATGGATACCACTATTACACATGAGAACACCACCCACCAGGTACGCGGTACATACTCGTGCGACTCGGCCAACGTTGTCTACCTCATACGCTGCAGGAAAGGATGTCCCGAAGCGTGGTACATTGGCGAGACCATGCAGACGCTGCGACAACGAATGAACGGACATCGCGCAACAATCACCAGGCAGGAATGTTCCTTTCCAGTCGGGGAACACTTCAGCAGTCAAGGGCATTCAGCCTCTGATCTCCGGGTAAGCGTTCTCCAAGGCGGCCTTCAGGACCCGCGACAACGCAGAATCGCCGAGCAGAAACTTATAGCCAAGTTCCGCACACATGAGTGCGGCCTCAACCGGGACCTGGGATTCATGTCGCATTACATTCATCCCCCACCATCTGGCCTGCAAAATCCTACCAACTGTCCTGGCTTGATACAATTCACACCTCTTTAACCTGGGGTTACCCCATCTCTGGATCTGTAAAGATTTAATCACCTGCTAATGCTCACATTCCGAGCATTGTCTGGCATCTTTGAATTTGTCTATATATGTGTTTCTGGAACAGACCTCTGCATTCATCTGAGGAAGGAGCAGCGCTCCGAAAGCTAGTGACATCGAAACAAACCTGTTGGACTTTAACCTGGTGTTGTAAGACTTCGTACTGTGCTCACCCCAGTCCAACGCCGGCATCTCCACATCAATAGAATTTGGTTCACATGAATTGATATCCTCAGTCTGGATAGGCCCAGTGGACCAGGCTATTCTGGGTCTGGATATTTGATCCTAATTGAATTCTCCCTTAAGCTTTGAAAATGGGAAAGTAACATGGTCAATCAGAACCATCAGGAAAGATCAGCTTTATGAACATCAAATGTGGCAAAAGGTTAGAATGATTGTGGCCAATTACAGATGGAACCAGCATCATTCACTGGTAATGTTCCACCGTGTACCAAACAATACCCATCAACCCGTCCTCAACCGAAGGGATTTTACCCACAGTAGAGCAACTGGAGGAAAGAGGGGTGTTAATTAAAACACGCAGTTCGTCAAATAGTCCAGTTTGACAAATGGTACAGGGTGTCTGACCTTTGACGACTGAAAGGCAAACCTATATCAATCTGGTCTCCACCTGTGTTCCAGTGAAAGTCTGGAATGTTTAGATGGGATGAATAAATTGATCGCTTTCTCCTGGAAATATTTACATCCTGGCCCATGAACTTTGTTTCAAAGAAATCCACATTTGAAAGCTTGGACACAACATGAAATATCAGCACCATAACAGGGCAGATAAGACAGACAGACACTCACTTTGATCTTCAGAGCATCTGAGAGTTAAGTATATGTGACGTGATTTTGGGATACCGGTGTGGGTGTACAGATGTGATTTGTTCCATGTGAAAAATAACAAGCCTAAATTCGTGGTGAAATGGACTGAAGACCGGGTCCCAAACACACACAGCTACTGGAGACACAGCAGGAGATGAAATGGTTAATGTGGCCGGGGGATTGAGACACTATTGTGACATCATCAAGACATTGACACACTCCAGAGAGAAACTGACTTTAAAACAATCAGGATCGAATTAAACACACTGGACATGGGCAAAGTATGAGTGAAATTAAAGCGATAATGGGACAATGAAGGGCTTGGGAGAAATAATACTGAGTAAGAACTGTCCACAAAGAGAGAGCTGGAGAATCTTTTACATCCATGTTTGATTTGTTCCTTGAAGCATCTGTCCTTATGTACCAGTAACCTAGAACTCACCGCACAAGAAGAAAATATGGAGTAGATGTTACCCCAGGCGGAGCCAGAACTGGACAATAAAGGAGTGAAATTGAGTGAGGTTTTGTGGAGAGAGTTTTGTAAATTCTTAATGGGATGTGGGAGTCGCTGGACCAGAATTTATTGCCCTTGAACTGAGGGGCTGCTCGGACATTTCAGATTTTAACCGAGTCTCCCCTATTTCTAGTCTCTGCCACAAGGGAAACATTCTCTCAGCATTCACTCTGTCAATTCCACTCAGGATCTCACGTGCTTCAATAAGATCATCTCTCATTCTTCTCAACTGCAATGGATACATTCCCAACCTGTCAAACCTTTCCTCAGAGGATAACCCCCTCATTCCAGAATCTGGGAGTCAACCTCCTCTGAACTGCTTCTAATGCAATTATCTCATTTCTGAAATAAGGAGACCCAAACTGTACACAGTGCTCTAAATATGGGGCGGGATTCCCGTCCTGCAGCGCATCCCTGCCAGCAGCGGGATTCTCCATCCTGCGGCGTGTCCCTGCCAGCAGCGGGATTCTCCATCCTGCGGCGTGTCCCTGCCAGCAGCGGGATTCTCCGTCCTGCGGCGCATCCCTGCCAGCAGCGGGACTCTCCGTCCTGCGGCGTGTCCCTGCCAGCAGCGGGATTCTCCGTCCTGCGGCGCATCCCTGCCAGCAGCGGGATTCTCCATCCTGCGGCGCGTCCCTGCCAGCAGCGGGATTCTCCATCCTGCAGCGCATCTCTGCCAGCAGCGGGATTCTCCGTCCTGCGGCGGGTCCCTGCCAGCAGCGAGATTCTCCGTCCTGCGGCGTGTCCCTGCCAGCAGCGGGATTCTCCATCCTGCAGCGCATCCCTGCCAGCAGCGAGATTCTCCGTCCTGCGGCGTGTCCCTGCCAGCAGCGGGATTCTCCGTCCTGCGGCGCATCCCTGCCAGCAGCAAGATTCTCCGTCCTGCGGCGTGTCCCTGCCAGCAGCGGGATTCTCCATCCTGCGGCGTGTCCCTGCAAGCAGCGGGATTCTCCGTCCTGCGGCGTGTCCCTGCCAGCAGCGGGATTCTCCGTCCTGCAGCGCATCCCTGCCAGCAGCGGGATTCTCCATCCTGCGGCGTGTCCCTGCCAGCAGCGGGATTCTCCATCCTGCGGCGTGTCCCTGCCAGCAGCGGGATTCTCCGTCCTGCAGCGTATCCCTGCCAGCAGCGGGATTCTCCATCCTGCGGCGTGTCCCTGCCAGCAGCGGGATTCTCCGTCCTGCAGCACGTCCCTGCCAGCAGCGGGATTCTCCGTCCTGCAGCGCATCCCTGCAAGCAGCGGGATTCTCCGTCCTGCGGCGTGTCCCTGCCAGCAGCAGGATTCTCCATCCTGCAGCGCATCCCTGCCAGCAGCGGGATTCTCTGTCCTGCAGCGCATCCCTGCCAGCAGCGGGATTCTCCGTCCTGCGGCGTGTCCCTGCCAGCAGCGGGATTCTCCGTCCTGCGGCATGTCCCTGCCAGCAGCGGGATTCTCCATCCTGCGGCGTGTCCCTGCCAGCAGCGGGATTCTCCGTCCTGCAGCGCATCCCTGCCAGCAGCGGGATTCTCCATCCTGTGGCGCATCCCTGCCAGCAGCGGGATTCTCCGTCCTGCGGCGTGTCCCTGCCAGCAGCGGGATTCTCCGTCCTGCGGCATGTCCCTGCCAGCAGCGGGATTCTCCGTCCTGCGGCGTGTCCCTGCCAGCAGCGGGATTCTCCGTCCTGCGGCATGTCCCTGCCAGCAGCGGGATTCTCCGTCCTGCGGCATGTCCCTGCCAGCAGCGGGATTCTCCGTCCTGCGGCGTGTCCCTGCCAGCAGCGGGATTCTCCATCCTGCGGCATTTCCCTGCCAGCAGCGGGATTCTCCGTCCTGCAGCGCTTCCCTGCCAGCAGCGAGATTCTCCGTCCTGCGGCGTGTCCCTGCCAGCAGCGGGATTCTCCGTCCTGCGGCATGTCCCTGCCAGCAGCGGGATTCTCCGTCCTGCAACGCATCCCTGCCATCAGCGGGATTCTCCATCCTGCAGCGCATCCCTGCCAGCAGCGGGATGCTCCATCCTGCGGCGCGTCCCTGCGCGTCCCTGCCAGCAGCGGGATTCTCCGTCCTGCCAGACGGCCAATGAGTTTCCCATTGTTGCCAGCCCGTCGCCTGGAAATCCCCGGGTGTGAGTGCGCTGCCGGCGCAACAGAGAATCTCGCCAGTGGAGAATCCAGCCCATGGTCTCACCAAGGCCCTGTACAACTGCAGCAAAACACCCCAACTTTTATATTCCAGTCCCTTTGCAATAAATAACAATATTCCATTCACCTTCCTAATCACTTGCTGTACCGGCTGGAAGGGCCCTTCCTTTTCATAACCTTATTTCCCCGTTCTTTTATTTCTGCTGTTACATTTTTGCTCCATGAATGATTAATGGACATGTCACTTTAAGGCAAGCAGCCTGTATCTTTAATTCAAGCAGAAGAATCCAGGTGTCTGTGCCGGTTTAAACTGGAGCTGCAGATCTTTAGGCACCAGTGTGAGAATTGGGGTTGGGACTCGGTTTGATTGATTCGCTGGTGGCCAATGAATTGGTCCAAAAGGCTGTGCTCCGAGGTAACAGGCGGTGATTGGATCCTATCCCACTGGGATGTTTTTCAGAGTCCCAAGCTTTCAGTTTGATTCTAGCAGCACAAGAGGCAGAACTGATTAACTCTCTCTCCAGAAGGCAGCTGTGAGTGCTATCTCTCTTCCCAGATAGCCTGTAGGTGCTGTATTCCTGAAACCATGGAGACCTGAATACAAACCACAAACTGAAAGAAAAGTTTGAACAGAGATGAGGTGCCGCTCCAGAAAAGTGTGAGTACTGCATTTCTAAACTACAAAGAACGTGAACAAATTAACCTACAGAGAAGATCACTACAGACTGTAAACTAAAGACTTTAATCTGCAAGATTGCTGTGAAGTAAAGTGTGCTAAAAATCATCATCTGAAAAAAAGAATTTCTTTCACTTATGATTTTATCCCTTTCCACCCCTCTGTGTTTGTCTGTCTCTGTGTGTGTAGAGGTTGGGGGCAGGTTAAAGTGGGAATTAGGAATTGGCTTATTGTAAATCAGTTGTGTTTGCTGCATATTTTATTATTGTTCTTGTTATAAATAAACAGTAATCGTATTTATATTTGCAACCACGGTGACTGATTATTGGGCAGCCAAGGGCCAAAGACATAGGGTATTTTTATAAGAATTATTGGTCAATTCGCTTGTGCTGTGACTGTGGGGCTGGAATTGACCGCGCACGAGCCCAGGTGTCGTAACACGGCAAACTAACTTGTGATTCCTGTACCAGGACACCCAGATACCGCTGTGCCTCAGAGTTCTGTAATCTCTCTCCCATTTAAATAATGTGGACACATTCACATTTTCCCAAATTATACTCCATCTGTCAATTCATTCCCACTCACTTAACCTATTTGATGTCCTTTGCATTCTCCAAGTCCACTTGACAAATTCATTTCCAATCCCTCTTTGTGTCATCAGCAAATTTAACCACATTCAACTCATTAATATAGATTGTAAATAGTTGAGGGCCCAGCACTGATCCTTGTGATACTCCACTTGTCACATCTTACCTACCCAAAAATGACCCATTTATACCCACTCTCTGCTTCCTATGAGCTAACCAATCCGCTATCCCTGCTGATATGTTGCCCTCTACACCATGACCTCTTATGTTGTGCAGTGACCTTTGATATGGCACCTTGGGAAATACTTTCTATAAATCTAAATAAACCACATCTGCAGGCTCCCCTTTATTGACATCCCATGTTACTCCCTCAAGGAGCCTGAATAAATGAGTCAATCAGAACCTGAACCCCATTTTGCGTGTCAAAAGAAAAATCACATCTCCTCTACCCCTCTGGTTCCTTTGCCAATCGCCTCAGAGGGACTCACTTTCTGTTAAAGAGCCTGTCAACCTCTCACCCACTTTCCCTGAACTACATCAATCTAATCATGAAAAATCCAACAAAATCAAATATTTTTACTGTTAATTGTTTATTAATGAAACAACATGGATAAACAAAGAAACAGAAAATTACTTGAGAATAAATAGCAAGCAGAGTAAACGGATGTTCACAATGTTCAGAACCCAAGTGGTTTCTCTTTACTCTGTTCCCGTGACTCCCCACGCTGGACACAGGGGCACTGAATACCGGGGGGTCACGTCACTACCAGCCCTGGTCACCTCCTTCTGTGTCCTAATTGGTTGGAGGCCCATTTCCCAGTCAGTCCTCCAGCACCTTCCTGTCTCTCTATTAGTGCGACACCCATGGCAGTTTCCCAACTGGGGTGCAGGCCCCGTTATTGGTAACTAAATTCAGCCCTCAGCTCCATCTCCTGACTGTCACTGACACAAGAACAGTGAGCCAGAAAACTGCCTGAGGCTCAAATGGGAAGTCAAAACTTGTGGATTAGGATCTCTGTACAGATCAATAACTTTTTTAAAAAATCAATTCCAAGTCAACAATGTAAAGGATCACACAACAGGAGTTAAGGTTTTATGGCTTTTACTGCAGCAAACAAACTAGAAGCAACATTTTGTTTTTAATTTTTTCAATTAAGGGGCAATTTAGCGTGGCCAATCCACCAAATCTTTGGGTTGTGGTGGTGTGACCCGCGCAGACACGGGGAGAATGTGCAAACTCCACACGGACAGTGACCCGGGGCCAGGATTGAACTCGGGTCCTCGGCGCCGTGAGGCAGCAGTGCTAACCACTGCGATGCCTTAGAAGCAACGTTAACTAAACACTATTTTTGCCAGAAACCTCCATCTTTATTTATAAAATAGAACTTTGTCCTTTTACACAATCTAAAATTCCACTCCACGGTTATACTTTACTCTGCACCAGAAATCCAAACTTAAGTGTCTCAGAACCAGTCAAAAGTGATGATATAAAGATAGTGGATACATTGATGATCATCTTCCACAATTCTATAGATTCTGGAATAGTTCCTGCAGATTGAAGGCAGCAAATGTCACCCCACTGTTCAGGAAGGGAGAGAGAAAATGGTGAACTACAGACCTGTTAGCCTGACATCAGTATTGGGAAAATACCAGAATCTATTATAAAGGATGTGATAAATGGACACCTGGATAATAATAATTAACCTGGATTTATGATATGGAGATGCCGACGTTGAACTGGGGTGGGCACAGCAAGAAGTCTTACAACACCAGGTTAAAGTCCAACAGGTTTGTTTTGAATCACTAGCTTGCGGAGCACTGCTCCTTCCTCAGGTGAAGGAGCTTCTTCCTCACCTGAGGAAGGAGCTGTGCTCCGAAAGCTAGTGATTTGAAACAAACCTGTTGGACTTTAACCTGGTGTTGTAAGACTTCTAACATGGATTTAGGAATAGGAAATCATGTCCGACGAACCTTTTGGAGTTATTGAGGATGTTATTAACAGAATTGATAAAGGGGAGTCCGTGGTTGTGGCACACTTGGATTTTCAGAAGGTTTATGATAAACACACGACAGGAGGTTAGTCAGCAAAATGAAAACACATGGGATGGGAGGTAATATACTGGCATGGATTGAGGATTGGCTAACAGGCAGAAAACAGAGAGGAGGAATAAATGGGTCATTCTCACCTTAGCAGTTGGGACGAGTGGGTTACTGCAAAGATCAGTACTTGGGCCCCAGCTGTTCATAGTTTATACAATGATTTGGATGTGGGGACCAAATGGAATATTTCCAAGTTCACTGATGACACAAAGCTGGGTGGGAATGTGTGTTGTGAGGAAGATGTAAAACGGCTACAGGAGGATTTGGACAGACTTAAGTGAGTGGGCAAGGACATGGCAGATGGAATATAATGTGGAAAAATGTAAGATTATCACTTTGGTAGGAGGAACCGATGAGCAGAGTATGTCTCAAATAGAGATTAGAAAGTGTAGATGTACAAAGGGACCTGGGTGTCCTCATCAATAAGTCACTGAAGGCTAACATGCAGGTGCAGCAAGTTATTAGGAAGGCTGATGGGATGTTGGTCTTTATCACAAGAGAATTTGAGTACAGGAGTAGTGAAGACTTGCTTCAATAGTATAGGACCTTGGTTAGACCACAGCTGGAGTACTGTGTGCAGTTTTACTCCCCTTACCTTAGAGAAGGTATTATTGCCAAAGAGGGAGGGCAAGGAAGGTTCACCAGACTTGTTCTGGGGATGGGAGGTGTGTCTATAAAACCTCAGACACTTCGACCAGTTTATTAAACAAATATTTTACCCAGGTATCTTTATTGACCAGGTAAACAAAGGACAATGGAGTGTATAAATCACATAACTTTATTCCACAAGCAGTAAAACAGTTACCCTTAAATTATCCCACTAATTACAGTCCCAAGATTCTCAATAGTACCCGAGCCGATGGACTCATTCGAGCTGCGGGTTTGATTCTGTATCTCAATCTCCTCGGGGTCTTCTTCTGAGAAGATGGGTCTCGCCGCTGCTTCTTTCCGTCTCTGGTCAGTCGTCTCGATTACCTCTGCGTGGAGTCTTCACCGCTGGGCGGTCCGAGGGTTCAACCGTTATACCCTTTCTGTGTCCTTCCAGAATGTTCTCTGACCCCAGCCGATGAGGTCACAGGGTGGGAGTGGTACCACCCAATGGAGTTACCAATGGCCACTCAGCAGGACACTGGAATCTGTCCACAGGAGTCCATTTCCCGGTGCGTTGTTTGTTATGTAACTTTGTCTATCAAAACAATCAATTGATGAATAGAGCCAATTATCTCTTGATTGGTGATTGATGGAGCAGAGCAGCTCCAGACATGTGCTGGCAGCTTGTCGGAGTTCAGTGTATTCAGGCTGGTTGCTGGAGCTGGCTGTGGCTCCATTTAAAATGGTCAATTTTTAATTTAAAGTGTCTGATTTTATCGAGCCTAAAATACAGGCCACAGCACATTTTACCACAGAGGACTGTCCTATGAAGAGACATTGGGGAAACTGGGCCTGTATTCACAGTTGTCTGTGGTAGATTGGGAAATTACAATAAATGGTATGACGATAGACAGGTAATCACAAGTATTTGAGGAATTGTTACATATTTACAAAAAATATAGACTCCCTTATTAAACAAAACTCCAACAGAAGTTTTGCAACCGTGGCTAATAAGCAATGTTAAAGATTCCATTAGGTCAAAGGAAGAGGTTCATAAAGTGGCCAAAATCATAGTAAACCTGAGGATTGGAACTTGGTCTTCCTTTGCTGAAAACCAAACCAAGTAACTGATAAAGAAAGAGAAAATAGAATGTGAGAGCAAACAGGCGAGAAACATAAAACCGACAGGAAAAGCTCCTATAGGAATGTGAAAAGGAAAAGATTAGCAAAGACCAATGTGGGTCCATTCCAGACAGAGACAGGAGAGTTTATAATGGGGAACAAGGAAATGGCAGAGAAACTAAATAATGTGAGTCTGTCTTCACGGAGGAAGATACAGAAATTTCCCCCAAACATGAGAACACAAAAGGACTAGTGAGCCCGAGGAACTGAAAAAGATTAGTATCAGTGAAAAACTAGTACTGGAGAAATTAATGTGATTGAAAGTTAATAAATGGTATTTTTTCCCTGTATGGAGTGATCTGTCTGGACTGTACATAGAACAATACTTTTCACTGTACCTCGGTACACGTGGCAATAAAGAAATAAATCAGAAATCCCCAAAAGCTGATGCTCTACATCCCAGAGTGTTGAAAGAGGTGGGTGGAGAGATAGTGGATACATTGGTGATCACCTTTCAAAATTTTCTAGATTGGAAACTGGTAAATGCAAACCCGCGATTTAAGGAGGGAGAGAGAAAACAGGGAACCAGAGACCACAGGGGATGGCAGGACTGTCCTATGAATAGAGATTGGGGAAACTCGGCCCGTATTCACTCGAGTTTTGAAGAATGAGAGGCGATCTCACCGAAACTTCTAAGATACTGAATGGAATAGACAGGGTAAGTGCAGGTGAGGTGGTTCCCCTGGTTGGGGAGTCTAGAACCAGGGGACACAATTTCAAAATAAGGGGGAAGCCACTTAGGACCGGTCTCGGAGGAGACATTTCTTTACTCACAGGGTTATGAATCTTTGGAATTCTCTACCCCAGAGGGCTGTGGGAGCTCAGTCATTGGGTGTGTTTAAAGCAGTGACTGACAGATTTCTAAATTCCAATAACACAAAGGGATATGGGGATAGTGTGGGGGAAAAGGCTTTGAAGTGGATGATCAACCATGATCGTATTGAATGGTGGAGCAGGCTCGACGGGCTGAATGGCCAACTCCTGCTCCTATGTTCCAATGATATAAAGACAGGTAGGAAACTAAATTGTGAAGAGGACATAAGGAGGTTACAAAGGGATATAGATAGGTTACGTGAGTAGGAAAAGATCTGCCCAATCGAGTATTATGTGGGAAAACGTGACTTATCAATTTTGGCAAAAGAATAAAAAAGCTTGTTATCTAAATGGTGAGAGATTGCAGAGCTCTGAGATTCAGAGGGATCTGGGTGTCCAAGAGCATGAATCACAAAAGGCGAGTATACAGGTACAGCAAGTAATTAGGAAAACTAATAGAATATTATTGTTTATTGGGAGGAGGATTGAATACAAAAGTAGGGAGGTTATGCTTCAGTTGTATAGGACATTGGTGAGACCACATCTGGAGCACTGTGTACAGTATTGCTCTCATTTAAGGCTGTACTTGTGAGTGATGAAATGTAGGTGACTTGATTGAAGCGTACAAGATCCTGAGGGGCCTTGACAGGGTGGATGTGGAAAGGATATTTCCTCTTGTGGGAGAATCTAGAAATTGCAGTCACTTTAAAAGTTAAAACTTGCCCATTTAAGGCAGAGGAAAACTTTTTTTCTCTGAGGGTTGTGAGTCTTTGGAACTTTCTTCCTCAAAGGGCAGTGGAAGCAGAGTCTTTGAATATTTTTAAGGCAGAGCTGGATAAATTCTTGCCAAGTAAGAAGGTGAAAGGTTATCGGGGGGTCGGCAGGAGTGTGGAGTTGAGGTTAAAGTCAGATCAGCCGTGAACTTATTGAATGGTGGAGCAGGCTCGAGGGGCCGAGTGGCCTACTCCTGCTCCTAATTCGTATGTTATCACATCCTTTATAATAGATTGTAGCATTTTCCCTCCTACTGATGTCAGGCTAATGGGTCTGTGGTTCCCTGTTTTCTCTCCCTCCTTAAATAGTGGGGTTACATTTACCACCTTCCAATCTGCAGGAATCATTCCAGAATCTATAGAATTTTGAAAGATGATCACCAATGTATCCACTATCTCTACAGCCGCCTCTTTCAACACTCTGGGATGTAGAGCATCAGCTTTTGGGGATTTATTAACTTTCAACCAATACTACTTTTTCACTAATACTAATCTCTTTCAGTTCCTCGTGCTCACTAGTCCCCTTGGTTCTCTAGTGTTTTTGGGACAATTTCTGTATCTTCCTCTGTGAAACAGACTCACATTATTTAGTTTCTCTGCCATTTCCTTATTCCCCATTATAACCTCTCCTGTCTCTGTCTGGAATGGACCCACATTGGTCTTTGCTAATCTTTTCCTTTTCGCATTCCTACAGGAGCTTTTCCAGTCGGTTTTTATGTTTCTCGGTGATTATCGCAGATTGGGGACCAGACCGATGCTCCCACATGTCCCCTCCACTGCCCCCAGACTCTCAAGGCCGCCACCACGGGACTGGTGGAGTACTGCGCCGACGGGAACGGTAGAGGGGCAGTTACCACCCCCAGACTTCTGCCCATGCAAGAAGCCACCTCCATACGTACCCATGCCGCCCCCCCCCCCCCCCCCCCCCCCCAGCCACTTCCTAACCATGGCTATGTTACCCTCCCAGTAATAATTGCTAAAATTCGTCAGCGCCAGCCCGCCCTCCCCCCGGCTCCGCTCAAGCATTAGCCTCCTCACTCGCGGGGACTTAACCCCCCATACCGAGGAGAGCGGCGGGGCCACAGGATAAAAGAGTGCGAGGAGAACGGCGGGGACACAGGATAAAAGAGTGCAAGGAGAGCGGCGGGGACACAGGATAAAAGAGCGCGAGGAGAGCGGCGGGGACACAGGATAAAAGAGCGCGAGGAGAGCGGCGGGGACACAGGATAAAAGAGCGCGAGGAGAGCGGCGGGGACACAGGATAAAAGAGCGCGAGGAGAGCGGCGGGGACACAGGATAAAAGAGCGCGTGGAGAGTGGCGGGGACCCAGGATAAAAGAGCGCGAGGAGAGCGGCGGGGACACAGGATAAAAGAGCGCGAGGAGAGTGGCGGGGACACAGGATAAAAGAGCGCGAGGAGAGCGGCGGGGACACAGGATAAAAGAGCGCGAGGAGAGCGGCGGGGACACAGCTGCCGGAGAAGCGGACTTCAGATTTTCGGCGGGGGCAGTGGCCAGGGGTCTGTTGGGAAGGTTAAGTTTTCCTCTTTAAAAACTTACCTTGAAGAGTGACATCGCAGCAAAGCAGTGACCGGATTGGCTGGTAAGGAAAGTGCTCCAATTAGCAGTAGCTGGGAGAAATTAAACTTTTCGTGTGTTGGTAAGTATTGTGATTGATAAGTAAAATCTTTATTCTTTCACTTATTCATTATTTGATATTATATTTGAAATCAGTTAAGGTAAAAGTGTAAAAATGCCAGGAGATCCCAGACCCATGTTATGCTCCCCGTGCTCAATGTGGGAGTTCAGGGACGCGGCCGATGCCCCTAATTCTTTCATGTGCGGGAAGTGTGTCCAGCTGTAGCTCCTGTTAGACTGCATGACGGCTCTGGAGCTGCGGATGGACTCACTTTGGAGTATCCGCAATGCTGAGGAGGTCGTGGATAGCACGTTCAGTGAGTTGGTCACACCGCAGATTAGGGTTGGTGAGGGAGACAGGGAATGGGTGACCAAAAGGCAGCAAAAGAGCAGGAAGGCAGTGCAGGTGTCCCCTGCGGTCATCTCCCTCCAAAACAGGTATACCGTTTTGGATACTGTTGGGGGAAATGACTCACCAGGAGAAGGCAGTAGTAGACAGGCTCATGGCACCGTGGCTGGCTCTGCTGCACAGAAGGGCGGGAAAAAGACTGGCAGGGCTATAGTCATAGGGGATTCAATCATAAGGGGAGTAGACAGGCGTTTCTGTGGTCGGAAACGAGACTCCCGAATGGTATGTTGCCTCCCGGGTGCACTGGTCAGGATGTCTCAGATCGGCTGCAGGACATACTGAAGGGAGGGTGAACAGCCAGTTGTCGTGGTGCATATAGGCACCAACGATATAGGTAAAAAACGGGATGAGGTCCAACAATCAGAATTTAGGGAGTTAGGAGATAAGTTAAAAAGTAGGACCTCAAAGGTAGTAATGTCAGGATTGCTACCAGTGCCACGAGACAGTCAGAGTAGAAATTCAAGAATAGTCAGAATGAATACGTGGCTTGAGAGATGGTGCAGGAGGGAGGGGTTCAGATTTTTGGGACATTGGAACCGGTTCTGGGGGTGGTGGGACCATTACAAATCGGATGGTCTACACCTGGGCAGGACTGGAACCAATGTCCAAGGGGGTGCTTTTGCTAACACTGTTGGGGAGGTTTTAAACTAATGTGGCAGGAGGATGGGAACCAGATTAGGAAGTTAGAGGTCAATAAAGAGGCAGCAACTAAAGCTAGTAAGGTACTAGATAATAAACTCAATGTGACTAAGGGGAAGAGTAGACAGGGAAGAGATGATGAACGCAAAGGGACAGGTGGTCTGAGGTGCATTTGTTTCAATTGAGAAATGTAGCAGGTAAGGCAGATGAATTTAGGGCTTGGATTAGTACCTGGGAATATGATGTTATTGGTATTACTGAGACTAGGTTGAGGGAAGGGCAAGACTGGCAACTAAATATCCCAGGGTATAGATGCTTCAGGAGGGATAGAGAGGGAGGTAAAAGGGGTGGAGGAGTTGGATTACTGGTCAGAGATGATATCACAGCTGTGATTAAGGAGGGCACGATGGAGGATTCGAGCACTGAGGCAATATGGGTAGAGCTAAGAAATAGGAAGGGTGCAGTAACATCGTTGGGACTTCACTACAGGCCTCCCAAAAGCGAGCGTGAAGTAGAGGTACAAATATGTAGACAGATTATAGAAAAATGTAGGAGCAATAGGGTGGTCGTGATGGGAGATTTTAACTTCCCCAACATTGAATGGGACTCATGTAGTGTTGGAGGCGTAGATGGAGCAGAATTTGTAAGGAGCATCCAGGAGAGTTTTTTTTAGAACAGTGTTGAAATAGTCCAACTCGGGAAGGGGCCATACAGGACCTGGTATTGGGGAATTATCCCGGCCTGGTGGTTCAAGTTTCAGTCGGTGATTACTTTGGGAATGGCGATCACAATTCCGTAAGTTTTAGAATATTCATGGACAAAGACGAGAGTGGTCCTAAAGGAAGCGTGTTAAATTGGGGAAAGGCCAAGTATAACAAAATTCGGCAGGAGCTAGGGAATGTGGATTGGGAGCAGCTGTTTAAGGGTAAATCCACATTTGAAATGTGGGAGTCTATTAAGGAAAGGTTGATTTAGAGTGCAGGATAGACATGTCCCTGTGAAAATGAGGGATAGAAATGGTAAGATTAGGGAACCATGGACGACGGGTGGAATTGTGAGACTCGCTAAGATGAAAAGGAAGCATACATAAGATCTAGGCGACTTAAAACTGATGAAGCTTTGGAGGAATATCGGGAAATTGGACAAATCTCAAACGCGCAATAAAGAGGGCTAAAAGGGATCATGAAATATCTTTGGCTAACAGGGTGAAGGAAAATCCCAAAGCCTTTTCTTCATATATAAGCATGAGGGTAACTAGAGAAAGGATTGGACCACTCAAAGACAAAAGAGGGAATTTATGCGTGGAGTCAGAGGAAATGGGTGAGATTTTTAATGAGTACTTTGCATCGGTATTCACCAAGGAGAGGGACATGACTGATGTTGAGGCTAGGGATGGATGTTTAAATACTCTAGGTCAAGTCGGCATAAGGAAGGGGGAAGTTTTGGGTATTTTAAAAGGCATTAAGGTGGACAAGTCTCCAGGTCCGGATGGGACCTTTCCCAGGTTACTGAGGGAAGCGAGGGACGAAATAGCTGGGGCCTTAACAGATATATTTGCAGCATCCTTGAGTACGGGTGAGGTCCCGGAGGATTGGAGAATTGCTAATGTTGTCCCTTTGTTTAAGAAGGGTAGCGGGGATAATCCAGGGAATTATAGGCCTGTGAGCCTGACATCGGTGGTAGGCAAACTGTTGGAGAAGATACTGAGGGATAGGATCTATTCACATTTGGAAGAAAATAGAGTTATCAGTGATAGGCAGCATGGTTTTGTGCAGGGAAGGTCATGTCTTACAAATCTAATAGAACTCTTTAATGAAGTGACAAAGTTAATTGATGAGGGAAGAGCTGTAGATGTGTTTGATAAAGTTTCCCATGGCAGGTTGATTGAAAAAGTGAAGTTGTATGGAGTTCAGGGTGTACTAGCTAGATGGATAAAGAACTGGCTGGGTAACAGGAGACAGAGAGTAGTGGTGGATGGGAGTGTCTCAAAATGGAGAAAGGTGACTAGTGGTGCTCCACAGGGATCTGTGCTCGAACCACTGTTGTTTGTAATATACATAAATGATCTGGACGAAGGTATAGGTGGTCTGATTAGCAAGTTTGCAGATGATACTAAGATTGGTGGAGTTGCAGATAGCGAGGAGGACTGTCAGAGAATACAGCAAAATATAGATAGATTGGAGAATTGGATAGAAAAATGGCAGATGGAGTTCAATCCAGGAAAATGCGAGGTGATGCATTTTTGAAGATCCAATTCAAGAGCGGACTATACGGTCAATGGAAGAGTCCTGGGGAAAATTGATGTACAGAGAGATCTGGGAGTTCAGGTCCATTGTACCCTGAAGGTGGTAACGCAGGTCGATAGAGTTGTCAAGAAGGCATACAGCATGCCTGCGTTCATCGGACGGGGTATTGAGTATAAGAGTCGGCAGGTCATGTTACAGTTGTATAGGACTTTGGTTAGGCCACATTTGGAATACTGCGTGCAGTTTTGGTCGCCACATTACCAGAAGGATGTGGATGCTTTAGAGAGAGTTCAGAGGAGGTTCACCAGGATGTTTCCTGGTATGGAGGGTGCTAGCTATGAAGAAAAGTTGAGTAGATTAGGATTGTTTTCGTTGGAAAGGCAGAGGTTGAGGGGGGACCTGATTGAGGTCTACAAAATTATGAGATGTATGGACAGGGTGGATAGCAACAAGCTTTTTCCAAGAGTGGGGGTGTCAATTACAAGGGGTCACGATTTCAAGGTGAGAGGGGGAAAGTTTAAGGGAGATGTGCGTGGAAAGTTTTTTACGCAGAGGGTGGTGGGTGCCTGGAATGCTTTGCCAGCAGAGGTGGTAGCCGGTCCCAATCCCTCGCCACCTAGGGACCTGAAACTGTCCCCTACCACTCTAAACGGCAGTTCCCCCAGTCGCCTCTCCTGATCCCTCGCCTGGACTATAAACATCTCGCTCTCCCCCATATTAAGCTTATACCCTGAAAAGCAGCCAAATTCCCCTAAAATTCCCACAATTTCTTCCATCCCCTCAATTGGATTGGAAACATACAAATGCAGGTCATCTGCATACAGCGAGACTCTGTGCTCCCCCCTCCCCCGGACGAGCCCCTTCCAGCCCCTTGAGACCCTCAGAGCAATTGCCAGCGGCTCAAGAGCCAGTGAAAACAGCAGTGGGGAGAAGGGGCATCCCTGTCTCATCCGAAGTCGTCCTGTTCGTCCATACACTGAAGACTGGTACAGCAACCTGACCCAGTCAATAAAGCCCCTCCCAAATCCAAACCGCCCCAGGACCTCCCAAAAATAATCCCACTCAACCCGGTCAAAAGCTTTCTCTGCATCCATTGCGACCATTACCTCCACCTCCCTACTTTCCGGGGGCATCATGATCATGTTTAACAGCTTTCTTACATTGGCCACCAGCTGACTGCCCGTCTGATCCTCCACAATGACGTTCAACAAAATTTTGACCAGCAGTTTGGCATCTACGTTCAACAGGGAAATCGGCCGTAGGACCCACATAGCTCCGGGTTCTTGTCCCGTTTCAGGATAAGCGGAATCGTGGCCCATGACATCATCTGGGGCAGAACCTCCCTTTCCCTTGCCTCGATAAACACCTTCATCAGCACCAGTCCCAATATCCCGGAGAACTTTTCATAGAACTCCTCTGGGTACCCGTCCGATCCCGGGCCTTACCCGGCAGCGTGGCCTTCAGACCCTTCACTATCTCTTCCAACCTGATCGGGGTTCCCAGCCCTTCTAACAGCTCCCCGTCCACCTTCGGAAAAGTCAGCCCCTCCAGGAAGTGCCTCAACCCCTCCGGACTCACAGGCGGTTCTGAGCTGTACAACCTGCTGTAAAAATCCCGAAATGTCTTACATCCCCTACGGAGTCCCCAACTAAGTTCCCATCCCCGTCGATAACTTTCCCTATTTCCCTAGCTGCGTCCCTCTTTCTAAGCTGCTGTGCAAGCATCCTGCTGGCCTTCTCACCATGCTCGTATATCGCCCCCCCTCGCCTTTGAGCTGTTCCACTGCCCTCCCTGTGGTTAACAAGCCAAACTCCACCTGTAGCCTCCGCCGTTCCCTTAAATGCCCTATCTCTGGAGTCTCCGCGTACCTCCTATCGACTCGTAGAATCTCTTTTACTAGTCGGTCCGTCTCTGCCCTGTCCGTCCTGTCCCTGTAAGCCCGGATCGAGATCAGCTCTCCTCTCACCACTGCCTTCAGCACTTCCCAGACCACCGCTGCCGAGACCTCCCCCGTATCATTTACCTGCGGGTAATGCAACATGCATTTCCTCAGCCTCTCGCACACCGCTTCGTCCGCCAACAGCCCGACATCCAACCTCCAATGCGGGCGCTAATTGCTATCTTTACTCACCTGCAGGTCAACCCAGTGTGGAGCATGGTCCGAGATCGTAATCGCCGAATACCCCGTGTCCACCACCCCTGCCAGCGAGGCCCTACCCAAAACAAAGAAATCGATCTGAGAGTATACCTTATGTACGTGGGAGTAGAAAGGAAACTCCTTCACCCTCGGCTGCCTAAATCTCCATGGATCCACCCCACCCCATCTGCTCCATGAACCCTTTCAGTTCCTTTGCCATTGCTGGCACCCTGCCCGTTTTCAAGCATGATCGATCCAGGCCGGGATCAATAACTGTATTAAAGTCCCCTCCCATGATCAGTTTGTGCAAGTCCAGGTTCTATTTTCTCTTTATCAGTTGCTTGGTCCTCCTTTGCTGAATTCTAAAACACGTTCTCAGTCCTCAGGTTTACTACTATTTTGGCCACTTTATGAGCCTCTTCCTCTGATCTAATGGAATCTTTAACTTTTCTTGTTCGCCACGGTTCCATCACTTTTCCTGTCTCAGAATCCCTGAGAGAGAAAGAGAAGAGAGAACGAAATGCAGTCCTGGATGTAATTGAAGCAGAACAATAACAGCAGAATCCATCACTGTAATCAATTGTGAACTTGTTGGTGTCTCAGCAGGGACGAGGAAACACAGAATCCCTTCCCACACTGAGAGCAGGTGAACGGCTTCTCCCCGGTGTGAACTTGCTGGTGTTTCAGCAGGTTGGATGAAGTAGTGAATCCCTTCCCACACTGAGAGCAGGTGAATGGCCTCTCCCCTGTGTGAACTCGCTGGTGTTTCAGCAGGCTCGATGAAGCAGTGAATCCCTTCCTACACTGAGAGCAGGTGAACGGCCTCTTCCCAGTGTGAACTCGCTGGTGTTTCAGCAGGCTCGATGAAGCAGTGAATCCCTTCCTACACTGAGAGCAGGTGAACGGCTTCTCCCCAGTGTGAACTCGCTGGTGTGACAGCAGGTTGGATGAAGTAGTGAATCCCTTCCCACACTGAGAGCAGGTGAACGGCCTCTTCCCAGTGTGAACTAGCTGGTGTTTCTGCAGGTTGGATGAAATAGTGAATCCCTTCCCACACTGAGAGCAGGTGAACGGCCTCTTCCCAGTGTGAACTCGCTGCTGTTTCAGCAGGCTCGATGAAGCAGTGAATCCCTTCCTACACTGAGAGCAGGTGAACGGCTTCTCCCCAGTGTGAATTCGCAGGTGTGTTTGAAGGCTGCTTGACTGAGTGAATCGCTTCCCACACTGAGAGCAGGTGAATGGCCTCTCCCCAGTGTGAACTCGCTGGTGTTTCTTCAGACTGGATAACTCAGTGAATCCCTTCTCACACTGAGAGCAGGTGAATGGCCTCTCCCCAGTGTGACTGCGTTGATGAATCTCCAGCTCTGATGGGAATCTGTATCCCTTCCCACAGTCCCCACATTTCCATGGTTTCTCTATGTTTTGGGTCTCCTCGTGTCTCTCCAGGTCAGATGATCAATTGAAGCCTCGTCCACACACAGAACACGTGTACGGTCTCTCCCCGCTGTGAATGGTGTGATGTTTTTTCAGGCTGTGTAACTGGTTAAAGCTCTTTCCACAGTCAGTGCTCTGGAACACTCTTGCTCGGGTGTGTGTGTCTCGGTGCTTTTTCAGTCACACTGATGGTTAAACTTTGTTGAAGTCAACAGGTCGGCAAACATTTCTCCTTCTAGATTTAATGGCCGATGAACCGAGTGACTCTGTCAGATCCAGACGTGATGTTTGAGATTTCTGTCTGTAAATCCGATCCTTTGGAGTTTACAAAAGACATCACAGTCAGTCCAGGATAGAAATTCAGAACAGATTATTTTAATTTCTATGGAACATTTTTTCCTCTCTCATTCCCCAAAAGCCGTAAATCTCCATCCCACACACTCTCCCTCCATTCTCACTCTGCTGTATCTAATATTCACCCTCCCAATTCTCCTGAAGGTGCTGATTCAGGCTGACTGACAGATCCCTGCTCACTGCTTCCTGTCCTGGACACAGATCATAACAAATAGGAGCCACAGTCGGCCATTCAGCCCATCAAGCCTACTCGACCATTCAATGGGATCATTGGCCGATCTACCTCAGCACCATTTTTCCACACTATCCCCCATATCCCTCGATATTTTCAATATCGAGAAACCTATCACTCTCGGTCTAAAAATACTTGATGACTGAGGCTCCACAGTCCTCTGGGGTAGAGAATCCCAAAGCTTCACCACATTGTCTTTAAATTCATTGCTGGGGGCAGCACGGTGGCGCAGTGATTAGCACTGCTGCCCCTCAGTGACGAGGACCTGGGTTCGATCCTGGCCCCGTGTCACTGTCCATGTGGAGTCTTCACATTCTCCCTGTGTCTACATGGGTCTCACCCCCACAATGTAAAACGATGTGCAGGGTCGGTGAATTGGCCACGCTAAATTGCCCCTTAATTGGAAAAAAAAAGAATTGGGTACTCTAAATTTATTCTTTTTGAAGGACAATGAAGTTTTGGAGCCAGAGGTGTAATTAAAGCATCGTAAAAAGCGTGGACTAATGGAATGTTGTTTGGATGAAGGGGATTCCCTGTGGAGTTAATTAGATTTCAGCTTGGTAAGATGATGTCAGTACTGGGAGGAGCCACGGTTTCAGGCTTTTTGCAGCAAAGCAGTGTTTTAGTTGAGAATTAGTTCAAGACGTGAGCAGAGGTCAAGCATCTCAGTTCAGTTGAAAATATATGTCTGCAGCTAGATTGACAGTTTCTTTCCAAGCAGTTCAGAAGAGTGTCATTCGAAGGCGAGCTGAAACAAGCTGAAACAGCTTCCCAAGTTTCTTCATGGTTCTGACAGGATCGAGATCTTGTCTTTGAAGCGGTGACACAAGATCTCTCTTTCTCAAAGAATATCTGTGTAAAGCAGGTACTGCTGAGGGCTAACTGTGTTTAACGGTGGATTGAGAGCTGAGATGGTGTTTTTGTTGTTTGAGTGGGAATAAAGGGAGCAGTTAAGGGTTACTGTATTGATTAGCATTGTTTAAGGGCTATTTGTCAGCTGTTTTCTGGTGCGATGTTAAATTTATTTTAATATTGTGTCAGTAATAAAGTTTGTTTTCATACAGCACAGCCTATTTTTTGTGAAATCACTCCTGGAGTGAGGTATCCTTCACTCACAGTCTGACAAAACACAGATAAAATATTGGGGTTTGTGTCCAGTATCCAAGCCACTGTTGGGGTCTGGTCCGGGGTCATAACAGTGAGGAGGTGGGTTATGTGGATGTTTAAAGAACTTTGTACCCGAGGAGCAGAGATTTTACCTTCTTTCCAGCCCCACAGCAATGTCAGACTAGAATCTCTGACTTTTTTGTGCCGAGGACGATCCTACACCTGGTGTCCTCTTGCACCACAGGGAGCATCCTAATCGCAGACCTTCCCCCGTTTGTCTGGAGTTTCTGCTCGAGGGCTCACCCCCAGGTCGAGAATGTGGAGGTTTGGAGCCTCCCTGAATTCATTTATTGTGCACTTTCGGGAAGAGTTTGAGTTCTTCCTTTTGGTTAACTCGACTCCTGGTATTTCCCCGCTCCATTTTGTGGGAGATGTGTGAAGTTTATACTCGGAGCTGATCATTTCTCACACTGCTAACAAAAGGTGCAGGATGCTGGAGAACCAGCGGCGTCTGGAGGTTTGTTTGGTGAAGGTGGAGGAGAATCATATGGAGGGCCCGAGTAAGCTATTGCTGAAGGAGGTTAACACAGCAAGAGTGGCTTTGGACTCCCTGTTTACTCAGCAGGCCGAGAAAAGTTGAACGTTTGTCAGGCAGAAGTTGTACGAGTTTGGGAATAAGCCGAGCAAATACTTGCCTGTTTGACAAACAAAAAGGCCGACTTTAGAGCGAATACCTTTATTCAGCTTGGGGGATGGAAAAGGGTCATGAAGACGGAGGAGATAAACAGGGATTTGAGGAATTCTATGCAGGATTACACAAGTCTGAGCAGTCTGGTGATGTGTTGATGGGTGTGGAACATTCTTTCTCTTCCCTGAAGCTTCTGGAGGCCTCAGAAAATCTTAATGAGACAGCTGGTTTGTAATGCAGAACAAGGCCAGCAGCGCGGGTTCAATTCCTGTACCGGCTGAGAATTCTGAATTCTCCCTCTGTGACCCAAACAGGCGCCTGAATGTGGCGACTTGGGGCTTTTCACAGTAAAGTCATTGCAGTGTTAATGTAAGCCTACTTGTGACAATAAAAGATTATTATATTATTTCTAGGGAACAGGTGTCAAAGGCCAAGAAGTAGCTGCAGCCGGGTAAAGCCTCGGGACCGGATGGCTGTGGGTGAGTTTTATCGGGGGTTTGAGAATTTGTTGTTGGACCCATTGGTAGATATGTGTTGTCACTCTTTTGACTCTGGGATGCTGCCACCGACTCTTTGTGAGGTTAATATCTCTTTGATTCTGAAAGTGGGCAAGGACTCAGAGGAGTGGGCCTCTCATCGGCCAATCTCTCTTTTGAATGTTGACTTGAAACTGCGATCTTATGTTTTGGCGATAAGGCTGGAGGACATCCTTCTGACAATCGTGCGGGAGGACCAGACTGGGTTTATAAGGAGAAGGTTTTCCAGTAGCAATGTTGGAATGTTGCTGAATGTGATTCAGGCTTTTCAGAAATATGCATTGGATGGGCTGGTGATCTCCTTCGATGCAGAGAAAGCTTTTGCTCGAGTTGAGTGGAATTATCTGGTGTATCCGCTGCGAGGCTTTGGGTTGGGTGAGGATTATATTGAGTGGATTCAATTGTTACATCACAGACCGGCAGCAGCGGTGCTCACCAATGGTTTACGGGCATCAAACCTTGAGCTTCAGAGAGGGACAAGACTGGGCTGCCCTCTGCCCCCCTTACTGTTTGCGTTGGCCATTGAGCCCTTGCTGGAGGATATTAGATCAGAAACTCTGATATCGAGACTGGAGGGTGGGGTGAGGCAGCACAAGATCACTCTGAGCGTCGATGACGGGCAGCTGTTTGTGTCGAACCCAGTGTTTCAGACCCGGGCATTATTAGAGTGGGGGAGGGGGTTTGAGCTGTTGAGGGGTAAGCCCTCTTTTCTTGCTAAGTTACCCTTCAGATGGTTCCCCTTGGGATTTAAATATCTGGGAATGTCAATGTCCCCCTTTTTTAGACAGCTATATGGGGCCAACTTTCCACAGCTGATGGTGACTATTAGGTGGGTCCTTGCCCGGTGGTCGGCTCTTCCGATTTCATGGTGAGGGAGAATCACCTTCATTAAAATGAATGTGTTGCCCAGACTGTTGTACCCTCTGCAGATGCTGCCTATACTGCTGTCGAACAGAATTGTTAAGGAAATTAATGGAACGATTAGTACATTTATCTGGTCTCAAGTTTGTTCTGCTCCAGTCACCAGGAGCTAAGGGAGGGTTGGATCTCCCGAATATCAGACTATGTCAATTGGCCTCTCGTCTCAGGTTCATAAGGGATTGAGTTAGGATGGACCCAACATTCATCTGGCTCAATACAGAAGCAGACCAGTCAGGTCTCCCTCGATCCAAAACTGGCATAGGCTGATTATGGAATGCATCTCCATGCAATTTTTAATGTCTGTAATTCATTCCGAGTCTGGTGCATTGGGTGAAGTATGGAACTCCTATCTCAAATACATAGGCTCCAATTTGACTGACTTGCTCCTCCTGGGCATTCCACGAGTGAATTAAATTCAACTTCGGCCAGGAATAGGGCACAGTGGGTAGCACTGCTGCCTCACAGCACCAGGGACCCAGGTTTGATTCCTTGAGTGGCTGTCTGTGTGAAGATAGACATTCTCCCTGTGTCTGCGTGTGTTTCCTCTGAGTGCTACGTTTTCCTCCCACATTCCAAAGATGTGCAGTTAAAGTGGATTGGTCATGCTAAATTGCCCCTTAGTGTCCAAAGAGGTATAATAATAATTGCTTATTGCCACAAGTAGGCTTCAATGAAGTTACTGTGAAAAGCCCCTAGTCAACACATTCCGGTGTCTGTTCAGGGAGGCCGGTACGGGAATTGAAGCTGCGCTGCTGGCATTGTTGCGCATTACAAGCCAGCTGTTCTGCCCACTGTGCTGGTGTAGGTTAGGTGGGTTGTCTATAATCAATGCATGAGGTTATGGGGATAGGGCAGAGAGTGGGCCTCAGTGAAGTGCTCTTTCTGCGGGTCAGTGCAGATTTAATAATAATAATAAATGTACTTTATTACAGAACCATAAATAATATATCTAATTTGTACCATATAACAACACTGGACATTTCTCTGTCTGATATTAATTTACTGTCCCCTTAAATGTCAATCATCTCCTGGGGAAACCAGCCATTTAATTGTGAATATTAGAAAACTGACCATCCTTTCAGCCAGACAAACAAATGTATCAAGGGATGCACAGTGGTTAGCACTGCTGCCTCACAGTTCCAGGGACCTGGGTTCAATTCTGGCGTTGTGAGACTGTCTGTGTGGAGTTTGCACATTCTCCCCGTGTCTGTGTGGGTTTCCTCTGGGTGCTGTGGTTTCTTCCCACAGTCCAAAGATGTGCAGATTAGATGGGTTGATCATGCTAAATTGCCCTTAATGTCCAAGAGGTTCAGTCGGTTTACTGGATTACAGGGATCGGGTGGAGGCGTGGGATTAGGTAGGGTGCTCTTTCTAAGGGCCGTGCAGACTCGATGGGCTGAATGGGCTCCGTCTACACTGTAAATTCATTGGTTCTATGAAGCTGAGGGAGGAAAGAATGTCAATGACTTTAAGAGAGAGAGAGAGAGACCTGGGCCAAGCTTTCCAGAGTTTGCACCCTCCCTGGATTCACTTCCTTTCCCTTCAGTTGCTGCAAGTGACCAATTGAGGGTCAGGATGAGAAAAGAAATGAAAAGGGGAGAAAAGAAAGTGTTTTACTCACAAATGTTGGAGACAGGAGGACATTTCAATCTGTGTGAAGTAAAATCTCCATTCACACCAAGCTCGCGCTGATTGGCTGGAGGAGCAGAGAGGTCCTCACTCTTCTCATTGGTCAACACCTCACCAGGAAGGTCAGGGGGTGGGCTTTCCCTCGCACATGCGCAGCCGCTCCTCTCTCTTGGACATGCGCAGTCCCGGCACGGAGGGAGGGAAAATCACTTCGCTCTGGCCGGAGCTGTCAGCCGGTTGCCTGGAAACCTTGTCTGGAGGAGGGGGATTAATGAGTGGCGTGGAGCTGCCGTGTCCGCGCGCCGGGCTTGAGCACTGGACCCTGAGACATCACCGAGGATTCCTGTGCGTGCGCCGGACTGTTGTTGACCAATGGGAAGAGTTGGTGAACCGGAAGGACTCTTCCACCATCCAATCAGCTCCCCTGTTGCCTGAATGCGGAAGCTGGACGATGAGGCTTCCTCCTGTCTCCAACATCTGTGAGTAAAACACTTTCTTTTCCCCCCTTTTCCATTTCTTTTCTCATTCTGAAGGTAAAGGAAGTGAATCCAGGGAGGGTACAGACTCTGGAAAGCTTTTCTCTCTCGTAAAGACATTGTCATCCTTTGCTCCCTCAGCTTGATCATAGAATTTACAGTGCAGAAGGAGGCCATTCGGCCCATCGAGTCTGCACCGGCTCTTGGAAAGAGCACCCTACCCAAGGTCAACACTCCCACCCTATCCCCATAACCCAGTAACCCCACCCAACACTAAGGGCAATTTATCATGGCCAATCCACCTAACCTGCACATCTTTGGACTGTGGGAGGAAACCGGAGCACCCGGAGGAAACCCACGCACACACGGGGAGGATGTGCAGACTCCACACAGACACTGACCCAAGCCGGAATCGAACCTGGGACCCTGGAGCTGTGAAGCAATTGTGCTATCCACAATGCTACCGTGCATTTATTTGTCTGGCTAAAAGGATGGTCTCTTTCCCAATGTTCACAATTAAAGGGCTGGTTTCTCCAGGAGATGGCTGACATTTAAGGGGACAGTAAATTAATATCAGACAGAGATATGTCTCGTGTTGTTATATGGTACAAATTAGACATTTATATATAATCTCCACATCATATTATTTATGGTTCTGTCATAAATTACATTTATTATTATTTCTAGCCTTGTAATATTGTGCTGTAGCTATGTTATATATTTCCTGTCATCTCTTCCCTCAGAGGGTTATTAGTCTCTGGATCTCCCACAGGGACCAGTGGGGTGTGGGGGGTCATTGAATATATTCACGGATGAGGTGGACAGATTTTTAATAAGTTGTTATTTTTTAAATCATGTTTTAAACAATGAATGCAACAGAGTAACAGAAAGAATGGTGGAAAATGGTCACAGAGTGGAACAAGAGATATTGCCAACATAAATCCGAGCAACACATTGCAGAATTAATTTGGAACAGGATATTTGAGGGACCAGAGCCTCGAGATGAAATGCCAGATCAATTGAACAACCAGTTAACAGGTTAGAATAGTGTGTGGGGAAAGAGAGTAAGATTATATAATAACAGAGGATAACAATTCAGTTTGTAAAATATTACAAACAGACTAACCGGATATACAAATTAAAATTAATAACACAACATAGATGACAGAGAACTCCGATAGTGCAGAAGGCCATTCACCCCTCAAGTCTGCAGTGAGTCTCAGAAAGAACACTTCACTGAAGCCCACTCCCCATCCTATTCTCGTAAACCGGTGCGTTGATCATGGTCAAGCTATCTACCCTAAACATCTTGGACACTAAGGGGCAATTTAGTGTGACCAATACACGTTTGTTGCACATCTTTGGACAGTGGGAGGAAACTGGAGCAACCGGAGGAAACCCACAAAGACACAAGGCTCAGGAGGCGCAAGTCAGTCAAATTGGAGGCTCTGTATTTGAGATAGGAGTCCCACACTTTACCCAATGCATCAGACTCGGAATCAATTACAGACATTAAAAATTGCATGGAGATGCATTCCATAATCAGCCTATGCCAGTTTTGGATACAGGGAGACCTGACTGGTCTGCTTCTGTATTGAGCCAGATGAATGTTGGGTCCATCCCAAGACATTATGAACCTAAGACGAGAGGCCAATTGATGAAGCATGATTTTCGGGAGACCATACACTCCCTTAGCTCCTGGTAATTGGAGCTCAACAGACTTCAGGCGAGATTTCTTTGTGTTCCAGATAGAGTTATAGATTTTTTTCAGCATGGAAACAGGCCCTTCGGCCCAGCTTGTCCATGCCGCCCAGTTTCTATCACTAAGCTAGTCCCACTTGCCAGGATTTATCCCCTATCCCTCTATACCCACCCTGCTCATGTAACTGGGGTTTAAATACAAAATTGTACCTGCCTCTACCACTGCCTCTGGCAGCCGTTCCAGATGCTCACCACCTTCTATCTGAAGAAATTTCCCCTCTGGTCTCTTTTGTATCTCTCTCCTCTCACCTTAAACCTATGTCCTCTAGTTCTAGACTCCTCTACCTTAGGGAAAAGATGTCGACTGTATACCTTATCTATGCTTCTCATTATTTTATAGACCTCTATAAGATTACATCTAAACCTCCTACGCTCCAGGGAAAAAAGTCCCAGCCAATCCAGCTTCTCCTTATAACTCAGACCATCAAGACCTGGCAGCATCCTCGTAAATCTCTTCTGCACTCTTTCTAGTTTAACAATATCCTTCCTATAATAGGCTGACCAGAACTGTTCCCCATCATCCAGATGAATTTTCTGTACTAAGGTTATGTCGACTTTCTCCTTAAGAAAGGAGATTATCTTTTTCCTTCTGATAGGGTGATGGATGCCCCGTACAGTCCCTGAGAAAATTTGCAGATTAACTGCCGCCATTAGTTAGATGACAGAGAGAACAGGAACAGATTTTCACGCCTCAATCGGGCGTGCGCCATTACCCCCTCCTCCAACTCACTTTACACCAGAGGCACCAAAGTCTCCCCAAACTGCTCCTTTCACAGATAAAAGCCCCATCTGTACCAGAGTAGGATAAAGTCAACAACACATAAACCCTCCCATACTAACAAAAATACAAAAGAATCACCACCACAATAGATCCAAGGGGACATTCCTCAATAAGACTGAGGACCCGGAGGATTAACCCCACGGCCAGACTGTCGTTACCCTCAGGATACCTTCTCCAAAATGAGGAGAAGAAAAGAAGGGCCAACAAGGGAATGGGGATCGAATGTCCCTCCCACATTTTAGACCCACCCGTGAAGACCTGCATCCACCACCACCCACCCTTTGGCAATGGCGCCACTCGGTTCTGCCACGATTAACGCTCGGATAATAGAAGAAAGACGGCGGATAATAAGCACACGGCACATCTACCATAACTGAGATAAGATAATACGAGTCCCTGGAACACTCGAGGAGAAGAAGACATTCAATCGGCCCTCACAGAATAACAACTCCCTTCAACAGGATAAAAGATAACAAATTCAGACAACACCAAGATAGGGAAAGAGTCCGGATTAGAGCCTCAGTTAGTCTGGGCTGCAAATCATCGCTCCAATTCTTCCCCTTCATGGATTTAGCGAATGCCAAGGCAGTAGTCGGATTATTGAAAGACTTGACGGAATTGTTGGATACAATTTCAGGATCACAGGACAAAGCGACATAATTCACTGTAAGGTGAGGTGGGAGCAAGGTCTCACCTCACCTTGCCCATCTCCAGGACCCTCTGGTGATCTTTCAAGCTGTGGAAGTGAATGATTACAGACCTGGGATGAAAACTATCCCTCGGCCTCAAAGACAGGATCCGAGGCCCTTTCTAATTTGAAATGCCCAGGCTTCACATCCAGCTTGAGAAAACGTGGCAGCCGGTCCTCGAAGAACCTAACGGGAGCCTTACCCTCCACACCTTCTGGCAGGTCGACGACTCGGATGTTCGGTCTCTGACCCTCAGTTCTCCAAGTTCTCCAGGAGTCCACCACACCACTCAGCCGGTTTTCCAAGGATTGAATTCTTGCCTCCGCCGAGGAGGCATCTTGCTCAACGTTCAGGATTCTCTCCTCCGGATCATCAAGCCTCTTCATGGTGTTTTACAGCTTGGCCTCATGAGCTCACAGATATTGAGTCAGCACACTCAGCCTCTGGTCAGTAACACGCAGAATGTCGCTGACATAGATCGGCCAATGATCCCACAGAATAGACGAGCAGGCTCGATGGGCCAAATGGCCAACTGCAGCTCGTATTTGTTAAGATCTCTGTGCAGAGGACAGGAAGCAGTGAGCATGGATCTGTCAATCAGCCTGAATCAGCACCTTCAGGAGAATTGGGAGGGTGAATATTAGATGCAGCAGAGTGAGAATGGAGGGGGAGAGTGCGGGACGGGGATTCACAGCTCTTGGGGAATAAGAGAGGAAAGAATGTTCTCTAGAAACTAGAATGGTCTGTTCTGAATTTCTATCCTGTACTGACAGTGATGTCTTTTGTAAATTGTTTTTACAGGATATTAGACGAAGAGGAGGAATTACAGACAGAAATCTCAAACTTTACTTCTCGATCTGACTGAGTCTCTCAATTCCTTGGAACTGAATATCATCGGCCTTTGAATCTCGAAGGAGAAATGTTTGTCTGTTCTGTCGGCTTCAAAAGATTTTAACCATCAGTGTGACTGGAAAAGCACCAAGACACACGCACCCGAGTGAGTGTGTTCCAGAGCACTGACTGTGGAAAGAGCTTTAACCAGTTACACAGCCTGAAAAAACATCGCACCATTCACAGCGGGGAAAATGAATGAAATGAAAATGAAATGAAAATCGCTTATTGTCACAAGTAAGCTTCAATGAAGTTACTGTGAAAAGCCAATAGTCACCACATTGCGGAGCCTGTTCGGGGAGGCTGGTACAGGAATTGAACCGTGCTGCTGGCCTGCCTTGGTCTGCTTTAAAAGCCAGCGATTTAGCCCAATGAGCTAAACCAGCCCCTTAGAGAGACCGTACACGTGTTCTGTGTGTGATCGAGGCTTCAACTGACAGGTCAAACCTGGAGAGAAAGAAGAATACCCAAAACATGGAGAAACGGTGGAAATGTGGGGACTGTGGGAAGGGATTCAGGGTTCCATCTCAGCTGGAAGTTCATCGGCGCAGTCATACTGGGGAGAGGCCGTTCACCTGCTCTGTGTGTGAGAAGGGATTCAGTCGGTTATCCACCCTGCAGTTACACCAGCGAGTTCACACTGGGAAGAGGCCGTTCACCTGCTCTCAGTTTGGCAAGGGGTTCACTGAGTTATCCAGACAGCGGAAACACCAGCGAGTTCACACTGGGGAGAGGCCATTCACATGCTCTCAGTGTGAGAAGGGATTCACTACTTCATCGAGCCTGCTGACACACCAGCGAGTTCACACTGGGGAGAGGCCGTTCACCTGCTCTCAGTGTGAGAAGGGATTCAGTCGGTTATCCAGCCTGCAGACACACCAGCGAGTTCACACTGGGGAGAGGCCGTTCACCTGCTCTCAGTGTGAGAAGGGATTCACTCAGTTATCCGTCCTGCAGACACACCAGCGAATTCACACTGGGGAGAGGCCGTTCACCTGCTCTCAGTGTGAGAAGGGATTCGCTCAGTTATCCAACCTGCGGATACATCAGCGAGTTCACACTGGGGAGAAGCCATTCGCCTGCTCTCAGTGTGAGAAGGGATTCACTACTTCATCGAGCCTGCAGAGACACCATCGAGATCACAGTGGGGAGAGGCCGTTCACCTGCTCTCAGTGTGAGAAGGGATTCGCTCAGTTATCCAACCTGCGGATACATCAGCGAGTTCACACTGGGGAGAGGCCATTCACCTGCTCTCAGTGTGAGAAGGGATTCACTACTTCATCGAGCCTGCGGAGACACCAGCGAGTTCACACTGGGGAGAGGCCGTTCACCTGCTCTCAGTGTGAGAAGGGATTCACTCGGTTATCCAACCTGCAGAGACACCAGCGAGTTCACACCGGGGAGAAGGCGTTAACATGCTCTTAGTGAGAGAAGGGATTCAGATATCCGGACACCCTGCAGGAACACTAGCGAGTTCACACCTGGAAGAAGCCATTCACCTGCTCTGAGCAGGGGAGGCATTCAATGATCCGACCCAACTCCGGAGACACCAGCAAGTTAATTCTGGGGAGAGACCATTCATCTGCGCTCAATGTGGGGAGGGGTTTTGTGATTCATCGCACCTGTTGTGACTCCAACAAGTTCACAAATTACAGATGTTGGCTCCGTTATTGTTTCTGCTCTCACTGACATCCAGGACTGCATTTTGTTCATTCTGACATCTGGTGAAGGGTGATGATTGGAGGGTTTCTTTCTGCTGGACTGGTCAGTCTAGCACCTCTGCCTCTGGTGGGCTGACCATTTTTGAGGTTAGTTGCGATTACCTGGTTCCAAGTTTGACGAGGAGCACAGAATGAAAAGGTGTTTGCACGTTGGAAGATATTTAGTTCCCAAAGCAGCCATGTTGCCATGAAGATGGGCTATGGTGGTTACAGGGTTCTTTTGCCTAATTTATCTGGGTGTTTCTTGAAGAAAGAAACTGCCATGGTCTGAGGGGCAAGTTGTCTGGTAGATTGGAAAATTACAATAAACAAACCACTGAAAGTGGCAACGCAGGTGGATAAGGAGCTAAGAAGGCAGACGGCATGCTTGTCTTCATTGGTTGGGGTATTGAGTATAAAAATTGGCAAGTCATGCTGCAGCTGTACAGAACCTTAGTTAGGCCACACGTGGAATATTGCCTACAATTCTGGTCACCACATTACCAAAAGGATGTGGAGGCTTTCGTGGTAGTCACCACTGAAGTATATATTGTATATCGAGGATGTCGATGTAGATGATTTATGGTGAGGCCCTGTACTACAGGTATGGGGGTAGTTCCCTGCCTACTGGCTCCACCCAGTAGGCGGAGTATAAATATGTGTGCACCCAGTACAGCAGCCATTTCGCCAGCTGCTGTAGGAGGCCACACATCTTAGTGTAGTAAAGCCTTGATTGCATCCAACTCTCGTCTTTGTGTAATTGATCGTGCACCAATTTATTACACTAAGTTTTCAGAAGATGGACCTCCGCATCAAGCCAGATCGCCTGCAGCTACATCCGCAAGCAGACAACGCCAGAAAGGAGTATCAACACTGGCTAGCCTGTGTCGAAGCGTACATCGGGTCTGCGCCAGCCCCAATCCCAGAACCACAGAAGATCCAGATCCTTTACACGCGGCTGAGCTCCAATGTCTTTCCACTTATCCAGGACTCGCCGACCGACGCAGAAGCCATAGAAGGAAAACTATGCTCAGCGGCCGAACACACTATACGCCAGGCACCTCCTCTCCACGTGTCGTCAACTTCCTGGTGAGTCAGTGGAAGATTTCTGGCGTGCCCGGGTTCCCTAGGGTTCCCCTAGTTAGAGACTGTTACTGTCAGGCCGTCTCGTCCATGGAACACTCTAATTTGCTCATGAGAGATGCATTTGTTACGGGCATAGGGGCCGATCACATCCGCCAGCGCCTTTTAGAACGGTCCACGCTCGACCTCGCAGAAACCAAAAAGCTAGCGCTCTCACTCACGGTCGCTTCATGCAACGTCCAGCCTATGCACCCGGCCGAGCGGCCCACCCCCCCCGTGCATCGTGGACTCCGCAGACGGCCACCCCATCATGGTCCCTATCAGCGAACGCCCTCAGCCAACCCCACGCCTGTGCCACACGGCAGCCAACCGATCATTTTGCTGCAGTGTGCCAGGCCCGCTCAATTGCCACTATTGTTCCGGCACCCGCCACGTGCGGACAGTGGGCTCCGCCATTTTCCCTTCCTCAGACCACGTGCGACCTAAGGGTGCCGCCATCTTGTTCCCCCCAGGACCAACGGGCGCCACCATCTTGTTTTCCCCACGACACGTGCAGCCCGTGGGCGCCGCCATCTGTTCCCACCCAGGACCAATGGGCGCCACCATCTTGTTTTCCCCACGCACGTGCGGCCCGTGGGTGCCGCCATCGTGTTCCCCCCAGGACCCCTGCCCATCCGGCACCTCAACCAGCTGCTCATCGCCCGCAACCACCGATGACCAGCCGCGTCTCGCCTCGGTCACGGTCGCAAAAAGAAACATCCTCCAAGAATTTGGATCATAATTAGGAGAGAGTGCACATCACTCAAAGGGATCCTACATTTTCAACACACAACCGTTAGAGTGGTTAACTGATACGAGTGCGATCATCTCAGGACAAAGTACACTTGGATCTATCCGCTTTCCGCAGTCTCGTCCACACAACCTTGCAACTGCTTCAACCAAAGTGAAGGTCGATGGGCACAAGATCTCCTGCCTGCTGGACTCCGGGAGCACCGAGAGCTTCATTCACCCCGATACGGTAAGGTGCTGCTCCCTCGCGCTACATCCCGTTAACCAGAGAATCTCCCTGGCCTCCGGGTCCCAATCCGTGGCGATCCGGAGGTGTTGCATCGCCACTCTCACTGTCCAAGGCGTGGAGTTCAGCGGCTTCCGTCTCTACGTCCTTCCTAACCTCTGCGCTGCCCTGCTACTTCCAGTGCAACCTCCAGAGCCTAACACTGAAATGGGGCAGGCCCCTACCACCCCTTACTGTGTGCGGCCTCGCGACCCTAAAGGTCGACCCACCTCCCCTATTTGCAAACCTAACTCCGGATTGTAAATCTGTCGCCACCAGGAGCAGACAGTACAGCGCCCAGGACAGGACCTTCATCAGGTCCGAAGTCCAGTGACTGTTTCGGGAGGGCATCATCGATGCCAGCAACAGCCCCTGGAGAGCCCAAGTGGTAGTCGTTAAAACTGGGGAGAAACACAGGATAGTCGTTGACTACAGCCAGACCATCAATCGGTACACGCAGCTCGACGTGTACCCCCTCCCACGCATATCTCATATGGTCAATCAGATTGCACAGTACCGGGTCTTCTCAACTGTGGGCTTGAAATCTGCCTACCACCAGCTCCCCATCCGCAAGGCGGACCGCCCATACACAGCCTTCGAGGCAGGTGGCCACCTTTACCACTTTCTTAGCGTTCCCTTTGGCGTCACTAACGGGGTCTCGGTCTTCCAACGGGAGATGGACTGAATGGTTGACTGGTACGGACTGCGGGCCACTTTCCCGTACCTGGACAATGTCACCATATGCGGCCACGATCAGCAGGACCATGACACCAACCTTGCCAAATTTCTCCACACCGCCACTCTCCTCAACCTAACCTATAACAAGGAGAAGTGCGTGTTCAGCATAAGCCGCTTAGCCATCCTCGGCTATGTGGTCCAGAACGGAGTTCTGGGGCCCGACCCCGATCACATGCGCCTCCTCATAGAACGCCCCCTTCCCCACTGCTGCAAGGCCCCCAAACGATGCCTGGGGTTCTTTTCATATTACGCCCAGTGGGTCCCAAACTATGCAGACAAGGCCCGCCCACTCATTCAATCCACTGTTTTCCCCTGACGGCTGAGGCTCCACCAGGCCTTCACCCATATCAAGGCCGACATCGCCAAGGCCGCGATGCACGCAGTCGACGAGACGTTACCATTCCAAGTCGAGAGCGATGTATCAGACGTCGCTCTGGCCGCCACCCTCAACCAGGCAGGCAGGCCCGTGGCATTCTTTTCCCGCACCCTACATGCCTCCGAAATTCGGCATTCCTCCGTTGAAAAAGAGGCCCAAGCCATCGTTGACGCTGTGCGGCATTGGAGGCATTACCTGGCTGGCAGGCGATTCACTCTCCTCACTGACCAACAGTCAGTTGCCTTCATGTTTAACAACACACAGCGGGGCAAGATCAAAAACGCTAAAATCTTGAGGTGGAGGATCGAGCTCTCCACCTACAACTACGAGATTTTGTATCGCCCCGGTAAGCTCAACGAGCCCCCTGATGCCCTATCCCGAGGTACATGTGCCAGCGCACAGGTGGACCGACTCCGGACTCTGCACGACAACCTCTGTCACCCGGGGATCACACGTTTTTACCATTTCATTAAGGCCCGCAACCTGCCCTACTCCATCGAGGAAGTCCGGGCAATCACCAGAGACAGCCAGGTCTGCACGGTGTGTAAGCCGGACTTCTACTGGCCAGACCGTGCGCGCCTGGTGAAGGCCTCCCGCCTCTTTGAACGCCTCAGCGTGGACTTCAAAGGGCCCCTCCCCTCCACCGACCATAACACTTACGTCCTCAGTGTGGTCGATGAACATTACAGATTCCCCTTCGTCATCCCATACCCTGATATAACGTCTGCCACCGTCATCAAAGCCCTCAACACCATCTTCGCTCGGTTCAGCTTCCCCGCCTACGTCCACAGCGACAGGGGATCCTCATTCATGAGCGATGAGCTGCGCCAGTTCCTGCTCAACAGGGTATCGCCTCGAGCAGGACGACCAGCTACAACCCCCGGGGAAACGGGCAGGTGGAAAGGGCGAATGGGACGGTTTGGAGGGCCTTCCAGCTGGCCCTAGGGTCCAGAAATCTCCCGGCCTCCCGCTGGCAGGAGATCCTCCCCGATGCCCTTACTCCATTCGGTCGCTCCTGTGCACTGCGACTCATGAAACATCTCATGAATGTCTCTTTGCCTTCCCTAGGAAGTCCACCTCTGTGTCCCTCCCGACATGGCTGACAGCTCCGGGACCCGTTATCCGCCGTAGGCACATTCGACTCCACAAGGCGGACCCGTTGGTTGAGAGGGTACAGCTACTTCACGCCAACCAGCAGTACGCCTACGTAGCGTACCCCGACGGCCGCCAAGACACAGTCTCCCTCAGGGACCTGGCACCAGCTGGTTCCACCACCCACCCCCCTGCTCCGGCGCACCCCACCGCAGTTCCTGCTCCAGGATAATCCGTCCTCCCCCGGCTCACACCCGGGGATGAAGAGGATTTCGCCACGCTCCCGGAGTCACCAAAGACCAAATCAACACCGGAGTCGCCGCCCGGAGTCACCGAAGACCAAACCAACGCCGGAGTCACCGCCAGCACTGCTCTCAACGGCAGATCAAGGCTCCGGACCGCCTGAACTTGTAATATTTTCTGTATTTGAAATCACATCTTTCTGCATATAGTTCTCCACCACCCCCGCCGGACTCAATTTTAACAGGGGGTGAATGTGGTAGTCACCACTGATGTATGTATTGTATATAGAGAATGTCGATGTAGATACTTTATGGTGAGGCCCTGTACTACAGATACGGGGGTAGTTCCCTGCCTGCTGGCTCCGCCCAGTAGGCGGAGTATAAATATGTGTGCTCCCAGTATAGCAGCCATTTCGCCAGCTGCTGTAGGAGGCCACACATCTCAGTGTAATAAAGCCTCAATTGCATCCAACTCTCGTCTTTGTGTAATTGATCGTGCATCAGTTTTGGAGAGAGTTCAGAGGAGGTTTACCAGGATGTTGCCTGGCCTGGCGGGTATTAGCTATGCGGAGAGGTTGGATAAATTCTGATTGTTTTCACTAGAGCGACGGAGTTGAGGGACGACCTGATAAAAGAGTGGCATGGACAGAGTGGATAGTCCGAAGCTTTTTCCCCGGTTGTAAAAGTCAATTACCAGGTTGAAGGTGTGAGGGGCAAAGTTTAGAGGAGACATGCGAGGGAAGTTTTTTACACAGAGGGTGGTGAGTGCCTGGAACTCGCTGCCGGAGGTGGTGGTGGAAGCAGGTACGATAGTGACGTTTAAGAGGCATTTTGACAAATACATGAATCGGATGGAAATAGACGGATACAGATGGAAGCACAGAAGGTTTTAGTTTGGATAGACATCATGATCAGAGCAGACTTGGTGGGCCCAAGGGCCTGTCCCTTTGCTGTACTGTCCTTTGTTCTTTGTATGTCGATAAACAATAGACAGGCAACTGCTCGCATTTTATTTACATAAAATATAGATTTCTTTAAGAAACAAAAATTAAACAGCAAAATGAAGCTATCGTGGCGAACAAGGAAAGTTAAAGATTCCATTAGATCAATGGAGGAGACTCATGAAGTGGCCCAAATAGTAGTGAGCCTGAGGATTGAGAACTTGTTTTAGAATTCAGCAAAGGACCAAGAAACTGATGGAAGAGAAAATAGAATATGAGAGCAAACTGGGGAGAACTGCAAAAGCTCCTATAGGAATGTGAAAAGGAAAAGATTGGCAAAGACCAATGTGGGTCCATTCCAGGCAGAGACAGGAGAGTTTATAATGGGGAATAAGGAAATGGCAGAGAAACTAAACAGTGTGTGTTTGTCTTCATGGAGGAAGATGCAGAAATTGTCCCAAAAACATTAGAGAACCAAGGGACTAGTGAGCAGAGATTAGTATTAGTGAAAAAGCAGCACTGGAGAAATTAATGTGGTTGAAAATTAATAAATCCCCCAAAGCTGATGCTCTCCATCCCAGAGTGTTGAAAGAGGCGGCTGGAGAGATAGTGGATACATTGGTGATCATCTTTCAAAATTCTATAAATTCTGGAATGATTCCTGCAGAATGGAAGGTGGTAAATGTAACCCTACTATTTAAGGAGAGAGAGAGAAAACAGGGAACCACAGACCCATTAGCCTGACGTCAGTAGGAGGGAAAATGCTACAATCTATTATAAAGGATGTGATAACATATGAATTAGGAGCAGGAGTAGGCCACTCGGCCCCTCGAGCCAGCTCCACCATTCAAAAGGTTCATGGCTGATCTGATTGTATCTTGGGAGATAGTAATATTCTTTATTATAATCACCTTTATTATTGTCACAAGTAGGCTTACATTAACACTGCAATGAAATTACTGTGAAAATCCCCTAGTCGCCACACTCCGGCACCTGTTCGGGTATACAGAGGGAGAATTCAGAATGTCCAATTCACCAAACAAGCACGTCTTTTGGGGCTTGTGGGAGGAAACCCGCACTGTTTTGGGGAGAACGTGGAGACTGCACAGACAGTGACCCAAGCCGGGAATTGAATCCAGATCCCTGGAGCTGTGAAGCAACAACACTAACCACTGTGCCTCCATGCCACTGTGTCAGTTATGGGGAACAAGGAAATGGCAGAGGAGTTAAACAGATATTTTGCAAAAGTCTTTATGGTGGAAGATACTTAAAATATCCCATTAATACTAAAGAATATGGAGGGAGCAATTAAATACCATCGTTGGAGAAGTTGTATTGGACAAACTAATGGGGATAAGATAAGTCCCCTGGATCGCTGCATCCTAGGATCCTAAAATAAATGGCTGCAGGGATAGTGGATGCATTGATTGTAATTTTCCAAAAATCCTTGGATTCTGGAGAAGTACCAGAGGATTGGAAAACTGCCAATGTGACAACCCCCCGATTCAGAATGGGAGGGAGGAAAACAACGAGACACTATAGGACGATTAGCCTAACATTTATTGTCGAAAAAAATGTTGGAATCAATTATTAGGAAATAATAGCAGCACATTGAGAAAATCATAATCTAATCAAGCAGAGTCAGCATGGCTTTGTGAAAGGGAAACCGTGTCTGACTAATTTATCAGAGTGTTTTGAGGAAGTCTCAACCAGAGTGGATAGAGGGGGACCAGTAGATGTGTTGTATTTAAACTTCCAGAAGGCCAATATCATTTAGGACCTTTCCCATCCCTTGTGGATCTGTACATAGATGACCTAGTGTATCCTTAAGAGGCTCTACCCTCTCCCTAGTCACTCTTTTACCCTCTATGTATCTGTAAAAGCTCTTTGGATTTTCCTTTGCCTCATCTGCCAAGACAATCTCATGTCCCCTTTTTACTCTCCTGATCTCTACCTTAACTCTACTCCGACAAACACTGCACTCTTCAAGGGATCCACTTGATCCCAGCTGCGTATGCATGCCATATGGCTCCTTTTTGACCACAGCCTCAATATCCCGAGTCATCCAGGGTTCCCTCCTCTACCAGCCTAAGAGGAATGTGCTCACCCTGAACCCTAGTTAACACCTTTTTGAAAGACTCCCACTTGCCAGCTGTCCCCTTGCCTGCAAATAGCTGATCAATAATTTTGCAATAAAATCAGAAGGGCACTGCAGGGCTACAGAATTGGACAAATGTGAGACTGACAGAATTGCTCGACAGAGAGTTGGCATCGACTCGAGTTGCTGACTAACTCCTTCTGTGCTGCAATGCTCTGAGGCTGGAAATATATAACAAAACAACAGTACTAGATTACAAGACTGGAAATAAATGTACTTTATAACAGAATCATAAATAATACATATATGGTGACTAGGGGCTTCTCAAAGTAACTTCAATGTAAGCCTCCTTGTGACAATAAAGATTATTATCATTAATATGTACCATATAACAACATGAGACATATCTCTGTCTGATATTAATTTACTGACCTCTTAAATGTCAGCCATCTCCTGGGGAACCCAGCCCTTTAATTGTGAACATTCAGAAAGAGACCATCCTTTTAGCCAGGCAAATAAATGTGTCAATCTGAGGGAGCAAAGGATGCCAATGTCTTTAAGAGAGAGAGAGACCTGGGCCGACCTTTCCAGAGTCTGCACCCTCCCTGGATTCACTTCCTTTCCCTTCAGTTGCTGTAAGTGACCAATTGAAGGTCAGAATGAGAAAATAAATGGAAAGGGGGAGAAAAGACGGTGTTTTACTCCCAGATGTTGGAGACAGGAGGACGTTTCAGTCGATGTGAAGCTCAGTCTTCATTCACACAACGCCCGCGCTCTGACTGTCCTGGTCCTCCAACTCTTCCCCCACACATGCGCAAGCTCCCCTCACCCTTGGGCGTGCACGTTTGCACGGCGGATAGAGTGGTTTCCGCAGCGCGGGGCATTATGGGGGCTTCGGCCGCCATTACTCATTCGGAGCCCAGTCTCCAAACTCCTTGGACTTGGGACTTTGGGGGGGGGGGGGGGGGTAGTCACTGGATTGGATTATGACGCCCCCCCCTTAGTAAAACAGTTTGTTAACTTCAGGTGTAAAGATTTAGACACCTGGGTGACATATTGGGGAGAGCAACAGGTGAGAGTGAAACTGAACCCGAGAGTCAGCACCTTCCAGGAGGAGAATTGGGGAAAAAGCAGGAAGTACTTCTGCACTGTATGTTGTATGTTCTATGGGGATAGTGGGATTAATTAGTGTTGAAATCAATTGGGAGGAGGGAGTGTGTGGGGGATAGAGATTTATAGTTTCGGAAGAAGGATTTCTGTGACAACAAGAATTATCAATTCTGAATTTCTATCCTATAATTACAGTGATGACTTGATGATGTCAATCCTATTACGCCCATTAAAGTCTCTATCAGGTCAGTCTTCAACCTTCTCTTTTCCAGAGAAAATATTACCAGCCTGTTCAACATATCCTGTAACTTAATCCCTCTCAGTTCTGGTATCATCCCTGTGAAACTTTCTAGAGATGCAGGTAGGGCAGTGGATGTTGTCTATATGGACTTCAGTAAGGCATTTGACAAGGTCCCTCATGGCAGACTGGTACAAAAGGTGAAGTCACACGGGATCAGGGGTGAGCTGGCAAGATGGATACAGAACTGGCTAGGTCATAGAAGGCAGAGAGTAGCAATGGAAGGGTGCTTTTCTGATTGGAGGGCTGTGACTCGTGGTGTTCCCCAGGGAACCGTGCTGGGACCTTTGCTGTTCATAGTATATATAAATGAATTGGAGGAAAATGTAACTGGTCTGATTAGTAAGTTTGCGGATGACGCAAAGGTTGGTGGAATTGCGGATAGCAGTGAGGACAGTCGGAGGATACAGCAGGATTTAGATCATTTGGAGACTTGGGCGGAAAGATGGCAGATGGAGTTTAAACCGGACAAATGTGAGGTTTTGCATTTTCGAAGGTCTAATGCAAGTAGAGAATATACAGTGAATGGTAGAACCCTCAAGAGTATTGACGGTCAGAGAGATCTAGGTGTACAGGTCCACAGATCACTGAAAGGGGCAACACAGGTGGAGAAGGTAGTCAAGAAGGCATACGGAATGCTTGACTTCATTGGCCGGGCATTGAGTATAAATATTGGCAAGTCATGTTGCACCTGTATAGAATCTTAGTTCGTCCACAATTGGAGTATAGTGTTCAATTCTGGTCGCCACACTACCAGAAGGATGTGGAGGCTTTAGAGAGGGTGCAGACGAGATTTACCAGGATGTTGCCTGATATGGAGAGCATTAGCTATGAGGAGAGGTTGAATAAACTCGGTTTGTTCTCACTGGAATGACGGAGATTGAGGGGCGACCTGATAGAAGTCTACAAAATTATGAGGGGCATAAACAGGGTGGATAGTCAAATACTTTTTCCAGGGTAGAGGGGTCAGTCACTAGGGGGCATAGGTTTAAGGTGCGAGGGGCAAAGTTTAGAGGAGATGTACGAGGCAAGCTTTTTTACACAGAGGGTAGTGGGTGCCTGGAACTCACGACCGGAGGAGCTGGTGGAAGCAGGGACAATAGAGACGTTTAAGGGGCATCTTGACAAATACATGAATAGGATGGGAATAGAGGGACACGGACCCCGGAAGTGCAAAAGATTTTAGTTTAGACGGGCAGCATGGTCGGCACAGGCTTGGAGGGCCGAAGGGCCTGTTCCTGTGCTGTACTTCTCTTTGTTCTTTGTTGTCTTTCCGTTTGAACGAGCAGATAATTAATATTTGGGCTTAGTATAATTTAGTTACAGGTACCTAATTGCTCTATTCTAAATTGACCCTCCTAAAGGTTTAGTTAGGAAAAGCCTTAAACATCTGGCAAGACAGAACTGTGAAATAGCAAATACTATCAATGCTTTAGTTCAAGTGACTTCACCATCTGAGAAGACAGCTAACAATATCAATGTTTATTTAAAAAACATGAACGACTTTCACCCCTTCAATCTTTTTTTAAACATGTTTTTCAGTGGGTTTTTGAACAAAGTATATTTACTGTTATGTACACAGAATAAAATATACATATATATATATATATATATAGAAGAGCGCACACAAACAAAAAATAATAAAATAAAATAGCTGGTAGGGTATTATGCACTAGCTCAACAACAGCAACTCTGTACAATTGGCAATATTATTTTTAACACATAAGTAGGCATCTGTTTGTGGGGGAGGGGGCAACTGGGGAGGTACATATACATTTGGGTGCCAGAGAAACAATTACAGAGGGCAATACTCGAATAGATCTGGTGTTGTTCACCCCTTCAATTGACCGACCACCCCAGGTAGGAGTGTGAAACAGCGATTTCCCAAAATCCTGCCACAGGAGCACTGAGTATCTCCATGACTAGAGTCCAACTTGCAACGCCCAAGATTACTCACAAATCCCACGTTTACCTCTTGAATTAACATTCCCTGATCTGAATAAGACCTGTTGTAATCAGACAATTGGTTATTGTTTTTATTGGGTTAATTTTATTGGATTTAACCATTTATGTAAATTGCTCCTTGGAGCAGAACAATGGGACTGTTCAGGATCTTTCTATTATCCGGAAGGTAGGGAGGTGGAGGTAGTGGTCGCAATGGACGCAGAGAAGGCTTTTGAATCGGGTAGAATGGGAATATCTGTGGGAGGTACTGGGACGGTTTGAATTTAGGCGGGGCTTTATTGACTGGGTCAGGTTGCTGTATGAGGCTCCTGTGGCAGGTGTACGGACGAATAGGACAACATTGGACTACTTTAGACTGCACCGGGGGACGAGACACGGATGCCCCCTCTCCCCACTGTTGTTCGCACTAGCTATTAGAGCCACTGGCAATTGCTCTGAGAGCTTCAAGGGGCTGGAAGGGGCCGGGGTGGAGGGGGGGGGGGGGGGGTGGAGCACAGGGTCTCGCTTTATGCAGATGACCTGCTTCTGTATGTATCGGACCCAATAGAGGGGATGGAAGAAATCATGAGGATTCTCGGGGAATTTGGCTGGTTTTCGGGGTATAAGCTAAATATGGTGAAAAGTGAGATGTTTGCGGTCCGGGCGAGGGGACAGGAACAGCGATTGGGGGAGCTACCGTTTAGATTAGTGGGGAAATGCTTTAGGTATCTAGGCATCCATGTGGCGCGGGAATGGGAATGACTGCATAAATTAAATCTGGCCCGACTAGTAGACCAAATGAAGGACGATTCTCGGAGATGGGACGCGCTTCCGTTGTCACTGGCTGGGAGGGTGCAGATGGTGAAGATGATGGTCCTCCCGAGATTTCTGTTTGTATTTCAGTGTCTCCCCATTTTTGTTCCGAGGTCCTTTTTTAAACGGGTTAACAAAGTGATCACTGGCTTTATTTGGGCGGGCAATACCCCACGAGTAAGGAAGGTAATGCTTGAGCGGAGTTGGGGAAATGGCGGGCTGGCGCTGCCAAATTTCAGTAACTATTACTGGGTGGCGAATATAGCCATGATCAGGAAGTGGGTGGGGGGGTGGGGGGGGGGGGGGGGGGGGGGGGGGGGGAGGTCGGCATAGCAGCGTATGGAGGCGGCTTCATGCAAGGGCACCAGTTTAGGTGTATTGGTAACTGCGCCTCTGCTGTTCCCGCCGGCACAGTACTTCACCAGCCCCGTGGTGGTGGCAGCCCTGAGAGTCTGGGGGCAATGGAGGAGACATGGGAGCAGATGGAGCATTGGTCTGGTTCTCAATCTGTAATAGTCACCGGTTTGCCCCGGGAAGTATGGATATGAGGTTCCGGGCATGCCAGAGAGCAGGGATTGAGAGGATGGGGGATATGTTTATAGAGGGGAGCGTTCCGAATATGAGGGCGCTGGAGGAGAAGTTTGGGTTGGCGAGGGGAAACAAATTCAGGTACCTGTAGGTGCGGGACTTCCTACGTAGACAGGTGTCAACCTTCCCGCTCCTACGACCAAGGGAGATTCAGGACAGGGTAGTTTCCAGAGGGTGGGTGGGAGAGGGGAGTGTCTCCGACATTTATAAGGAACTTATGGGGTCAGAGGAGACGCAGACCGAGGAGCTGAAGCACAAGTGGGAGGAGGAACTGGGAGGAGAGATAGAGGATGGTCTGTGGGCAGACGCTTTGAGCAGAGTCAATGTGCCAGGCTCAGCCTGATTACAATTCAAGGTCGTTCATCAGGCTCACATGACAGGGGCCTGGATGAGCAGATTCTCTGGGGTGGAATACAAGTGTGCAAAGTGTGCGGGAGGACCAGCGAACCATGTCCACATGTTTTGGGCATGTCCGAAGCTTCGGGGATTTTGGCTGGGGTTTGCAGATGTCATGTCCACGGTGTTAAAAACAAGGGTGGCACCGAGTTCAGAGGTGGCGATTTCCGGGGTGTCAGAAGATCCGGGAATCAGGAGAAAGAGGCAGACGTTCGGGCCTTTGCTGCCCTAGTAGCCCGGAGACAGATACTATTAGCATGGAGGGACTCCAAGCCCCCAAAGTCGGAGACCTGGCTAGCGGACATGGCTAGCTTTCTCTGTTTGGAGAAAATCAAGTTCGCCTTGAGAGGGTCAATGTTAGGGTTCGCCCGGAGGTGGCAACCATTCGTCGATTTCTTTGCGGAAAATTAATCGTCAGCAGGAGGTGGGGTTAGGTTAGTTTAGAGTAGGGGGTTAATAAAGGTGGGACCTGTAAAGGAGGGAGACATCTTTTGCACTATGTTTATAGATTCATGTACATTGTTTATTTTGTTGTTGTTGTAATACCAGAACTACCTCAATAAAATGTTTATTATATAAAAAAGGGTCTACAAGACACATGTTCAGGTAGAACAGGAAACTGAGGAGATTAATAATAACATCAAGCAGACAAAGGAGACAACTTGGTCGGACAATATTTGGGATTGGGCCTCTAATATGGACATACACCCTTGGATACAGGTCACATTGCATTTTGTTATTGCTGTTGTTCTTGTAACTATACATCAAGCTTCAATGATAATTATGTTTAAGAGATGGAAAAAGGCAAATGGAAGAGAGATTCAATGTGGAATAGGTAATGAGACGTAGGGATTTGTTTCTAAATATAAAAATACATAATTAAACAAGCTTTTAATAACTGTAACTAAGTATGTAATTGAATACGTTTTGAATAATGTAAAGAAATGATGTATCTTGGACTCACACTGGGAAATACAGTTGCCCAAACTAGTGGCCCCATACGTTTATATTTATGGGATCAAAGGGGGAAATGTGATACTGGGAACAGGTTGACAAGGAAGAAAAACACACACAGGCCAAAAAATAGGAACTGCCAAATAAGGCCCTGGCTAAATTCGATACTGGACATCTGCCAGAGCACCCAGGTCAGTACAGAAATTCATTACACTATATGGAACTTTGTGATTCCCACTTACAGTAGTTAACAGTTTTACACAAAGGGCAAAAAAAACATATTATGAATACCTAATTAACTACGAGGCAGAAGTAATCAACTTAACAGCATGCAAACGATATCAGACTCCATAATGGACTAATAGCTGGTCAGCCAAGAGTGTTTCAGAGGACAATGGATCTTGTTTGAATCACCCTGGGTGAACAGGAGTATCCTGTTTATTCCTATTTCTGAGTTTAAGTCTGGATGGGACAATAGAACTCAGGCCAGATGTGGGTGTGTACTTACAACTCAGTGCTAGCAGAACTGGTATAGAAGAAGGAACATTGAAACCTGTCGCGAGTGACAACCTGGGAATCTCCCAGGCACAACTATCACAAGAAGAAGGGGCCCTGGGCTCTGAGCTCAGAGAAGAAGGTATCCACATCGAGTGATCTTGGCCTGGCCAGCTTACTTCACGAAGTGCGGGTAATACCTGGAGCTCAGCTGTGAGTCTGAGTCATATTCAGTGTGAGTGCTGTTGAAGATTGTAATGCCCAAATAAAACAGAAGAACAGCAAAACAATCAGAGAATTGTGAATAAAATTGGGTGAACCCATGAATCTGTTTTGTCCTTTGTTCGTCTCATAAATAAGGACAACTGGGTAAAATATTTAATAATAAACTGGTCAAAGTATCTGATAATTCACCGGACAACAAATGGAAAAGTGACAAATTTTAGATCTACCTGTAGTTTAAAAATATATATATATATTTGTATTGAGGCATTTATATTAGAATTGTAACAATTTTAACAAGATAATAAAATAACAAAATGAACAACACACACCCAACCAACAAAGCCCTAGTCGACATGGTTTACATCAACGACACCCAAATCCCAGTTCCCCCTAACCTTCCCCCACCTTCCCCAACTCCCCCCCCCCCCCCCCCCCCCCCCCCCCCGGCCCCTGCCCCTCCCACTGCTGACAGCTTAATTTTTCCCAGAGAAGTCGATAATCTGCCCTCTGGGCAGATCTACCTGTAGTGGTAGGAAATCATTATTTACTCTCCAGGATAAAATAAATGTCCTTCATCCGATTTTAGGGATCATTTCAATGGAAATGTGCTCTCCCAGGCTCAAAGAGCATCAGCCCACTGGAAGAAAATTGAGGGAAGGACCAGTCCAACAAAAAGAAACCCTCCGACTTCATCAACTTTCAAAATGAACATCGTTCAGTCCTGGTTGTGATTAACAGCAGAATCCAACCCCCGTCATCACTTGTGAATTCGTTGGTGCCTCAGCAGGTGAGATGACTGAGTGAATCGCTTCCCACACTCAGAGCAGGTGAACGGCCTCTCCCGAGTGTGAACTTGCTGGTGGGTCCGCAGGTTAGATGGATCATTGAATTCCTTCCCACATTCCGAGCAGATGAACGGCTTCTCCTCAGTGTGAACTCGCTGGTGTGTCTGCAAGTGAGATAACTGACTGAATCCCTTCTCACATAGAGAGCAGGTGTATGGCCTCTCTCCAGTATGAACTCTGTGGTGTATCTGTAAGTGAGATAACTGACTGAAGCCCTTTCCACACAGAGAGCAGGGGTATGGTTTATCTCCAGTGTGAACCCGCTGATGTGTCAGCAGGCCAGATAAAGCTATAAATTCCTTCCCACACTCGGTGCAGGAGAATGGCCTCTCTCCAGTGTGAACTCGCTGGTGTCTCACTAGGTGGGATGAATGAATGAATCCCTTCCCACACACAAAGCAAGTGAACGGCCTCTCCCCAGTGTGACTGCGTCGATGAATTTCAAGATGAGATGGGGATATGAATCCATTCCCACAGTCTCCACATTTCCAAGGTTTCTCCATGGTGCAAACGTTCTTGTGTCACTCAAATTCCAAGATGAGCTCAAGGCCAGACAAACACAGAACACGTGTGCTGTCTCTCCCTGCTGTGAATGGTGTGACGTTTTTCAGGCTGTGTAACTGGTTAAATTCTTTGCACAGTCAGTGCACAGGAACACTCTCACTCAAGTATCACAATGTCATTAAGAGAGAACCAACCTTTCCAGAGACCTGCCCTATTAAAGTCACCAATGTCTGACCAGAGTGAGAAAAGAAATGGAAAGGGGGAGACATTGATTTGCTCCCAGATGTTGCCCAGAAGAGGGAGCTTTAATCTGAAACTCATTGCCCAACCTCCACATTGTGACGTCACAATCTAGCCCTGCCTGAATCAGCCAATTGGAATCATGCTGCTCCTTGATGACGTCTCTGGGTTCCAATGCGCAGGCCCAGCGTGGCTGAGCCCGCCCCCGCGCCCCCGCCGCCCGCCAGCCAATGTTCCGCTCCCCTGACACCTCGCAAAACAAGGTTTCCAGGCAACCGGGTGACGGCTCCGGCCAGAGCGAGAAGCCGCTCGATGATTTCCCATTCCCATCGGCCGAGGACTGCGCATGTCCAAGGAAAGGGGAAGTTGCGGAGGCGAGCTCGCCCTTGACATTCCTACTGAGGTATTGACCAATGGCAAGAGTCAGAGCACCGGAAGGACTTTTGACCTCCAGCCAATCAGAACGAGATTGAGCTTCACACAGACTGAAATCGCCTCCTGTCTCCAACATTTGTGAGTAACACACTTTCTTTTCTCCCCCTTTCCATTTCTTTTGTACAAAACTTTGGTAAGGCCACATTTGGAGTACTGTGTACAGTTCTGGTCGCCTCATTTTAGGAAGAATGTGGAAGCTTTGGAAAAGGTGCAAAGAAGATTTACCAGGATGTTGCCTGGAATGGAGAGTAGGTCTTACGAGGAAAGGTTGAGGGTGCTAGGCCTTTTCTCATTAGAACGGAGAAGGATGAGGGGCGACTTGATAGAGGTTTATAAGATGATCAGGGGAATAGATAGAGTAGACAGTCAGAGACTTTTTCCCCGGGTGGAACAAACCATTACAAGGGGACATAAATTTAAGGTGAAAGGTGGAAGATATAGGAGGGATATCAGAGGTAGGTTCTTTACCCAGAGAGTAGTGGGGGCATGGAATGCACTGCCTGTGGAAGTAGTTGAGTCGGAAACATTAGGGACCTTCAAGCAGCTATTGGATAGGTACATGGATTACGGTTAAATGATATAGTGTAGATTTATTTGTTCTCAAGGGCAGCACGGTAGCATTGTGGATAGCACAATTGCTTCACAGCTCCAGGGTCCCAGGTTCGATTCCGGCTTGGGTCACTGACTGTGCGGAGTCTGCACGTCCTCCCCGTGTCTGCGTGGGTTTCCTCCGGGTGCTCCGGTTTCCTCCCACAATCCAAAGATGTGCAGGTTAGGTGAATTGGCCAATGATAAATTGCCCTTAATGTCCAAATTGACCTTGGTGTTGGGTGAAGGTGTTGAGTTTGGGTAGGGTGCTCTTTCCAAGAGCCGGTGCAGACTCAAAGGGCCGAATGGCCTCCTTCTGCACTGTAAATTCAATGATAATCTATGATTAATCTAGGACAAAGGTTCGGCACAACATCGTGGGCCGAAGGGCCTGTTCTGTGCTGTATTTTCTATGTTCTATGTTCTATGTTTTCTCCCCCTTTCCATTTCTTTTCTCATTCTGACCTTCAATTGGTCACTTGCAGCAACTGAAGGGAAAGGAAGTGAATCCAGGGATGGTGCAGACTCTGGAAAGGTTGGTCCAGGTCTCTCTCTCTCTCTCTCTTAAAGACCTTTGCTCCCTCAGCTTGACACATTTATTTGTCCGGCTAAAAAGGATGGTCTCTTTCCTAATGTTCACAATTAAAGGGCTGACATTTAAGGGGGACAGTAAATTCATATCGGACAGAGATATGTCTAGTGTTATATGATACAGATTAGATAGATTATTGATGGTTCTGTAATTAAGGATATTTATTATTATTTTTAGTCTTGTAATATTCTACTGTAGCTACATTATATATTTCCAGCCGTCGATTCATTGTGGCACAGGCAGGGTCCATCCAGTAACCAGAGCCTATGCCGAATTTGGGTACAACAATCCAGTCAGTTCCATTCCCCACTATAGCCCCGTTCTCCTGCAAGATTAATTGCACGTCCAATTTCAGTTTGAAATTATTCTTATTCACCGCCACCACTGGCGTACAAAGTGATTTTTAGATTTTGCCCACTCAATGTCTAAATAAAGTTCTTCCTCACACCCGCACTATATCTCTAATTAGGATATACAGTCCTGTATCTCAAAATCTGTTGTGCAGCTTATGATGTACATAGAAATATATCTGTATTGGATTGGATTGGATTTGTTTATTGTCACGTGTACCGAGGTACAGTGAAAAGTATTTTTCTGCGAGCAGCTCAACAGATCATTAAATACATGGGAAGAAAAGAAAATACATAATAGGGCAACACAACATATAACGTAAAGCCTATATTAAGATTTTTGTGTGTCTGTCTCCAGGCTATGAATCACTCCTTTAGGAGGATTGGGAGGGTGTATATTAGATGTAACAGAATGAGAATGGAGGGAGAGTGTGTTGGATGGAGATTTACTTTTGGGGAATGAGAGGACTGAATGTTCCACAAAAACTAGAATTGCCTGTTCTAAATTTCTATCCTCTACTCACAGTGATGAATTTTGTAAACTCCTTTTGCAGGATATCAGAAGGAGAGAATTTTCAGACAGGAAATGGAGACCAAAATTTTTCATCAAGATCTGAAAGAGTCACGCAACTCATCAGGAATGTTTGTCTGATTCAGAAGTTTTTGAACATCAGTGTGACTGGGAAAGTACCGAGACACACACACCCGAGTGTGAGAATTCCAGCTTTAAGCAGTTACACAGCTTGAAAAAACCATTACCCTTTGGAGCAGGGAAAGACCGTCCACAAGTTCTGTGTGTGGACACTTCAGTTAATTGTTGAACATGGAGAGCCACAAGAACACCTGCACCATGGGGAAACCATGGAAATGTGGGGAATGTGGGAAGAGATTCATATCACCATCAAAGCTGGAAATTCATCGACGCAGTCACACTGGGGAGAGGCCATTCACCTGTGCTGTGTGTGGGAAGGGATTCACAAATTCATCCCACCTTCTGACACACCGGCGAGTTCACACGAGTGACAGACCATTCAACTGCTCTGAGTGTGAGGCGAGATTCAGTCGGTCATCCCACCTGCTGAGACACCAGCGCACTCACACTGAGGATAGGCCGTTCAACTGCACTGAGTGTGGGAAGGGATTCAAACATTCATCCACCCTGCAGAAGCATCAGCGAGTTCATACTGGGGAGCGTCCGTTCATCTGCTCTGAGTGTGGGAAGGAATTCGCTCAGTTATCCAACCTGCTGACGCACCAGCGAGTTCACACTGGGGAGAGACAATTCAGCTGCTCTCATTGCACAAAGAGTTTTAGATGGTCATCCAACCTGCTGGAACACCAGCGAGTTCACACCGGAGAGAGGCCATTCACCTGCACTGAGTGTGGGAAGGGATTTATTCAGCTGACCAAACTGCAAATGCATCAACGAATTCACACTGGGGAGAGGCCATTCACCTGTTCTGAATGTGGGACGGGATTTAGAGATTCTTCCGCGTTGGTGAGACACCAGCGAATTCACAGTGGGGAGAGGCCGTTCTCCTGCTCAGTGTGTGACAAGAGATTCAGTCATTTATCCAGCCTCTTGAGACACCAGCGAGTTCATACTGGGGAGAGGCCGTTCTCCTGCTCTGAATGTGGGAAGGGATTCAGGGATTCATCCAACCTGCGGATACACCAGCGAATTCACACCGGGCAGAGATTGTTCACCTGTTTTAAGTGTGGTAAGGGATTTGCTCGGTCATCCCACCTGCTGAGACATCGGTGTTAAACTCAGATGGAACCTCTGTGATAAGAACTAGAAAGCAAGTCTTCTTCAACTCCAATTTTATTGTGTTCTACAATCACTTCTCCTCCACCTGTATCCCCTTTACACATATTTGCAATCTCTCAAACAATGTGGTCGATTAAGCAACTAAATTTAAGCACTGGGGAACATTAACTCTTTCCTAACAGATTTGCAAATAATAATTTCTAAGTTTGATGTAAATTGCCACAACAAATTATACAAATGTATCTATTTTCGTTTTGACAATAAATGCACCCTATTCCTTGTTCTTAAAACATTTTTTTTTAATATCCACCCTCACATTCTCTTCCTTAAGGGAAAAGACTCCCCTCTTTAACAATTTCTAATAACTTCTTCAAACTTGCCCCTTTTCATGTCAGACAGTCAGATAAATGGAACTGCTATCAACACCACTTGATCTTGTCAATCTCCCTGTTCTCGAGCATCTGTTTTAGGATCGCTATGTTAATCTGCAGTCTCTTTTCATTGAAGCTTTTTGCAGAGAGGACATTCTCCCAAAGGGACGTATTGTCTATGTGACACTCTATATCTATTGCCTATGTGACACTCTATATGTATTGTCTATGTGACATTCTATATGTATTGTTCCCATAATGTCCTGTTCCATTGAAAATGGTTGCCAGGATCTTGGATATAAAAAAATGCCATATCTACTGCCTCCACAAAGACAAGTGTCTCTGCTGCCAATGTACTTTTTACCACTCTTCTTATCATTTTAGTTTCCCGTGTCAAAGGGCAACATTTACCTTTCTCCCCCTGGAGGAAAACTATAAATCCTCCTGCACTCGAAAAGCCATCACAGAGATTAGCATAAGACGCGTCCCTGCAAACAATCAGTTTCCATTGTCTAATCTTACTTAAAGATGGGAATTTCAAAACACAATTCTCCAATTTTAATTTTGCCAAAGTTTTGTTTGCTGCAATAGTTTCTTCAATTTTAGGATCGTTCATTTCAGTGCTTAGCCTCTAAAACACCAAAGCTGCCGTCCGGTCTTGTTTGTCCACAATTATTTTCTTTTCTTTACTGTGAAGAATTATCGACTGACCCTACCTAGTTGCCAAGTTGACAAAGTGTGAATGAAAATGTTCTTTTCTTTATCCCTCACCATAAGGTCCACGGCTACAACTTCATTAAAATCTGTCACTGAGGGCATACTCTCTATGGGTTGGGATGGCGTTCTTCTATATTTCTTACATATATCACATCTAGCGTTTATCTGTTCTTTATTCCAATACCTTCCCCTCCACCACTCCCGCTTTTGACACTCCCTTATCCTGTAGCCCCTGGGGCGGTGGGTACGGAAAGGTTGAAACCTGCCTCCGCACAAAGTCCCTCACCTACAAGTAGCCAAACCAATTCCCAGCAGGCTGTTCAAACTCCTCCTCCAACTCTCCCAAACACGGAAAGCCACCATCTATAAACAAATCCTCAAAATCGCTCCATCCCCGCCCGCTGCCACCCCCAAAACCCCCATCCAGCCCCCCTGGGGCAAACCAGTGGTTACCACATATCGGTGCCCACACTGACGCCCCCTCCAGCCCCATGTGCTGCCGCCATTGTCCCCACACCCTCAGGGCTTGTGGAGTACCTGGTCGGTGAGAACGGCAAAGGTGCCGTTAACAGTGCCCCGAAACGCGAGTCCTTAAACAAGGCTGCCTCCATCCGCTCCCACACGACCCCCTCCCCCACTACCCATTTCCTCCCGTCCTTCACTTTCCCGATCTCTCTCGCTGCCTCCTGCTTCCTCAGCTGGTGCGCCAGCATCCTGCTCGCTTTCTCCCCATATTCATGAACCGTCCCTCTCGCCCTTCTCAGCTGCCCCACCCGCCTTCCCCGTGGCTAACAATCCGATCTCCATCTGCAGCTTCTGCCGCTCCTTCAACAGCCCCGCCTCCGGGGCCTCCGAATACCTCCTGTCCACCTGCAGGATCACCTCCACTAGCCTTTCCATCTCCAGCCACACTGCCTTCCCCCTGTGCGCCCGTATCTAGATAAACTCCCCCTTCACTACTGCCTTCAATGCTTCCCGCAAAGTGGCCGCGAGACCTCCCCTGTGTCGTTTCGCTCCACAAACCCCCTAATGGCCTCCCTCACCCACTCACAAACCTCCTCGTCTGTCAAAAGCCCCACATCTAGCCTCCATTGTGGGCACTGGTCCCCTCCCTTATTCACCCGCAAGCCAACCCAATGCAGCGCATGATCCAATGCAACAATCGCTGCAATGCAACAATCGCTGACTACTCCACATCGACTCGCCCCACCAACAGGACCAAAAAGTCAATTCGGGAGTACACCCTGAGTACATGTGAAAAGAACAAAAATTCCTTTGCCCTCAGCCTACCAAACCTCCACAGACCCACCGCCCCCCCCCCCACCTCCCCATGTTCTCCAGAAACCCACTCCGCCGACACCCTCATCGACCCCAAACTCGACCGATCCAACCTTGGGTCCAAATCCCCCCCATTATCAACTGATCCGAGTCCAGATCAGGGATCTTCCCCAACACCCACCTCATAAACTCCACATCGTCCTAGTTCGGAGCACAAATATTCACCAACACCAACAGCATCCCCTCCAATTTCCCATTCACCATCAGATACCTCCCCCCCAAAGTCAGCCTCTTCGAACGCCACCGTTTGTTAATCAAAATTGCCATAACCCTCGTCTTAGAATCTAATCCTGAATGGAATACCTGCCCTACCCACCCTTTCCTCAGCCTAGTCTGATCCCCAAACTTCATATGTGTCTCCTGTAACAGAGCTATGTCCGCCATTAGACTCTTTAAATGTGCAAACAAACTGGCCCTCTTGACCGGCCCATTCATATCTCTCACGTTCCATGTAATCAGCCGGGTCGGGAGGGCAGGTACCTCTCACCTCAGGCCCACCTTCAGGCACCCACCATCATTGACCCTTCCCCTACCACCTTCTAGAAACCCCTCCCCTACCACCTTCTAGAAACCCCTCCCCTGTCAGCACTACCTCCCCCTCTCCCCCATCACAAAATAACAACACCAAACCCCATCAACACACGAACCACCTGCTCACCCCCCACTGTGCTTCCGTGAGCTAGTCCACCCAGTAAGTCTGGTAGCCCCCACCCATGGCACCTAGCATCTTACACCCCACTGATTCCCCTCCCCTCCGCTCAAACATCCTCCCAGTGCAAACTTAACAACACCCACCCAACACAAAGAAAAGAACAAGAACAGATTCCGAGCAATGGTCCCAAACACAATACAAAAACAAACAGAAAGCAAACATCTCCTCAAACATTCAGTGTCCCCCTTCTCCTGCCAGTTCATTGTCACTGACAAATTCCATCACCTCCTCCGGCATCCCAAAGTACAGCTCCCGACCCTTATAGATCACCCACAGGCGCGCCGGGTACAGCATACCGAAATTCACCCCCTTCTTTTTTTAAAAATATATTTATTAAGATTTTTAACACAATTTTTCACCCTTACAAACAAAACCTCCCCCCGCCCCGTAACAGAAAGAAAGAAAGCGCACATAGCAAGACATGAACATGGTAAAACGATATGTTACAGAGCTTTGTACACTGGATTCCTCCCGTACATGTCAGTTTTCCAGATCCTTCATGTATTTTCTTGCTCAAATACCCCCCAGACAGACCCCCCTTCCCCCTCCCACCCCCCCCCCCACGCAAGACATCCCCCCCTCCCCCCCCCACCCCCCCCGCCCCCCCCCCCCCCTTCTGGGTTGCTGCTGCTGCTGACCGATCTTCATCTAACGCTCCGCGAGATAGTCTAGGAACGGTTGCCACCACCTGTAGAACGCCTGCGCAGACCCTCTCAAGGCAAACATTATCCTCTCCAACTTGATAAATCCTGCCTTCCACTACTCCAAATATTGCTAGCCCCCAGCTTGGTTTGACCCGGACTTTCGCCACCTTAGATACTGTTCCCGCCACTCCCCTCCAGAACCCCTCCAGTGCCGGGCATGACCAAAACATATGGACATGGTTTGCCGGTCTTCCTGAGCACCTTCCACATCTGTCCTCCACCCCAAAGAACCTACTCAGCCTCGCCCCCGTCATGTGCGCTCTATGAACCACCTTAAATTGTATTAGGCTAAGCCTGGCATACGAGGAGGAGGAATTAACCCTACTTAGGGCATCAGCCCATAGCCCCTCCTCAATCTCCTCCCCCAGCTCCTCCTCCCATTTACCCTTCAGCTCCTCTACCAAGGCCTCCCCCTCTTCTTTCCTCTCCTGGTATATCGCCGACACCTTGCCCTCTCCGACCCATACACCCGAGATCACCCTATCTTGAATCTCCTGTGCCGGGAGCAATGGGAATTCCCTCACCTGTCGCCTCACAAACGCCCTCACCTGCATGTATCTGAAAGCATTTCCCGGGGGTAGCCCAAACATCTCCTCCAGTGCCCCTAGGCTCGCAAACGTCCCATCAATGAACAGGTCCCCCATTCTTCTAATCCCTGCTCGATGCCAGCTCTGAAACCCCCCGTCCATCCTCCCTGGGACAAACCGATGGTTACCCCTGATCTGGGACCACACCGAGGCTCCCATTGCACCCCTGTGTCGGCTCCACTGCCCCCAGATCTTTAGCGTTGCCGCCACCACCGGACTCGTGCTGTACCTTGTCGGCGAGAGCGGCAGCGGTGCCGTCACCAGCGCCCCCAGGCTCGTTCCTTTGCAAGTCGCCATCTCCAACCTCTTCCATGCCGCCCCCTCTCCCTCCATCACCCACTGACGGATCATCGCCACATTTGCTGCCCAGTAGTAGCCACCCAGATTCGGCAGCGCCAACCCTCCTCGGTCCCTACTGCGCTCCAGAAACCCTCTCCTTACCCTCGGGGTCTTATTCGCCCACACAAAACCAATCATACTCCTGCCTACCCTCTTAAAAAAGGCCTTGGTGATTACAATTGGAAGGCACTGGAACACAAAAAGAAACCTCAGGAGGACCACCATTTTGACCGACTGCACTCTACCCGCTAGCAAGAGCGGCAACATGTCCCATCGTTTGAAGTCCTCCTTCATCTGCTCCACCAGCCTCGTCAGATTCAGTTTATGTAGGGCCCCCCAACTCATAGCTATTTGGATCCCCAGGTACCGAAAGCTCCTTTCCGCCCTCCTCAGCGGTAGATCGTCTATCCCCCTTTCCTGGTCTCCTGACTGTACTACAAAAAGCTCACTCTTCCCTACATTAAGCTTATAGCCCGAAAAATCCCCAAACTCCCTTAGAGTCTGCATGACCTCCACCATCCCCTCCACTGAATCTGCCACATACAGCAACAGGTCGTCTGCATAAAGCGACACTCGATGCGCCTCTCCCCCTCAGACCACCCCCCTCCATTTCCTAGACTCCCTTAATGACATGGCCAAGGGTTCAATTGCTAATGCAAACAACAGGGGGGACAGGGGGCACCCCTGCCTCGTCCCACGATACAGCTGAAAATACTCCGACCTCCGCCGATTCGTAACCACACTCGCCACCGGGGCTCTGTAAAGGAGCTTAACCCAACTAATAAACCCTCCCCCGAACACAAACCTACGCAGCACTTCCCAGAGGTACTCCTACTCTACTCGGTCAAAGGCCTTCTCCGCGTCCATAGCTGCCACTATCTCCGCCTCTCCCTCCACCGATGGCATCATTATCACGTTTAGGAGCCTCCGCACATTGGTATTTCACTGCCTGCCCTTTACAAATCCCGTCTGGTCCTCGTGAATCACCCCCGGGACACAGTCCTCGATCCTCGTAGCCAGCACTTTTGCCAGCAACTTAGCATCCACGTTGAGGAGCGAGATCGGCCTGTACGACCCACATTGCAGTGGGTCCTTGTCCCGCTTCAGGATCAAAGAGATCGTGGCCTCCGACATTGTCGGGGGCAGGGTCCCTCCCTCCCTTGCGTCATTTAAAGTCCTCACTAGCAACGGGGCCAACAGGTCTACGTACTTCCTACAGAACTCAACCGGGAACCCGTCCGGTCCCGGGCCCTTCCCTGCCTGCATACTCCCCAGACCTTTGCTCAGCTCCTCCAACCCAATTGATGCCCCCAAACCAGCCGCCACCTGCTCCTCCACCCTCGGGAACCTCAGTTGGTCCAAGAATCGTCTCATCCCCTCTTCCCCCGCTGGGGGCTGGGATCTGTACAGCTCCTCATAGAAGGCCTTGAATGCCTTATTTACTTTTGTCGCACTCCGCACCGTAGCTCCCCTTCCATCCTTGACTCCACCTATTTCCCTCGCTGCCATCCTCTTACGGAGCTGGTGTGCCAGCATCCGACTCGCCTTCTCCCCATACTCGTACGTTGGCCCCTGCGCTTTCCTCCACTGTGCCTCTGCCTTCCCTGTGGTCAACAGGTCAAACTCCATCTGGAGGCGTCGCCTTTCCCTAAGTAATTCCTCTTCAGGAGCATCTGCGTATCTCCTGTCCACTCTTGAAATCTCCCCCACTAACCTCTCCCTTTCCATGCCCTCTATCTTCTCCCTATGAGCCCTGATGGAGATTAGCTCTCCCCTGATCACCGCCTTCAGCGCCTCCCATACCACCCCCACCCGCACCTCCCCGTTGTCGTTGGCCTCCAAGTACCTTTCAATACACTCCCTCACCCTCCCACACACCACCTCGTCCGCCAGCAGTCCCACATCCAACCGCCACAACGGGCGTTGGTCCCTCTCCTCTCCCAACTCCAGTTCCACCCAGTGCGGGGCGTGATCTGAAATGGCTATGGCCGAATACTCCGTTCCCTCCACTTTCGGGATCAGCGCCCTGCCCAGAACAAAAAAATCTATCCGGGAGTAGGCTTTGTGCACGTGGGAGAAAAAAGAAAATTCCCTGGCCTGCGGCCTGGCAAACCTCCACGGGTCCACTCCCCTCATCTGATCCATAAACCCCCTAAGCACCTTGGCCGCAGCCGGCCTCTTTACAGTCCTAGATCTGGAGCGAGCCAGTGCTGGGTCCAACACCGTATTAAAATCCCCGCCCATTATCAAGCTTCCTACCTCCGGGTCCGGAATGCGCCCCAACATGCGCTTCATGAATCCGGCATCGTCCCAGTTCGGGGTGTATACATTTACCAATACCACCCACCTCCCCTGCAACTTACCGCTCACCATCACGTATCGACCTCCATTGTCCTCTATGATATTCTTGGCCTCAAACGACACCCGCTTCCCCACCAATATTGCCACCCCTCTGTTCTTCGCATCCAGCCCCGAATGGAATACCTGTCCTACCCATCCCTTTCTTAACCTGACCTGATCCGCCACCTTCAAATGTGTCTCCTGGAGCATGACCACGTCTGCCTTCAGTCCCTTTAAGTGCGCGAACACTCGGGCCCTCTTTACCAGCTAGCCATCTCCTTTTCTAGGCCAGTCCCATGCCCGCGCCGCCCTCACCCTCCAGTCCCCCAGACGGGAGACCCCCGCCCACCTCTTCTGTGTCCCATTCCCCTTCGGCCAGTGCAGCAGCAACCCTATTTCACCCCCCCCCCTCCCCGCTAGACCCGTGTCTAGCTCTTTTGCTCCCCCCATAGCACTCCCGTAAGTCAGCTGACTCCTGCTGACCCCGGCTTCCCCCGCCGTCCCATTGACCCCCCCGTGTGGGAATCTCCCAATCAGTGTTCGCTCCTCCGTTCCCCCCCCCCCCCCCCACCCGTCTTTCCCTGGCGCGGGAAAAAGCCCGTGCTTTCCTAAGCCTGCCCCGCCCCCTCTGCCGCAGCTCCTGTCGCGGCCTTGTCTCATTTCCCCCATCCCCGAGCCTCCTCTCCCTCCAGCACCAGCGCCCGCCGTCTCGTACGGTCTACTCACCCGGTCCCTTTCCCCATTCCCATCCGCCCCCCAGCCCGTGGAACATTTCCTGCGCGTGATTAACACCCCATGTGCAACAAACATCAAACCACCCCCCACCCTCACAAACCCTCAGTTTGAGTCCAACTTTTCAGTTTGAATAAAGGTCCAAGCCTCCTCAGGCGTTTCAAATAGTGATGTTGATCCTTGAATGTGACCCACAATCGCGCTGGCTGCAGCATTCCGAATCTCACTCCTTTCCGGTGCAGCACCGCCTTGGCCCGGTTGAAACCCGCTCTCCTCTTTGCTACCTCCGTGCTCCAGTCCGGGTATATTCGGATCTCCGCATTCTCCCAGCTGCTGCTCCGCTCTTTCTTGGACCATTTCAAGACCCTCTCTCTGTCCGTGAACCGGTGAAACCTCATTAGCCTTGGGCCTCCTCGCCAGCACCCGGTGTGCCCCATCCAGCTCCAAAGGCCTCGAAGGGGCCTCCGCGCCCATCATCGACTCGAGCATCGTGCTCGCATATGCCCTGGCATCGGCCCCCTCCACTCCCTCAGCAGACCCAGGATCCGAAGATTCTTTCTCCTCGACCTGTTCTCCAGGTCTTCGTATCTTCCCGCCCACCTCTTGTGCAGCGCCTCGTGCGCCTCCACCCTCACCGCCAGGCTCAAGATCTCATCCTCGTTCCCGTTAACTTTTTTCTGCACCTCCTGGATCTTTACCTCGTGGGCCTTCTGGGTCATCCCCAATCCTTCAATCGCCGACCGCATAGGCACCAGCATCTCTTTCCGCAGCTCCTCAAAACAGCGCTTAATGAACTCTTGCAGCTCTGGCCCACATTCCACTTTATCTCCGGCCGCCGCCATCTTGTTTTTCTTCCCTTGCTTCTCCCGTTGCTCCAACGCCGCTTTTTTGGCCGTTTCACTTCTTGTCTGATCCATAAACAGTGAAGGAGGACCTCACTCTCCCCTTCCCACACGGAACGTCTTCACAAAATTCCCGTTGGGGCTCTTCTAGAGAGCCCGAAAGTCCGTGATCGTGGGAGCTGCCAAATCGTGCGGCTTAGCTCCGCATCCGGAAGTTATTTCACCCCCTTCTTAAAGAGGGCCGCCTTCACTTTGTTGAAGCCCGCTCTCCTCTTGGCCAGCTCTGCACCCAGGTCCTGGTACACGCGGATTTCACTGCCCTCCCAGGTACATCACCTCGCCTGCCTGACCTCAGGATCCGCTCCTTATCAGGAACTGGTGCAGCCGCACCACCACCGCCCTCAGCGTCTCGCTCCCCTGCGGCTTCCTCATCAGCGCCCTGTGTGCCCGATCCACTTCCAAGTGGCGTTCAAATGTCCCCTCACCCAGCAACTTCTCAAACAAGCGAGCCACACACGTGCCAGCGTCCGCTCCCTCGCTGCCCTCCAGGAGTCCCATGATCCGCAGGTTTTGCCTGCGAGACCGATTCACCAGGTCCTCCACTTTCTCCTGCAGCCACCTCTGATTATCCCGCATCAACCCCATCTCCGCTGCCATTGAAGTGAGCTGCTTCTTGTGCTACCCCACCATCTCCTCCACCTTCCAGATCGCCTGGCTCTGGGCCTCCAGCCTTGTCTCCAGACGTTCGATCCCACTTTTAATCAGGTCCACCACACTAGCCAGGTCCTTCAGATTCTCCTTCCTCTGCTGGGTGAACTTCTTGTTCAGAAAGCCCACCAGCTGCTCCGTCGACCATTGAGAGGGCAGGATCAGTCCCTGACCGTCCGCCACCTTCTCCTGTGTCGCAGGCACCACCCCAACTATCTCCAACTGTTCCTTTCTTTTTAGACAACTTCTGGTCCACAAATATATCCACCGGTGGTACCCTCTGTCCTTGTAGGCCTCGTCAAAAAGAAAAAGGAGGAATTTGTCAAGGCTAAAAGGCTGGGAACAGACAAAGCCTGTGTGGAACATAAGGAAAGTAGGAAGGAGCTTAAGCAAGGAGTCAGGAGGGCTAGAAGGGGTCACGAAAAGTCATTGGCAAATAGGGTTAAGGAAAATCCCAAGGCTTTTTATGCGTACATAAAAAGCAAGAGGGTAGCCAGGGAAAGGGTTGGCCCACTGAAGGATAGGCAAGGGAATCTATGTGTGGAGCCAGAGGAAATGGGCGAGGTACTAAATGAATACTTTGCATCAGTATTCACCAAAGAGAAGGAATTGGTAGATGTTGAGTCTGGAGAAGGGTGTGTAGATAGCCTGGATCACATTGAGATCCAAAAAGACGAGGTGTTGGGCGTCATAAAAAATATTAAGGTAGATACGTCCCCAGGGCCTGATGGGATCTACCCCAGAATACTGAAGGAGGCTGGAGAGTAATTTGCTGAGGCCTTGACATAAATCTTTGGATCCTCACTGTCTTCAGGTGATGTCCCGGAGGACTGGAGAATAGCCAATGTTGTTCCTCTGTTTAAGAAGGGTAGCAAGGATAATCCAGGGAACTACAGGCCGGTGAGCCTTACTTCAGTGGTAGGGAAATTACTGGAGAGAATTCTTCGAGACAGGATCTACTCCCATTTGGAAGCAAATGGACGTATTAGTGAGAGGCAGCATGGTTTTGTGAAGGGGAGGTCGTGTCTCACTAACTTGATAAGAGTTTTTCGAGGAGGTCACAAAGGTGATTGATGCAGGTAGGGCAGTGGATGTTGTCTATATGGACTTCAATAAATCCTTTGACAAGGTCCCTCATGGTAGACTAGTACAAAAGGTGAAGTCACACGAGATCAGGGGTGAGCTGGCAAGGTGGATACAGAACTGGCTAGGTCATAGAAGGCAGAGAGTAGCAATGGAAGGATGCTTTTCTAATTGGAGGGCTGTGACCAGTGGTGTTCCGCAGGGGTCAGTGCTGGGACCTTTGCTGTTTGTAGTATATATAAATGATTTGGAGGAAAATGTAACTGGTCTGATTAGTAAGTTTGCAGACGACACAAAGGTTGGTGGAATTGCGGATAGCGATGAGGACTGTCAGAGGATACAGCAGGATTTAGATTGTTTGGCGACTTGGGTGGAGAGATGGCAGATGGAGTTTAATCCGGACAAATGTGAGGTAATGCATTTTGGAAGGTCTAATGCAGGTAGGGAATATACAGTGAATGGTAGAACCCTTAAGAGTATTGAAAGTCAGAGAGATCTAGGTGTACAGGTCCACAGGTGACTGAAAGGGGCAACACAGGTGGAGAAGGTAGTCAAGAAGGCATACGGCATGCTTGCCTTCATTGGCCGGGGCATTGAGTATAAGAATTGGCAAGTCATGTTGCAGCTGTATAGAACCTTAGTTAGGCCACACTTGGAGTGTAGTGTTCAATTCTGGTTGGCACACTACCAGAAGGATGTGGAGGCTTTAGAGAGGGTGCAGAAGAGATTTACCAGAATGTTGCCTGGTATGGAGGGCATTAGCTATGAGGAGCGGTTGAATGAACTCGGTTTGTTCTCACTGGAACGACGGAGGTTGAGGGGTGACCTGACAGAGGTCTACAAAATTCTGAGGGGCATAGACAGAGTTGATAGTCAGAGGCTATTCCCCGGGGTAGAGGGGTCAATTACTAGGGGGCATAGGTTAAAGGTGAGAGGGGCAAGGTTTAGAGCAGATGTACGAGGCAAGTTTTTTTACACAGAGGGTAGTGGGTGCCTGGAACTCGCTACCGGAGGAGGTGGTGGAAGCAGGGACGATCGTGACATTTAAGGGGCATCTTGACAAATACATGAATAGGATGGGAATAGAGGGATACGGACCCAGGAAGTGTAGAAGATTGTAGTTTAGTCGGACAGCATGGTCGGCACAGGCTAGGAGGGCCGAAGGGCCTGTTCCTGTGCTGTACATTTCTTTGTTCTTTGTTCCACTCCTCCTGCAACTTTATAAATCAACAAATCCACCCATTAACAAGGGAAAAAGTCAGAATATTCCACCACGGGCGGGAGCCACCAAATGTGCGACCACTCACACCGTGGCCGCCACCGGATATCCCCCTTTCTAATTTTGTATTGTCTATAGTGTCAGCCGTGGCTCAGTGGGCAGCTCTCTCACCTCGGAGTCTGAAGGTTGTGGATTCAAATCCTACTCCATGGACCTGAGGACAGAAATCACATCCAACATTCCTCGTCCCAGCACTGAGGGGGTGCTGCACTGTCAGAACAGCTACTTTCAAATAAGATGTTAAACTGAGGTCCTGTCTGCCCCTCCCAGGTGGGTGTAAAAGTTCCACAGCCACTATTTTGAAGAAGAGCAGGGGAGTTATCCCCAGTGTCCTGGTCAATATTTATCCCTCAATCAACATCACTAAAACCAGATCATCTGCTCATTATCACATTGCTGTGTGTGGGATCTTGCTGTGTGTAAAATGGCTGCTGTGTTTCCTACATTACAACAGTGACTACACTTCAAAAGTACTTCATTGGCTGTAAAGCACTTTGGGACGTCCTGTGGTTGTGAAAGGTGCTGTAGAAATGCAGGTTTTTAAATTGAAGATTTATGTTAAAAGATCTTGTTATCTGGAACTTAATTGATTTCAGCCACCCCCAACTTACCATTTCATAAATTCACTTTGGTCCAGACAAGACTTTAACCAATTAAGGCAAAGGCAGAATTCTCTGGATAGTAAATTTCAAAAGAGGTTTATGAGATGAAAAGTTTACTGAACAACTTTAAGACACTGGGCTGGATTTTTCGATCCTGCGGCCAAGTCCACACCGCTGATCCTCCGCCCGGTGGGGGGCTTGTAGTCACGCAGCGTAAAGCCCGGCTTTACCTGATGAACGGTCGCAGAATTGCCGGGTCATTGGCTCCGCATGTGCATGCCGCGCAACATGGCGCCCGCCACGAGCGGACCCGGCCTGCCAAACACTGCCCCCCTGTAACCAGCCTCGCCACCCCCACCAGTCCCCCGCTGAAGCCCCCCATGGCAGCAGAACAGTTCCCTCTCCCCCCGTGACTGTGGCGACGCTGGACTCAGTCCGCCGCTGCCACGCGAGGTCCCCTAATGGTGTGAGCACAGGCGAGTGACGCAGTCGGGGACTCGGCCCATCGGGGGCGGAGTATCTGGGGAGGGTCTCAGGTGACCTCTTCGAGTTCGCTGTTTTTGAGTGGGCGGAGAATCGCAAAAATGCCGCCACTTCTGCCGTAAAAGTGGATTCTCCGGCCAATCGCGGTGATCGGAGAATCCAGCCCATTGACTTTTACAACTTCATGTGGGTGATCAATCTGTAGAAGGGTAACCCTCTCTGGCTCCTTCTTTGAGAGTAATTCTTGTGGAATTCAGCCTCGGGAGTCTGGCTCCTTCTTTGACAGTAATTTCCTTGGAACTCGGCCGCGGGAATCTTCAGTACTTGGCCAGCAAGGAAGACCTTCGGAACCTCTACTTTTATCCCCAAAGTGACCATTACCTCACGTCAGAGTTGGGCCTGTTGTAACATGACAATTGGTCAATTTGGTCACTGGATTAATTTAATTGGATCTCCAATTCCTGACACCACCTTCTCTATCTCAGACAGGAATACAATAGAACTGTTTCATACTATCCCTTTATCTGATTCTATACAATCCCTTATTCATAGTTTCAAATGTTGACGCTAATCAGAGGTTGAAGGTCTCTCTTGCCAGTACATTTATCCTCATTGCACATTCTTTACATACACAGCAATTAAGTATTTACATTTTTGCAGCAAATAAAACTCAAGCCATGATCTAATGGCCATATTGAGCCAGGCGAGCCGGTTAGACCGCTGGAGAGTCCGGAATTGGTAACCACGCCAAGCGCTAATCGCTTTCCGATCTAACCGGCCCACTCCCGTTGGCGAGGTCGAGCTCCAATGAAGGCCAATCTCCATCCCATTAACGGAAGGACCCTCTAATAGCCCCCGGTGATCTAACTAGCTCCCCAGCAAGCGGTCATGCGGGCGCCGAGTGTTACTGGTCTACACAGACATGGACCAGGCATCACAGCACCTGAGGGGTCTCCCGGCCATTGGAAGCCCTTGAATGGTCAGGGCGGACCCCTGGCCTTCCCCGGGAACATGGGTACCTTGGCACTGCCGGATGGCACCTTGGCACTGAAAACTTGGGTATATCACACTCTGCCCATACATGAAGATCACTCATAAAGACTGAGGCTTGATTTTCTCTCCATTTCAAATACAGTGTGAAAATCCAAACACAGTATATCATGAAATAATTAGATTTAAAACCGAACGAGCTGTTGGGATTCACTGCCTGACAAAGGTGCAGGAAGTAAATTCAACTGTAACTTTCAAAAGGGAACTGGACAGATTCTGTGGGAAAAGAAACTTGCCGGGCGATGGGACTAATTAGATACCTCACTCAAAGAGCTAGCATGGGAACAATGGGCGGGATGGCCTCTTTCTGTGCTCTCTGACTCGTTTGCATTTGAAGAAAGTGGGAAATACCTGGAAGCCACTTCCTACGAGGGGGGTAGGAGCAGAGATGATGGAATGTTGGTTTGATCTACAGAGATCTACACGTTGTGAATCTTTGGAATTCTCTCCCCCAGAGAGCTGTGGGAGCTCAGCCATTGAGTGTGTTTAAAGCAGAGACTGACTAACAGAGACCCAATAACACAAAGGGATATGGGGACAGTGTGGGGGAAAAGACATTGAAGTGGATGATCAGCCATGATCGTATTGAATGGTGGAGCAGGCTCGACGGGCTGAATGGCCAACTCCTGCTCCTATGTTTCAATAACACAAAGATAGGCAGGAAAGTAAGTTGTGAAGAGGACATAAGGAGGTTAAAAATCTGAACATCAGGCGCCTGCTGAACGTGATCATGACCCCATCCGTGGAGAGAAAACCTGAGGTGATCTTCTCCCTGGACAGAGAAAAGACCTTTGATAGAGTTGAGCGGAAGTACCTCATAGAGGTACTGGAGCGGTTCGGGCTTGGAACAGGGTTCACTGCCTGGATGAAACCCCCGTTTAACCCCCCCCACCAGCTCTAAATACTTCCAGCCGCACAGAGGCACAAGGCAGGGATGACTGTTATCCCCGCTACTGTTCGTCCTGGCGATCAAATCACTCGAGATCGCGCTTAGGGTGGCAAAGAACTGGAAAGGGATCCGGAGAGGAGACACAGAGCTTTGCTCTATGCAGATGGCCTCCTCTACATCTCGGACCTGCAAACCGCATGGAATGAATTATGGGGCTTTTGAAAGAGTTTGGAACCTATTTGGGTGACAAACTTAACCTGAGCAAAAGCGGGATCTTCCCGGTGAACCCATAAGGGAGAGGAGCAGAGCTGGAAGGTTTACCTTTTAAACAGGTCCGGCACAAATTCCACTACCTGGGGATCCAAATCGCTCATCACAAGACAGGGATCCACAAGTGGAGCCTGACCAGCCTGGTGGAGGAAGTATAACAGGACCTGCAGAGATGGGACACACTCCCACTCACCTTGGCGGGGAGGGTGCAGACGATCAAAATGAATGTACTGCCCAGGTTCCTCTTCCTTTTTTTTTTAGAAAACATTTTATTGAAGCATTTGTAATTTTCACAGTTTAACAATTTAACATTCTAAACAAGCGAGCGGACCGACACACGCAACAACATCACCATAAAATACCCAACTGCCCTCTCCGCCCGAGCTCCTAACTACCCGTATATTAGATTCCCCATCCTTATTTTACACTGCTGTGCCTCCCATTCCCCCCCGCCCCCCTCTCTTACTGCTGACGGACAGTTTTCCTTGAAGAAATCGATGAACAGTTGCCACCTCCGAGCGAACCCCTGAATTGAACCTTTCAAGGCGAACTTAATCTTTTCCAGCCTGCGAAACCGTGCCATGTCACTGACATTGGAGGCTCTGAATCCTTCCATCCCAACAAAACCTGTCTCTGAGCCACCAGGGAGGCAAAGGCCAAAACGTCGGCTTCTCCTCACCTCCCCCTCCCCCCCCGGATCTTCCGATACCCCAAATATTGCCATTTCTGGACTCGGAGTCACCCTCCCTTCCAGGACCTCTGACATGACGTCCACAAATCCCTGCCAGAATCCCCTCAACTTCGGACATGCCCAGAACATGTGTACGTGGTTCGCCGGGTTACCCCCAAACCGCCCGCACCTATCCTCCACTTCCTCAAAAACCTACTCATCCGGGTCACAGTCATATGAGCCCCATGAACCACCTTGAACTGGATCAGGCTAAGCCTGGCACACAACGAGGATGAATTGACTCTCATCAAGGCCTTTTCCCATAGTCCGACTTCCAACACCCCTCCCAACTTTTCCTCCCACTTCCTCTTTGCCTCCCCATTTGGGACCCCTTCCCACTCCATCAATTCCTTGTATATTTCCGAGACCCTACCCTCTCTAACCCCTGTTTTTGACATCACCATATCCTGTCGTCCCCTTAGGGGGAGGCGGGGAAAACTTGGGACCTGTCTCTGGACAAAGTCCAAAACCTGCAGGGAGTGAAACCCGTTCCCACCCGGCAACTCAAACTCCTCCTTTCGTGTCTCCAGGCTCGGAAACCCTCCTCAATGAAGAGATTACCAAATCCCTCGATCCCTGCCCGCTGCCATCTCCTAAAGCCCCCGACCAATCCTCCCGGAATAAAACAGTGATCGTCACAGGTCGGTGACCCCTCCAGTCTCATGTGCCGCCTCCATTGCCCCCACACTCTCAGGGCTGCCACTACCACTGGGCTTGTGGAGTACCAAGCCGGCGAGAATGGCAGAGGCGCCGTTAGTAAAGCCTCCAAACTCGTACCCTTACAAGATGTTGCCTCCACTCGTTCCCACACCGACCCCCTCCCCCACTACCCACTTCCTAACTGTTAGCGGGAGAGAATCTCAAAGAAATCACTCAACGCCCAGGGTTACTGGTTCTCGCACCAAACGGTTCATTTCGCCGGCGGGGAGATGGCGTCTGTTACAGTCCCAGACCATCTCTCCACTGAACAAAGGAAAACATCCATTCTTATATTTTTCAAAACAGCTACACAGCCCATTCCGGCCGGACCTTGTCCAATAATACTGATTATAGATTACATACATTAGATATATATCCAATTAAATTTGACATTATGTAAAGTGGGTTGGTGTCTTACCAACCCCTAACTTCATGAAGAAGTCACTCAAAACCAACTTAAAGTTATGTCTCCTGCCTGCACCTGGAGACCTTGAGCTGGTGAGGATACATTCTGCTCTTTGTCCTGTGGAGCTGTTATCAGTGCTGGTAAAATCCTCCCTAAAAACCCCCATGTATGTTTCACATTCAATTCCTTGATATCAATCATTCCTGCTTCCCTGACTAACTCTGCTGTCTGTAATTAAATGATGTTATTTGTACCAGTTTGCAAGTAACCCAGCTAATGATTGTTCAGCAATGTGCCTAGCTCAGCTAACAGCCATTTTGTGTCCTTTCTGATATTAGTAATTCTTCGGTTATAAAATCACAAGCATGTTATACACTATCTATTCCTACAAATTGCCTCTTGTCCAGGCATCTAAGCCAGGGTACCTTTATCTAAAATCTTCTTTCTAAATCTGACTTCAACACTAACCATCGATATGTTGGCCGCCCAGTAATAGTTAATAAAATTCGGAAGAGTCAAGCAAAAGTTTGCCATCCGAGGTCGGAAGAGGGATTCCACAAAACGTGGGAGACATTCACTCGGTTGTTCCAAGACCTGTTTGTAGCCAACAGCTTAGAAGACAAAGAACAGGAGAAGGCAGTCATGACACAGTAAGGAAGGGGGGGGGGGTGGGATAGGGAATGAGAGGGGACAGGGAGACATGGAACCCAACCACGCCCAACAAAAGAAGCATGAGAAACAAGGGGGGGGCGGGGCAACAACCGGAACAAAAATAAACAGTGGGGAACGAAAAACAGGAAACCACAACCACCACTGTGAATAATGCGAGAGAAAGAACAACCGTGTCTGTATGTACACACTGATCCTTCTTTTGTATACCACAAAAATCTCAATAGAGAGAGAGCCCCTGGTAAATATGTAATCATTCCTTAAATATTAGCTATTCTACGTCTCCCATCAGTTTCCCAGTCCACCTCCGACAACTTGCCCCTCATACCCTGATGGCGTTCTTCTGTGAGCAACACCCAGATAAATTAAACGAGAAAAAAAACCATGTAACCATCACGGCCCATCTTCATGGCAATGTGGCATGATTTTGGGGGATCCAAACAGAAATGCAAACTGAATATCTTCTCACTTGCGAAACATCCTTTTACTCTGTGATCCTTGTGAAATTTGAAACCAGGTATTCGCAACAAGACAAAGAGCATCAGCCCACTGGAGGCAAAGTCGTGAGACCAGCCAGTCCAGCAGAAAGAAACCCTCCGACCCTCCCCATTGACCAACTGTCAGAATGAACAAAATGCTGTTCTGGGTGTAATTGAGAGTAGCAACAATAACAGCAGAATCCAACTCCTGTAATCACTGGTCAACTTATTGGTGTCTCAGCAGATGCAATGAATCATGCTTTCCCTTCCCACAGGTGAATGGCCTCTACCCAGTGTGAACTCGCTGGTGACTCTGCAGGTTGGATGACTGAGTGAATCCCTTCCCACACCGAGAGCAGGTGAATGGCCTCTCCCCAGTGTGAATTCGCTGGTGTGTCTGCAGGTTGGATGAATCACTGAATCCCTTCCCACACTGAGAGCAGGTGAACGGCTTCTCCCCAGTGTGAACCCGCTGGTGTCTCTTCAGAATAGATAAGCGAGTGAATCCTTTCTCACACACAGAGCAGGTGAATGGTCTCTCCCCAGTGTGATCTCGCTGGTGTGTCTTAAGACTAGATAAGCGAGTGAATCGCATCCCACACTGAGAGCAGGTGAATGGCTTCTCCCCAGTATGAACCCGCTGGTGTGTCTTCAGGTCAGATAACCGAGTGAATCCTTTCCCACACACAGAGCAGATGAATGGCCTCTCCACTGTGTGATCGTGCTGGTGCGTCTTCAGACTAGATAAGTGAGTGAATCGCGTCCCACACTGAGAGCAGGTGAACGGCTTCTCCCCAGTGTGAACTCGCTGATGTGTCTTCAGGTTAGATAACCGAGTGAATCCTTTCTCACACACAGAGCAGGTGAACGGCCTCTCCCCAGTGTGAATCCGCTGGTGTGACTGCAGGTTAGATAACCGAGTGAATCCTTTCTCACACACAGAGCAGGCGAATGGCTTCTCCCCAGTGTGAACCCGCTGGTGTGTCTTCAGGTTAGATAACCGAGTGAATCCTTTCTCACACACAGAGCAAGTGAATGGCCTCTCACCAGTGTGATCTCGCTGGTGTGTCTTCAGACTAGATAAGTGAATGAATCGCATCCCACACTGCGAACAGGTGAACGGCCTCTCCCCAGTGTGAACTTGCTGGTGTGTCCGTAGGTGGGTTAACCGATTGAATCCTTTCCCACACTGAGAGCATGTGAATAGCTTCTCCCCAGTGTGAACTCGCTGGTGTTTCCGCAGGTTGGATGAATATCTGAATCCCTTCCCACACTGAGAGCAGGTGAACGGCCTCTCCCCAGTGTGAACTCGCTGGTGTTTCTTCAGGCTGGATAAATGTTTAAATCTTTTCCCACACTGAGAGCAGGTGAATGGCCTCTCCCCAGTGTGAACTCGCTGATGTATCCGCAGCGTGGACAACTGACTGAATCCCTTCCCACACTGAGAGCAGGTGAATGGCCTCTCCCCAGTGTGAACTCGCTGGTGTAACTTCAGGCTGGATAACTGTCTAAATCTCTTCCCACACTGTAAGCAGATGAACAGCTTCTTCCCAGTGTGAACTCGCTGGTGTATCCGCAGGGTGGATAACAGACTGAATCCCTTCCCATACTGAGGGCCGTTCAACGGCCTCTCCCCAGTGTGAACTCGCTGGTGTGACTGCTGGTGGGATAACTGACTGAATCCCTTCCCACACACAGAGCAGGTGAAGGGCCTCTGCCCAGTGTGACTGCGTCGATGAGTTTCCAGTGCAGATGGGACTCTGAATCCCTTCCCACAGTCTCCACATTTCCACGGTTTCTCCATGTTTTGGGTCTCCTAGTGTTTCTCCAGGTCGGACAACCAGTTGAAGCCTCGTCCACACACAGAACACGTGTACGGTCTCTCCCCACTGTGAATGGTGTGTTTTTTTTCTGGCTGTGTAACTGGTTAAAGCTCTTTCCACAGTCAGTGCTCTGGAACACTCTCACTTGGGTCTGTGTGTCTCGGTGCTTTTCCAGCCACACTGATGGTTTAAATGTTTTGATGCCGACAGATTGGGTATACATTAATTCTTCTGGATTCAAAGGCCGATGATATTCAGATGCTAACGAATCAAGTGGCTCTTTCAGATCGCGACGTGACGTTTGAGTCTTCTGTGTGTAATTCCTCCTCTTGTAATATCCTGCAGGAGGAGTTTACAAAGTCAACTCAGTATCGGATAACAATTCAGAATAAACATTTCTAGTTTCTGCATAACATTCTTTCCTCTCTCATTCCCCCATACCTAGTCTCCAGGAAGGAATGGAGTATTGGAGCAGTAAGTATAACAACCGTACCTCGGGATTCACAGCCTAGTCTCCAGGGACGGGACTCGGAGGGGCAGAGAATCTGAGCTAAGAGTATAAAAGCCTTTGCACATTCTCCCCCTGTCTGTCTGGGTCTCACCCCCACAACCTAAAAAGATGTGCAGGGTAGGTCAATTGGCCACGCTAAATTGCCCCTTAATTGGGCAAAAAAGAATTGGGTTACTCTAAATATATTTGAAAAAAGATTTAATTATGAGTAATAACCCTAATTTAGTTGGTAGCCTAACTGCGCAAACATTTATCAAATAGTGATCACAACATGATTGAATTCACTGTAGTGTTTGAAAGTGAAAAGCACGTTACAGACAGTAGAATTTTAGAATTGGGTAAGGCTGACTTTAACGGGATGAGACAGAGACTGTCCACGGTAAACTGGGGAGATCGGTTACTGGGTCAAACAACTGAAGATCAGTGGAGAATATTTAAAGAAACATTTAACGAGATAGAGAGCAAGTATATCCCCGAGAGGAAAAGGCTCCGCTTCACAAATAAAAACAGCCACGGGCGAATAAGAGGTTAGGGACAGCTTAAAATTAAAAGAAAGGGCGCACAAAAATACAAGACACAGGACAGATCGATTTCAAGTTGACTATGTTGTTAGTCAGTTCCCCAATACTTTGGGGTGTGTGAGCTGCATTGTTATCCTCCTGTTTTTATAGAATCTAACCCTCTTTCCCCACTCACTATGTGAACATGGTGACTGGTTGTTGAATTGCTGACATTTCACCTGGAGGCTGTGCTCCCTCAGATATCCTGTTCTGAATGAATTCCCAATGTCTGGTTGTATTTCTGCGGCAATATCTCTTGTTCTCTGGGCCCATTTCCCGCCAGTTTTTCTGCTGCTTTCATTGTTTGAAAAATGGTGAAAAGAAAAGTAATAAAAATATTGACATTTGTGGGTGTCTGGCGGGAGGTGCGCGGCTTCCCTTCCGACAGGGAGCCGCTTCAGCTCTTTCCGTGCAGCCTGGTCAAGCTGCTGAGAGTCTCGGGACTCACTGCTCGGTGCTGCGGATCTGACGGGAGACAACCCAACCCAATCCGTGACCTTCCCCTCCCCGGCCCGGGACTGCGCATGTGCGGGGAAGAAGGGAAGCCGCGTCCGTGGGGCGGAGCGCCCACCCCTGACCTTACTGGTGACGTTTGGACCAATAGGAAGTATTGGAGGACCGGAAGGACTCTGGTCCCCCAGCCAATTAGAGCTCCGGCTTTGTGTGAACGAAGTTTGAGCTTCACACAGACAGAAACCTCCTCCCGTCTCAAACATCTGGGAGTAAAACACTTCCTTTTCTCCCCCTTTCCATTTCTTTTCTCATTCTGACTTTCAATTGGTCACTTGCAGCAACTGAAGGGAAAGGAAGTGAATCCAGGGAGGGCGCAGACTCTGGAAAGCTTGGCCCAGATCTTTCTCTCTCTCTCTGAAAGACATTGACATCCTTTGCTCCCTCAGCTTGACACGGGGAGAACGTGCAGACGCCGCACAGACGGTGGGACCAGGTTTTTGGACTGAACCCCTGGGTGGTTCCGATGTGCTTGGCCCGGCGGTCGCCTGAAGGGTCTCCTGTCCATGACCCACACTTGGGCTGAAGTGTTTTTGTCACAAAGGCCCCTGGGTTAAGGGTGTAGCTCTGCCCGCCTCATCCAGGTAGGTGGTACTCGGGTGAGGCCTGAGGGAATCTGAGGTTGCAGATTCCTTGGTCTCCTGTAGGGTTGCAACACAGGGAAAATGGTGCTGAGGTAGAGGGGCCAATTATCTATCGAATGGTTGAGCAGGCTTGATGGGCCAAATGCAGCTCCTATTTATTCTGTTGAAACACATGATAGCACAGTGATCAGCACTGTTGCTTCACAGCTCCAAGGTCCCAGGTTTGATTCCCGGCTTGGGTCACGGTCTGTGCAGAGTCTGCACGTTCTCCCCGTGTCTGCGTTGGTTTCCTCCGGGTGCTCCAGTTTCCTCCCACAAGTCTCCAAAGACTTGCTGTTCGGTGAAATGAAAAATGAAATGAAAATCACTTATTGTCACAAGTAGGCTTCAAATGAAGTTACTGTGAAAAGTCCCTAGTCGTCACATTCCAGCACCTGTTCGGAGAGGCTGGTACGGGAATTGAACCCGCACTGCTGGCCTTGTTGTTTTACAAGCCAGCTTTTTAGCCCTGTGCTAAACCAGTCCCTCAGTGATTTGGACATTCTGAATTTTCCCTCTGTGTACACGAACAGGCGACGGAATGTGGCGATGCGGGATTTTTCACAGTAACTTCACTGCAATGTTAATGTAAGCCTACTTGTGACAATAAAGATTATTATTATAAAGCAGTGAGCATGGATCTGTCAAACAGCCTGAATCAGCACCTTCAGGAAAATTGAGAGGTTGATATTAAAAACAGCAGAATGAGAATGGAGGGAGAGTGTGTGGGATGGAGATTTACAACTTTTCGGAACATAGGAACTGGAGCAGGCCATTCAGCCCCTGGAGCCTGTCCCGCTATTCAATGAGATCATGGCTTATCTGTGACCTAACTCCATATACCTGCATTTGGCCCATAGCCCTTAACCTCTTTGATTTACAAAAATCTATCTATCTCATTTAAAATAAACAACTGATCTAACTTCAACTGCAGTTTGTGGGAGAGAGTTCCAAACTTCTACAACTCTTTGAGTGAAGAAGTTCTTCCTAACATCTCTCTTGAACGGTCCAGCCCTAATTTTATTTTTTAATAAACATTTTATTGAGGTATTTTGGATTGGATTGGATTTGTTTATTGTCACATGTACCGAGGTACAGTGAAAAGTATTTTTCTGCGAGCAGCTCAACAGATCATTGAATACATGGGAAGAAAAGGGAATAAAAGAAAATACATAACAGGGCAACACAACATATACAATGTAACTACATAAGCACTGGCATCGGATGAAGCATACAGGGTGTAGTGTTAATGAGGTCAGTCCATAAGAGGGTCATTTAGGAGTCTGGTGACAGTGGGGAAGAAGCTGTTTTTGAGTCTGTTCGTGCGCATGTAGAAACAACAACAAAATAGAAAAGATACATGAAACCATAAACATCGTGCAAAAACCGTTTACCTTTGGTACAGGTCTCACCCTTATTGACCCCCGACTCTAACCTAACCTACTCTCCCCCCCCCCCCCCCCCCCCCCCCCCCCCCCACCCCCGTCTGCTGACAATTAATTTTCCGCAAGGAAGTCGCGAACGGTTGCCACCTCCGGGTGAACCCGAATAGTGAACCTCTCAAGGCAAACTAAATTTTCTCCATCCAGAGAAAGCTAGCCACGTCCGATAACCAGGTCTCCGACTTCGGGGACTCTGGGTCCCCCCATGCCAAAAGTATCCGTCTCCGGGCTACCAGGGAAGCAAAGGTCAGAACATCCGCCTCTCTCTCCTCCTGGATTCCCGGAACTTCCGCCACCCCGAGAATCACCACCTCTGGACCTAGCGCCACCCTTGTTTTTAACACCGTGGACGTGATGTACACAAACCCCTGCCAGAATCCCCGAAGCTTTGGACATGTCTAAAACATGTGGACATGGTGCACCTGTCCTCCACCTAAAAGAATCTGATCAACCGGGCCACTGTCATGTGAGCCCGGTGCACAACCTTAAATTGTATCAGGCTGAGCCTGGCACATGTTGCAGACGTGTTGACTCTAAACGCGTCTGCCCATAAACCATCCTCTATCTCACCTCCCAGCTCCTCCTCCCACTTACGCTTCAGCTCGTCGGTCTGCATCTCCTCCGACCCCATAAGCTCCTTATAGATGTCTGAGACGCTCCCCTCCCCTACCCACCCTGGAAATTACCCTGTCCTGAATCCCCCTCAGCGGTAGGAGCGGGTAGGTTGACACCTGTTTACGAAGGAAGTCCCACACCTGCAGATTCCTGAATTTGTTTCCCCTCGCCAGCCCAAACCTTTCCTCCAGCACCCTCATACTCGGGAAACTCCCCTCTATGAACACATCCCCCATCCTCTCAATCCCCGCTCTCCGCCATACCCGGAACACCCCATCCATACTCCCCGGGGCAAACCGGTGGTTAGCACAAATTGGGGCCCAGACCGATGCTCCCATTGCTCCCACATGCCACGTCCGCTGGCCCCAAACTCTCAGGGCCGCCACCACCACTGGACTGGAAGAGTACTGTGCCAGCGGGAATGGCAGAGATTCAGTTACCAACGCCCCAGACTGGTGCCCTTACAAGAAGTCGCCTCCTTACGCACCCACAATGACCCCTCCCCCACCACCCACTTCCTGATCATGGCTATGTTAGCTGCCCAGTAATAATTGCTAAAATTTGACAGCGCCACCCGCCCTCTCCCTGGGTCCGCTCGAGCGTTACCTTCCTTAGCCGTGGGGTCTTGCCCGCCCAGACGAAGCCCGTGATCACCGTGTTGACCCACTTAAAAAAGGAACGCGGAATAAAATTGGGGAGACATTGAAATATAAATAGGAACCTCGGGAGGACCGTCATTTTCACCTATTGCACCCTCCCGGCCAGAGACAACGGGAGCGCGTCCCATCTCCGAAAATCGTCATTCATTTGGTCCACTAGCCGGGCCAGATTCAAGTTATGCAGCCGGTCCCATTCCCGTGCCACTTGGATGCCAGGTACCTAAAACGACTCCCTACCGACCTGATCGGCAGCTCCCCAGTCGCCCCTCCTGTCCCCTCGCCTGAACCACAAACATCTCACTCTTATCCATGTTTAGCTTATACCCCGAAAACCGGCCGAATTCCCCAAAAATCTTCATGATTTCCTCCATCCCCTCTACTGGGTCCAAAACGTTCAGAAGCAGATCATCCGCATAGAGCGAAACCCTGTGCTCCACCCCACCCCCAACCAGTCCAGCTCCTTGAAGCTCTCAGAGCAATTGCCAGTGGCTCTATAGCCAGCAAAAACAGCAGTGGGGAGACGGGGCATCCCTTTCTCGTCCCCTGGTGCAGTCCAAAATAGTCCGAAGTTGTCTGTTCATCCACACACTTGCCACAGGAGCCTGATACAGTAACCTGAACCAGTCAATAAAGCCCCGCCCAAATCCAAACTGTCCCAGTACCTCCCACAGATAATCCCATTCTACCCCATCAAAAGCCTTTTCTGCATCCATTGCGATCACTACCTCAATCTCCCTACCTTCCGGGGACATCATGATCACATTTAACAGCCTTCTTACATTGGCCATCAACTGCCTATCCTTAACCTTCTGGTCCTCCCCAATAATGTCCGGATCACAATCCTCAATCCTGGAGAACAAGATTTTGGCCAGCAACTTGGCATCCACATTCAGCAGGGAGATCAGCCTGTAGGACCCACACAACTCCGGGTTCTTGTCCCGCTTAAGAATCAGCGAAATCATTGCCTGTGACATCGTCGGGCGCAGCACCCCTCTCTCCCTTGCCTCATTGAACATCCGCAACAACACTGGCCCCAATATCCCCGAGAACTTTTTATAGAACTTTACTGGGTACCCGTCCGGACCCGGGGCCTTACCCGCCTGCATGGCCTTCAAGCCGTCCACTATCTCTTCCAGCCCAATTGGGGCCCCCAGCCCTTCTACCCGCTCCACGTCCAACATTGGGAAATTCAGCCCCTCCAAGAAGTGCCTCATCCCCTCCGGCCCCGCAGGGGTTTCCGACCTGTACAGCCTGCTGTAAAAATCTCTGAACACCTTATTCACCCCGACCGAATCACCAACCAGGTTCCCATCTCCGTCCTTTACTTTCCCTATCTCCCTAGCTGCCTCCCTCTTCCTAAGCCGCTGTGCGAGCATTCTACTGGCCTTCTCCCCATCTTCATAAATCGCCCCCCTCACCTTTCTCAGCTGCTCCACCTGTGGTCAGCAAACTAAACCCCGCCTGCAACCTCCGTCGTTCCCTTAATAGCCCTGCCTCTGGGGGTCTCCGCATACCTCCTATCAATCTGTAGTATCTCCTTTACCAGTCTGTCCGTCTCTGCCCTGTCAACCTTCTCCCCATGAGCCCGGATCGAGATCGGCTCCCCCCTTACCACCGCCTTCAGTGCTTCCCAAACCACTGCTGCCGAAGTTTCCCCCGTGTCATTGACCTGCAGGTAGTTCTGAATGCATTTCCTCAGCCACTCGCTCACCCCTTCATCTGCCAAAAGTCCCACTCCAGTGCGGGCGCTGGTTACTGTCTTTGCTAACCTGCAGGTCATCCCAGTACGGTGCATGGTCTGAGATTGTAATCGCCGAATACCCCGTGTCCACTACCCCAGTCAGAAAGACCCTGCTCAAAATAAAGAAATCAATCCGGGAATACACTTTATGCACGTGAGAGAAGGAGAACTCCTTCACCCTCGGTTGCCTAAATATCCATGGATCCACCCCGCCCATCAGCTCCATGAACCCTCTTAGTTCCTTTGCCATTGCTGGAACCCTGCCCGTTTTTGAGCTTCACCGGTCTAAGCCAGGGTCCATAACTGTATTGAAGTCCCCTCCCATGACCAACCTGTGAGAGACCAGGTCCGGTATCTTTCCCAGCATCCTCCTAATAAACTCCACATTGTCCCAATTTGGCGCATATACATTTACTAATACCACCTACACCCCCTCCAGTTTCCCACTGACCATCATGTACCGACCTCCCACGTCCGAGACTGTTCTACCCGCCTCAAACACCACCTGTTTATTGATCAGGATCGTGACCCCTCTAGTCTTTCAATCTAGTCCCGAGTGAAACACCTGGCTGACCCAGCCATTCCCCAATCTAACCTGGTCCGTTATCTTAAGGTGCGTCTCCTGCAACATTATCACGTCCACCTTCAATCTCCTAAGTTGCGCGAGCACACGTGCCCTTTTAACCGGTCCATTTAACCCTCGAACATTACAGGTGATCAGCCTAGTTGGGGGGCTCATCCCCCCACCCTCCGCTGCTCAGCCACCCCCTTTTTTAGGCCCACCTCCAGCCCGTGTTCCGCGCCTCCACCGGTCCGCCCCCAGGCAGCCCCCGACCTCCTCTCTGTCCCTCAGCCCAAGTCCCTCCCTTGTCAGCAGAACATTCACCCCCCCCCAGCAACAACACCCTGTAACCCAACCCTTTTCCTAAACCAAACATATGCACACCCCCCACTGCACTTCCGAGAGCTAGCTCACCGAGCTAGCTTGGCGGCCCCCATCCCCGGCGGCAGATAGTCTTCCACCTATTGTTCTCCCCCCCCTCCCCTCCCCCCCCCCCGCTCATACAAACAAACTCCAACATCAAACAATCCCCACACAATTGCCCAACAGAAAAAACACCAAGATCAAAACAAGCACACCTCCATCCCCCAACAGTGCAAAAGAAAACCTTAACTCACTCAGCTCCACTCCTGGTTCCAAATCAATGCAAACGGCACCTCAAACCCATCTTCCATAAAACGCAGAACGAGAAACTTTTTACAAAAACAGAGAAACAAAAACATGAACATTGCAGCCAAGTTCAAAAGTTCTCAGTCCTTCGCCAGCCCTTTCTTTCTTGCAAAGTCCAACGTGTCCTCAGGCGACTCGAAGTAAAAGTGTTGATCCTCATGCGTGACCCAGAGACGGGCTGGGTATAACAGTCCAAACTTCACCTTTTTCTTGAAAAGGATCGTCCTGATCTGATTGAAGCCTGCCCTCCTCCTGGCCACCTCCACGCTCAGGTCCCGCAGGATGCTATTGTCCCATTTATAGCTCCGTGTCTGCTTGGCTCACTGCAGAATATACTCCTTATCTGAGAACCTGTGGAATCTCACCACCATAGCCCTCGGAAGGTCTCCCATCCGCGGCTTCCTCGCGAGTGCTCTGTGAACCCTATCCACCTCCAAGGGCCGGGAGAATGCCCCATTCCCCCAGCAGCTTCTCAAACATGCCTGCGACGTATGTCCCAGCGCCGTTCCTTCGGACTCCTCCGGGAGCCCGACAATTCTTAGGTTCTGCCGGCGGGACCAATTCTCTAGGTCCTCCAACTTCTCCAGAAGCTTCTTTTGCTGGTCCCTCAGCATCCCCACCTCCAGTTCCACTGCAGTCTGATGCTCCCCCTGCTCAGCCAGCGCCTTCTCCACCTTCTGGATCGCCCGATCCTGGGCGTCCAATCTGAGCTCCACCCACTCAATCGATGCTTTTATTGGGTCCAAGCAGTCCCGTTTCTGTGTCGCAAAGCCCTCCTGAATGACTTGCATCAGCTGCTCCATAGACTGCTGGGTCGACAAGCCAGAGGTGCGCCCCTCCGCCATGTTCTCTCCTGTTGCAACTTCACCCCAAGTCTTCTCTGTCTTTCTGTTTCTGCCCTTACGAACACTTCTAGTCCTTTTCTCCATGTACCGAAGTGGGAATTCTGTAGAGAATTGCCAGTGACGTCCGTTCTTCAATTCAACTCCGTTAAAAAATAGTGGGAAAAGGTCCAAAAGTCCGACCAGAGCGGGAACCACCAAATGTGCGACTTACTCCTTCATAGTCGCCTACGAAAGTCCTCCGGGGCTAGAATTGACCACACACCAGGCCGGGAGTGGCAATATAACTTGGGGGCTCAGGTCCCTGATCTTTGGAATGGCAGACGCCGATGATTGGGTTACAGTATAAATTAAAAAGACACACCAGGTTTGTAGTGGTATAAGGATGGCTCTGGAGGCTGCTAAGATTTTATTCAGGTGGACGGCCTGTCTTTGGTTTCTTGAAAAGGGTTTCAAAACGGCAAGCTGGTGAATTGGCAGGTAAATGAATATAGAGATGCCAGCTGAAGCTAGGAAAGCAGAGATATGTGATGTATTCGTTGAATATGTGGGTCTGTTAGAAACACAGGAGAGCTCACATGGTTCTGAGACTCAGAGGGATCTGGGTGTCCAAGAGCAGGAATCACAAAAGGCGAGTTTCCAGGTACAGCAAGTAATTAGGAAAGCTAATAGAATGTTATTGTTTATTGTGGGGGAATTGAATACAAAAGTCGGGAGGTTATGCTTCAGTTATACAGGACATTGGTGAGACCACATCTGGAGCACTGTGTACAGTATTGCTCATTTACCGCCAGTCCAGCAGAACAAAACCCTCCGACCCTCCCCATTGATGAACTGTCAGAATGAACAAAATGCCGTCCTGGATGTAATTGAAGCAGAAACAATAACAGCAAAATCCAACCCCTGTAATCACTTGTGAACTTGGTGTCTCAGCAGGCGCCATGAATCATGGATTCCCTTCCCAGACTGGGAGCAGGTGACCGGTCTCTACTCAGTGTGAACTCGACGGTGTGATTTCAGGCTGGATAACTGAGTGAATCCCTTCCCACACTGAGAGCAAGTGAACGGCTTCTCTCCAGTGTGAACTCGCTGATGTTTTCGCATGTTGGATAATTGACTGAATCCTTTCCCACACTGAGAGCAGGTGAATGGTCTCTCCCCAGTGTGAACTCGACGGTGTGATTTCAGGTTGGATAACCCAGTGAATCCCTTTCCACACTGAGGACAGGTGAATGGCTTCTCCCCAGTGTGAACTCGCTGATGTTTTCGCAGGTTGGATAATTGACTGAATCCCTTCCCACACTGAGAGCAGGTGAAAGGCCACTCCCCAGTGTGAACTCGCTGGTGTGACGTCAGGTTGGATAACACAGTGAATCCCTTCCCACATTGAGAACAGGTGAACGGCCTCTCCCCAGTGTGAACTCGCTGATGTGACTGCAGGTGGGATAACTGAGTAAATTCCTTCCCACACTGAGAACAAATGAATAGCCTCTCCCTGGTATGAACCTGCTGGTGTCTCCGCAGGCCGGATAACTGAGTGAATCCCTTCCCACACTGAGAGCAGGTGAACAGCCTCTCCCCAGTGTGAACTCGGCGGTGTGCCCGCAGGTTGGATAACTGAGCAAATTCCTTCCCACACTGAGAGCAGGTGAATGGCCTCTCCCCAGTGTGAACTCGCTGGTGTGTCTGCAGGTTGGATAACTGAGTGAAACCCTTCCCACAGTGAGAGCAGGTGAATGGCCTCTCCCCAGTGTGAACTTGTTGGTGTGTCTGCAGGTTGGATAACTGAGTGAATTCCTTCCCACACTGAGAGCAAGTGAACTGCCTCTCCCTGGTGTGAACTCGCTGGTGTGACTGCAGGTTGGATAACTGCGTGAATCCCTTCTCACACTGAGAGCAGGTGAACGGCCTCTCCCCAGTGTGAATGCGCCGATGAGCTTCCAGCTGTGATGGGGCTCTAAATCCCTTCCCACAGTCCCCACATTTCCACGGTTTCTCCATGTTTTGGGTGTCCTCGTGTCTCTCCAGGTTGGACAATCAGTTGAGGCCTCGTCCACACACAGAACACGTGTACGGTCTCTCCCCGCTGTGAATGGTGTGATGTGTTTTCAGGCTGTGTAACTGGTTAAAGCTCTTTCCACAGTCAGTGATCTGGAACACTCTTACTCGGGTGTGTGTGTCTCGGTGCTTTTCCAGTCACACTGATGGTTTAAATGTTTTGATGCCGACAGATCGGGTAAACATTAATTCTTCTGGATTCAAAGGCCAATGATATTCAGATCCTAACGAATCAAGTGGCTCTTTCAGGTCTAGACGTGACGTTTGAGATTTCTGTCTGTATTTCCTCCTCTTGTAATATCCTACAGAAGGAGTTTACAATTTCAACTCAGTATCGGATAGAAATTCAGAACAAACAATTCTAGTTTCTGTACAACATTCATTCTGTCACATTCCCCAATACCTCGTCTTCAATACCTATTCCCCACATCTAGTTTCCAGGGAGGGATGGTGTATTGGAGCAGTAAGTACAACAACCTTACCTCGGGATTCACGGCCTAGTCTCCAGGGAACGGACTCGGAGGGGCAGAGTATCTGAGATAAGAGTATAAAAACCTTAATTTGGGGATTCTAAAGTCCATGTAGACTAAATCAACTGCACTACCCTCATCTACACACCTAGTCACCTCTTCAAAAGATTCAATCAAATTTGTAAGACATGCTCTCCCTTGTTTAATCCTTGCCTTTCCAAGTGGAGATTAATTCTGTCCCTCAGAATGTTTTCCAGTAGTTTCCCTGGCAGTGAAGTTAGTCTCACTGGCTTGTAATTTCCTGGTTTGTCCCTACTTGCCTTCTTGAATAATGGCACCACATTAGCTGTCTTCCAGTCCTCAGGCACCTCTCCTGTGGCCAGAGAAGATTTGAATTTTTTTTGTCAGAGCCTCTGCAATCTCCTTCCTTGCCTCCCACAGCAGCCTGGGATATATCTCATTTGGCGCTGGGGATTTATTCGCTTTCAGACCTGGTGAAACTGTTCATACCGTCGCCCTCTCAATGTTAAGTTGTTCAAGCAAATCACAATGTGCCTCCGTGATTTCTGTTCCTACATTATCCTTCTCCGTAGTGAACACAGATGCAAAGTGCTCATTTAAAACCTTCCAGTTCCATGCACACATTGGTCCGTACTCTTACCCTGGTCAACCCCCTGCCCCATTTTCCATGCTTCCTCTTTGCTCTCCTAATTCCTTTCTTAAGTAATCCCTTGCACTTTCTATGTTCCTCTGGGACTTCCGCTTTGAGCCCTCGGTATCTGTGACAAGAGTCACCTTTAATTCCTTATCCAACCCTGGATATCCCTTACATCCAGGGTTCCCTGGACTTATTGCTCCCATCCTTCACTATCATGGGAACATGGAATTTACAGTGCAGGAGGAGGCCATTTGGCCCATCGAGTCTGCACCCGCCCTTGGAAAGAGCACCCCACTGAGGCCCACACCTCCACCCTATCCCCGTAACCCCACCTAACCTTTTTGGACACTAAGGGCAAATTAGCATGGCCAATCCACCTAACCTGCGCATCTTTGGACTGTGGGAGGAAACACGAGCACCCGGAGGAAACCCACGCAGACATGGGGACAACGTGCAGACAGTGACCCAAGTCGGGAATCAAACCTGGGACCTTGGAGCTGTGAAGCAACAGTGCTACCCACTGTGCTATCATGCCTCCTTGTGCGCTATCAATCCTACTGCTCGGATATAGATTTTTCGACAAGTGGCTGCTCCCAGTTGATTTTGTACAGATCCTGTCTTATGTTTGAAAAATTTGACCTCCCCATTCTGCAACGTATGAGACCCAACCTCAAATTCAGATGTTTCAATTTCATTGGCTTGCTCCTCTTGGGCTTTCCATGAGCGAATTCAATTTATCCATTTCAAGTTGACTATGTTGTTAGTCAGTTCCCCAATACTTTGGGGTGTGTGAGCTGCATTGTTATCCTCCTGTTTTTATAGAATCTAACCCTCTTTCCCCACTCACTGTGTGAACATGTTGACTGGTTGTTGAATTGCTGACATTTGATCTGGAGGCTGTGCTCCCTCAGATATCCTGTTCTGAATGAATTCTCAATGTCTGGTTGTATTTCTGCGGCAATATCTCTTGTTCTCTGGGCCCATTTCCCGCCAGTTTTTCTGCTGCTTTCATTGTTTGAAAAATGGTGAAAAGTATAAAAATATTGACATTTGCGGGTGTCTGGCGGGAGGTGCGCGGCTTCCCTTCCGACAGGGAGTCAGGGAGCCGCTTCAGCTCTTTCCGTGCAGCCTGGTCAAGCTGCCGAGAGCCTCGGGACTCACTGCTCGGTGTCGCCGGTCGGTGCTGCGGGTCTGACGCGGGGACAACCCAGTCCGTGACCTTCCCCTCCCCCGGCCCGTGACTGCGCATGTGCGGGGAAGCTGCGCATCTGCGGCCGGTGGCAAGCCCCATGACCATCCAGCAGACGTATTAACCAATGTGAAGAGTTGGAGGACCGGAAGTACTCTGGTCCTCCAGCTAATCAGAGCTCGGGCTTTGTGCGGCTGATAATTGAGCTTCACACAGACTGAAACGTCCTCCTGTCTGCACCATCTGTGAGGAAAACACTGTCTTTCCTCCCCCTTTCCATTTATTTTCTCATTCTGACCTTCAGTTGATGACTTGCAGCAACTGAATTGAAATGAAGTGAAATCAGGGGGGGTGCAGACTCTGCTCCCTCTTCAAACTCTGCAAAGGTTGGCCCAGGTCTCTCTCTCTCAGTCTCTCAAAGACATTGACATCCTTTGCTCTCTCAGCTTGACACATTTATTTGTCTGGCTAAAAGGATGGTCTCTTTCCTAATGTTCACAATTAAAGTGCTGGTTTTCCCAGGAGACGGCTGACATTTAAGGCAACAGTAAATTAATATCGGACAGATACATAAATGTCCAGTGTTGTTATATGGTAGATTAGATATATTATTGATGGTTCTGTAACAAAGTACATTTATTATTATTTCTAGTTGTGTAATGTTGTTCTGTATCTCCATTATATATTTCCAGGCATCTCTTCCCTCAGGGTGGGATTTCTCTTCCACAGGGACCAGTGGAGTCTGGGAGTTGGTGAATATTTTCACGGATGAGTTTGACAGATTTTTCTGAACGCATTTTTTTTTTAACCATAGACACAGCAGTACAATAAACACAACAGAGTAACAGAAACATTGGTGGGAAATGGGTACAGAGCAGAACAAGAGATATTGCCGCATAAATACAAGGAACACATTGCAGAATTAATTCGGAACAGGATAGTTGAGGGACCAGGGCCTCTAGATGAAATACTGGATCAATTGAACAACCAGCTAACAGGTTAACATGGTGAGAGGGGAAAGAGGGTAAGAGTTTGTAAAAACAAGAGGACAGCAATGCAGGTTGCACACCCCAAAGTATTATGAAACAGACTAACAACATAGTCGACTTAAAACGAATAAGGTGAATTGAATTCAGTCATGGAAAGCCCAGGAGGAGTAAGTCAGCTGAATCGGAGCATATGTATTTGAGATATGGCTCCCGTACTTTACACAATACATCAGACTTAGAGCAGAGTACAGATGTTAAAAATTCCACAGGGATGCATTCCATAATCAGCCTATGTCAGTTTTGGATAAAGGGGAAGTTGTCGGTAATCCAGGAGCAGAGGATATTTTTATGAGTGGCAAAGGTCAGGATATTATATTTCCTTTTAAAATTAGAATTGGTGATTTGCCCACCTTAGAGTCCCAGGATCAGGAATACAGGTTTAGATTCTAAAGCTCTCTCAAAACCCCTCTCCAGTTCCCTGACTACATTTGACCAATAGGATTGAATCTTTACACAGCTCCATAGACAACGTGTATAGTCACTCTCAACCACCAGGCACATTGGAGTAGAGTGGGCTCAACCCGGTGTCTAAGACTAGACGTAATATGAAGACTGTGTAGTATTGCACAGTCTCCTTCATTTTATTGCAAATCAAAATTTCACTGGCATAGTCCCATATGTTACCCCATGTCTCCTCATCAATATTGACTGCTAAGTCCTTGTCCTATGACTGCAAGGTTCTCATCATTGAAATACAGGATCTGGAATTTAGTATATCATAGAATTGGCTAATCAATTGTTTAGGCTCCACAGAATTCAGGATTCTTTCCACTGGGGAAATTGAGGAATCAAGACACAAAGATGTCTTGTTACGAATAACATCGCTGAGCTGTAAATACTTAAAGGATTGTCTTGTGATGTCAAGTTGCTGACATAGCTGCTCAAAGGATGACAAGGAAGTGTCTCTGAACATGTCTCCCAGTCGACAAACGCCTCTATCACTCCAGGTATCGAATCCGTGGTCTTTGAATTCTAGATTTTGAATCTAGAAGGAGAAATGTTTGCCTCATCTGTCGGCTTCAAAAGATTTTAACCATCAGTGTATCTGGAAAAGCACTGAGACACACACATCTGAGTGAGTGTTCCAGAGCACTGACAGTGGAAAGAGATACACTGCCTGAAAAAACATCACACCATTCACAGTGGAGAGAGACAGTACACGTGTTCTGTGTGTGACCGAGGCTTCAACTGATTGTCCAACCTGGAGCGACACGAGGAGACCCAAAACATGGAGAAACCGTGGAAATGTGGGGACTGTGAGAAGGCATTCAGAGTCTCATCTGAACTGGAAGCTCATTGACACATTCACACTGGGGAGAGGCCATTCACCTGCTCTGTGTGTGGGAAGGTATTCATTCATTTATGCATCCTAAAGACACATCAGCGAGTTCACACTGTGGGGGAGCTACTCACCTGTCTTCAGTGTGGGAAGGAATTCACTACTTTATCCAGCCTGCGGATATACCAGCGGGTTCACACTGGAGAGAGGCCGTTCATTTGCTCTTAGTGTGGGAAGAGATTCACTTCTTTACCCATCCTGCGGAGACACCAGCGAGTTCACACTGGGGAAAGGCCATTCACCTGCTCTGACTGTGGGAAGTGATTCACTCAGTTTCCCCATCTGCAGACACACCTGCAAGTACACACTGGGGAGAGACAGTTCACCTGTTCTCAGTGTGGGAAGGCATTCACTACGTTATCTAGCCTGAAGTCACACCAGCGAATTCACACTTGGGATAGGCAATTGTAGAAATGGACCCAAAGTGGAGGTATCTGCAATATGCATCTATATGTATATGAAACGTATAATATTTCAAATACGGATCATTTTCTAGATTCACCCTAACCGTGTATAATCCTTGTTTAAAATGTCATGTAGCAGCCTCTGAGGCATCATGGATAGCCAGCTGACTTGGCCACATTCCTTGTGAAGGAGTTCACACAGAGAGCTGAAATCCCCTTGCCTGTAACTCCCAGGCAGCTGCCTGTGAGGAATGCTGCCTGTAGCACCAGTCTGTAATGAGGTTAAGATAAGAGAGTCTATCAAAAAGACCCAAGGACAGCTGATAAGTGGTCTGGAATACACCACGAGGGGGCCTCTGTCTGTTTATGACCTCTGACCACACAGCCCCATGTAGATAGTAACCAATAATTATTAGAATTGGATTGTGTCCAGCCGAGGTGGGCTGTGTAACTGTTCGAATTGTATAATTATTGATGATTTTTGTTATGCATTAAGAGAAGCGCATGGTGAGACCCATGACTGGCTCCCTGCCGGTGTTAAATCAATAAACTGTTTAACATTTGGGGTAGACCCGAGTGTTGAGTGATTCTTTCAGAGTTATTCCCGCGAATACCATTCAATGTGGGAAGGGATTCTGAGATTCATGGCATCCGGTGAGACACCAACAAGTTCACAATTGATTACGGGGGTTGGATTCTGTTACTGTTTCTGCTCTTAATTACATCCAGGACTGCATTGTGTTCATTCTGACACTTGGTGAAGTGGGAGGGTCGGAGGGTTTATTTCTGCTGGACTGGCCGGTCTCACGACTTTGCTTCTAGTGGGCTGATGCTCTTTGAGCCTTGTTGCGAATATCTGACCTAAATTTTACAAGGACAAAGACTGAAAGGGTGTTTGGAAGTTGAAAGATATTTGGTTCCCATTTCTGTTTGGAGCTCCCCAAAGCATGCCACGTTGCCATGAAGCTGTGCTATGGTGGTTATATGGTTGTTTTGTTTAATTTATCTGGGTGTTTCTCACAGAAGGAAACTGTCAAGGTATGAGGGGCAAGTTGTTTGTGTCACATTGGGTCACTACAATTAAACTCAAGACAAAAGAGAGGCACTCGCTAGCAGTTCAGCAATTATTACATATTTCCATAACATATAAATTCCTTTAAGAACAAAAATCCACCAGGAAAAATGATGCAATCGTGGCTAACAAGAAAAGTTAAAGATTCCATTAGATAAAAGGAAGAGGCTTTTCCAGTGGCAAAAATAATAGTAAGCCGGAGGATTGGGAACTAGTTTTAGGGGATGGCACGTGGCACAGTGGTTAGCACTGGGACTATGGCACTGAGGACCCGGATTGGACTCCCAGCCCTGGGTCACATTGGTCTTTGCTAATCTTTTGCTTTTCACATTCCGAGAGGAGCTTTTCCAGGTGGTTTTTTTATGTTTCTTGCCAGTTTAATCTCACATTCTATTTTCTCTTTATCAGTTTCTTGGTCTTCCTTTGCTGAATTCTAAAACTAGTTTTTTTTTTTTCCTTCTTTTAAAAAAAAAAATTTAGAGTACCCAATTATTATTTTTTGTCCTATGAAGGGCCAATTTAGCCTGGCCAATCCACCGAACTTGCGCATGTTTGGGTTGTGGGGGGTGAGATCCACAGTCACGGGGAGAATGTGCAAACTCCACACGAACAATGACCCGGGGCCAGACTCGAACCCAGGTCCTCAGTGTCGTAGGCAACAGTGCTAACCACTGTGCCACCATGCCACCATATGGTCTCACTTCCGATTTCATGGTGAGGGAGGATTGCCTTCATTAAAATGAATGTTGTACTCTCTGCAGATGCTGCCTATACTGCTGTCGACCAGAGTCGTTAAGGAAATTAATAGAACCCAGTACATTTATCTGGAACAAAAAGAGACCTTGCATCAAGTTTGTTCAGCTCCAATCACCCAGAGCTAAGGGAGAGTTGGGTCTTCCAAAAATCAGGCTATATCAACTGGCCTCTCATCTGAGGTTCATAAGGGATTGGGTTAGGATGAACCCAACATCCACCTGGCTGAATGTAGAAGCAGACCAGTCAGTTCTCCCTCTACAGGTCTTGTTGTTTATGGTGATATTAAGACAGGTTCTGCTAAGTGTGATAATCCTGTTATTATTAATACTCTCAGAGTGTGGAGGTTGGCCCACCAATTAGAAGGGAGATCGACATTGACTTCCACTCTCCTCTCCACGGCAGTCTAGATTTTCCACCCAGTCTCATTGACCATGGATTTGATACCTGGAGAGATAGAGGTGTTTGTAGGCTGGGAAACAAGTTCAGAGATGCTTCCATATCATCCTTTGAGCAACTCTGTCAGAAATGTGATATCCTGAGACAAACCCTTTTTAAGTATTTACAGCTCAGGCACTTTATTCTTAATAAGGGATCTTTGCCTCATGATTCCTCAATTTCCCCCGTGGAAAGAATCCTGAATTCTGTGGAGCTGAAACAATTGATTAGCAAGTTCCATGATACTCTAAATTCCAGATGCTGCATTTCAACGTTGAGAGCATTGCAGTCATGGGAAAGGGACTTAACAGTCAATATTGCTGAGGAGATATGGGATAACAAATGGGACTATGTCTGTAAAAATTTTGGTTTGCAATAAAATGAAGGAGATCCAGTTCAAGATACTGCACCATCTTCAAATTACGTCTAGTCTTAGACTATATCCGCGATGTGCCTCAAGTGCCTGATAGTCAAGGGCAACTATGTACGTTGTTTATGGACCTTTGTCAAGATCCAAGCCTATTGGCCAAATGTGGTCAGGAAACTGGAGAGGATTTTAGACAGAGTGTTAGAGTCGAATGCTTTATTCCTGATCCTGGGTCTCCTACATGGACGAATCACTGATTCTATTTTAAAAAAGGCTGTGTAATATCTTGACTGTTGCCACTCGTAAAAATATCCTCTACTCCTGAATTAGCGACAATTTCCCCTCTGTCCAAACCTGGCATAGGCTGATTATCGAAAGCATACCAATGGAATTTTTAATGTCTGTACTCCGTTCTAAGTCTGATGTATTCCACAGAGTATGGAAGCCCCCTCTCAAATACACAGGCTCCATTTTATCTGACCTGCTCGTCCTGGGCTTTCCATGAGCTTTTTATGCTTCATTTTAATTGGACAATGTTGTTAGTTTGTTTCACAATATTAAAGGATATGCAACCTGCATTGTTATCCTTCTGTTTTTATATAATCTTACCCTCTTTCCCCACTCACTATGTTAACCTGTTAACTGGTTGTTAAATTGATCCGGCATTTCATCGAGAGGCTCTGGTCCCTCAAATATCCTGTCCCAAATTAATTCTGCAATGTGTTCCTTGTATTTATGCTGGGAATATCCCTTTTTCTCTGCACCCATTTTCCACCAATGTTTCTGTAACTTTGTGTTCGTTGTTAAAAACCAATAAAAATGTTTTTTAATCTATCCAGCTCATCTGTGCATATATTCAATGACCCCCCCCCCCCCCCCACCCTCCCCCCTCCCCCAAAGCCTCCATTGGTCCCTGCAGAAGAGAATTCAAGAGACAAACAACCCTCTAATGGAAGAGACGACTGGAAATATATAATGTTGCGACAGTACAATATTACACAACTGGAAATAATAAATGTATTTTATTACAGAACCATCACTAATATATCTAATCTGTGCCATATAACATTAGATATATCTCTGTCTGATATTACTTTTCTGTCCCCTTAAATGTCAGCCATCTTCTGGGGAAACCAGCCCTTCAATTGGGAAAATTAGGAAAGAGACCAGTGTCTGGATTAGCACAGTGGGCTAAACAGCTGGCTTGCAATGGAGAACAATGCCAGTAGCGCGGGTTCAATTCCAGTACTGGCCACGCCAAACAGGGGCTGGAATGTGGTGACCTGGGGCTTTTCACGGTAACTTCATTGAAGCCTACTTGTGGCAATAAGTGATTATTATTATATTATCCTTTTAGTCAGACAATTTTAGTGAAGACAATCTTCACTCACACAAAGCTCGTGCTCTGATTGGCTGGAGGACAAGAATCCTTCCGGCGCTCCAATTCTTCCCATTGGCCAACATCTCAGCAGAAAGGTCAGGAGGCGGCTCCCTCCCGAACGTGCGCACCTGTCCCTCTCCTTTAGGCATGCGCAGTCCCGGGCCGCGGGGAGATCACCGAGCGGCTTCTCGCTCTGGCCGGAGTCATCAACCCGTTGCTGGGAAACCTTGCATTTCGGTGGTGTGGGGGGAAGGGGAGCAATGGATGGGGGTGGGGCTCCCGTGACCGTACCGGGCATGCGCACTGGAATCTGGAGACGTCATTGCGGAGCAGCGTGATTCCCGTTGGTTGATTCAGGCAGGACTCCACTGTGAGGTCAGAAAGCGGAAGTTGGACAAGAATTTTAGACTGAAGCTTCCTCCTCTGAGCAACAGCAGAAAATTAATGTCTCAACCTTCCCCATTTATTTTCTCATTCTGGGTGACATTGGTCACTTGCAGCAACTGAAGGGAAAGGAAGTGAATCCAGGGAGGGTGCAGACTCCGGAAAGCTTGGCCCAGGTCTCTCTCTCTCTTCAAGACATTGACATCCTTTGCTTCCTCAGCTTGACACATTTATTTGTCTGGCTAAAAGGATGGTCTCTTTCCTAATGTTCAATGAAAGGGCTGGTTTCCCCAGGAGATGGCTGACATTTAAGGGGACAGTAAATTAACACTGAACAGATTCATGTTCAGTGTTGTTACATATTACTGACTCAATATATTATTTACAGTTCTCTGTAAGATGCAATGATTATTATTTCCAGTCTTGTGATATTATTCATTACTTGGTACTACTGAACTAAGCATTGCTAAAAAAAAAAAAAGGGACTTCTGTTGAAACTTTTCATCTTCACTCATCAGGACAGATGCAAGAATACCAAATTTCAAAGGGAACATTAGCACACTGGGCTAAATCGCTGGCTTTGAAAGCAGACTGGGCAGGCCAGCAGCACGGTTCAATTCCCGTAACAGCCTCGTCGAACAGGCGCCAGAATGTTGCGACTACGGGCTTTTCACAGTAACTTCATTGAAGGCTACCTGTAACAATAAGCGATTTTCATTCATTTCAAAGTAGGTCCTGATTGGTTGGCAAATCAGAATTGATTGGGTGATGCTTTGCTATTGTGAATAAAACAGTTTGATCATCAATCTTTTGAGTATTGATTAAAGGTGCAAAATATCCAACTAATTTTATTCCAGTTCTGTATATGATTATCAGGACTCTGTTTCTTGTACCGGAAGTGGTGAGAATTGGCCTGTCCACCAGAATGTCCTGCCACCTTTTGGAGATTTGGGAGGCTGTGTGTTAGATAAAGCAAAGTGTGTATGGAAGAAGAGTGTGTGAGACAGAGATTTACTTTTGGGGAACGAATGAGGAAAGAATGTTCCATAGAAACTAGAATTGTGTATTCTAAATTTCTATCCTACACAGACAATGCTGAATTGTTGTCAACTTATTTTACAGGCTACTAGAAGGGGAGGATTCAGAGACAAATCTCAAATGCAACGTCACAGGAAGATCTGACAGAATCTTTTGATTCATTGAGACGGAAATATTATTGGCCTTGGAATCTTCAGGATAAGTTGTTTGTTTGTCCTGCCTGGTTAAAAATATTATAATCATCAGTGTGACTGGGAAGGGTCTGAGACTCACAGACCCCCGAGTGAGAGTGTTCCAGACCATTAACTGTGAAAAGAGCTTCAACCAGTTACACGTGTCGTGTGTGTGGACAAGGCGTGAATAAATCGTTGACCCTGGAGAAACACGTGGAAACCTGCACCATGGAGAAACCGTGGAAATGCGAGGACTGTGGGAAGGGATTCAAAGGCCCATCGCAATTGGAAATTCATCGACGCAGTCACGCCGGGGAGAGGCCGTTCCCCTGCTCTGAGTGTGGCAAAGGATTCAGTCAGTTACCAACCTGCAGACCCACCAGCGAGTTCACACCAGGCAGAGGGCATTCTCCTGCTCTGACTGTGGAAAGACATTCACTAGGTTATTCGCCCTGCTGAGACACCAACGGGTTCACACTGGAGAAAGACCGTTCACCTGCTCAGTGTGTGGGAAGGGATTCAGTCAGTCATACAACCTGCTGAAACACCAGGACAGTCATAACCGTGAGAAACACTTCAAATGCTCTGACAGTGGTGGTGGCTTTAAGAACTCTGTGGATCAGATGTTCCACCAGCACATTTACACTGAGGAGAAGAGATGGTTCAGCTGCTCTCGCTGTGCAAAGAAGTTTAAAAAGTCATCCACCCTGCTGATACACCAGCGGATTCACACTGGGGAGAGGCCATTCACCTGTTTGCAGTGTGGCAAAGGATTCAGCCAGTCATCCACCCTGCTGCTCCACCAGCGAGTTCACACTGGGGAGAGGCCGTTCACCTGCTCTCAATGTGGGAAGAGATTTACTCAGTTATCCAAATTGCAGACACACCAGCGAGTTCATACTAGGGAGAAGCCATTCATCTGTGCTCAGTGTGGGAAGGGATTCAGTCAAGCGTCCACCCTACAGAGACATCCCTGTTAAAATTCCCCGGAGTGAATTCGCCGGTGCGTCAGAAGGTGGGATGACTGAATAAATTTCTTCCCACAGTCAGGGCAGGTGAACGGCCTCTCCCTGGTGTGAACTCGCTGGTGGGTCAGCAGGTTGGACGATCGGGTGAATTCCTTCCCACAGTCAGGGCAGGTGAACAGAGCCTCCCCTGTGTGAACCCGCTGGTGTATCAGCAGGTGGGATGAGAGAGTGAATCCATTCCCACACCGGAGCAGATGAAAGGCCTTTCCCCGGTATGAACTCGCTGGTGTGTCAGGAGGGTGGAAGACTGAGAGAATCCCTTCCCACACTCGGAGCAGGTGAATGGCCTCTCCCCGGTGTGAACCCGCTGGTGTGTCAAAAGGTGAGATGAGAGTGAGAATCCCTTCCCACACAGTGAACAAATGAACGGCCTCTCCCCAGTGTGAACTCGTTGGTGTGTCCGCAGGTGGGATGACTGAGTGAATCCCTTCTCACACTGAGAGCAGGTGAATGGCTTCTCCCCAGTGTGAATTCGCTGGTGTTTCAGTAATGTTGATGACTGAGTGAATCCCTTCCCACACACCGAGCAAGTGAACGGCCTCTCCCCAGTGTGACTGCGTCGATGAATCTCCAGCTCAGACGGGACTTTGAATCCTTTTCCACAATTCCCACATTTCCATGGTCTCTCCATGATGTGGGTATCCTGGTCTCCCTCCAGATTTACTGGTCAGTTGAAATCTTTTCCTCAATTAGAACAGAGATAAGGCCTCTCTCCGCTGTGAATGGTGCAATGTTTTTCAGGTTGTGGAACTGGTTAAAGTTCTTTTCACAGTCTGGAACACTCTCACTCGGGTGCGTGTGTCTCGGTGCTTTTCCAGTCACACTGATGTTTAAAATCTTTTGAAGCAGTCAGAACAGATAAACATTTCTCCTTCCACCTTCAAATGCCAATGATATTCCGATCCAGATGAATCGAGTGACTCTGTCAGATCTTGATGTGATGTTTGGTTTGAGATTTACTTTCTGTAAATCCTCAACTTTCTAATATCCTGTAAAAGGAGATCACAAAATTCATTCCTGTCATTACAAGCTAGAAACATAGAACAGACAATTTCAGTTTCTATGGAACATTCTTTCCTCTCTCATTTCCCAAAAGTAAATTTCCATCCACATCCCTCTGGCCAGTGTCACTGTGCAGTACCTAATATTCCATTCCAATTCTCTTCTCACACCTAGTGGTGCACCAAGGCAGACTTTTGTCTGTTTCCGTAGCTAGTTATTCCGAAAACATAATATACACCCTCCAAATTCTCCTAAAGGTGCTGATTCATCCAGCTTCACAGATCCATGCTCACCACTTCCTGCCCAAGAAAGTAGAGACCTGATAATCATTGGTATTACTGGAATAAAAGTAGCTGGACATTTTTCACCCCTTTAGTTACACAAAAATATTGGGAGTCAATTGCTCTGTGTTGCAATCAACATGGCAAAGAATTGCCCAATCAATTCTGACTTGCCAAACAATCAGGACCTGTTTTCAAAAAAATTGTTCCCTTTGAAATTTGCTATTCTTGGATCTGTCCGGATGAGTGAGGATGAAAAGCCTCGACTGCTGGTCCCTCTTTTTAGCAACACACAAGTTCTATAGCACTGAGTGACGAATAATATTACAAGACTGGAAATAATCGGACTTCCAGTGGCGGCCATGGAGTGAGTGGTCGCACATTTGGCAGCTCCTGCTCGAGGTGGAATTTTTGGTCCTTCTCCCCAGTTGCTGGGCAGATGTTTTGAAGGAAAATGGTTTAAGAGTGGTGGAGGAAGACTTTACTCCATCGGTGAATGGATTTGTGGACCAGAAGTGGGTTTAGAAGAAAGGAGCTGCAAGAGCAAGAAGCTCTTTGTGTGACACAGGGAAAGATGGCGGAGAGCTAGGGGTCAGCCCGACCAGCTCAATGGTCGACTGAGCAGCTGGTTGACTTTCTGAATGAAACTTTCAGCCAACAGAGGGTGGAGGCTCTGGAGGATCTGGAGAAGGTGGTACACCCGCTGAGAGCGGGGATCGATCGTGTGGAGCTGAGGCTTGAGATCCAGAGCCAGGCGATCCAGAAGGTGGGGGAGCACGAGGTGTAGCTTACCTCGTTGGTGGCCGAGATCGGGATGATGCGAGAGACCCAGAAGCTGCTTAAGGAGAAAGTGGAGGACCTGGAGAACTGCTCCCGGAGACAGAATTTAAGAATTGTGGGGATGCCAGAGGGCATTGAGGGAGCGGTGCAGGCTCGTGTCGCCAAAATGCTGGAGACGCTGATGGGGGAAGGGGCCTTTGACTGGCCCCGGTGGTTGATCGGGCGCACAGGGCGCTGATGAGGAAACCGCAGGCGAACGAGCCGCCGAGGGCTATGGTGGCGAGGTTACACCGATTCCTGGATAAGGAGAAGATCTTGAGGGGGGCCAGGCAGACGAGATGTACCTGGGAGGGTAATGAGCCCTGGGTATACCAGGACCTGTGTGTGGACAAGAAGAGAGCGGGATTCAACCGAGTCAAGGCTGCCCTCTATAAGTAGGGGGTGAAGTTCGGGATGCTGTACCCTGCCCACCTCTGGGTGACCCACAATGGTCGTGAGGATTATTTTGGAGCGCCGGCGGAGGCGATGGAGTTTGAGAGAGACAATGGACTGGCAGGAGAAGGACATTGAACTTTGGAGGAGGTGTGAGGAGATGCTGATTCTCTCTGTCCCATTGTGATTGTTGCTTTTTTATTGTATTGTTTTGTTTGGGGTGACGGTCAGGGAAGAACCTCGTTTCACTCAGGGATCGTTTGTCTTTCTTGCGAGGTTCTTTGCTGGGAGGCTGGAGGATCAGGTGGGGTGAGGGCATCTTTTATTTTCTTATTGTTATTGTTGATTGCACCATGGAAGTGCTGGGGGAAGGGGGGGGGGATCAGTGGGGGGTAGGAAGTTTGCCGCTGTGGGTGGGTCAGCCAGGCTAGCTGGGCGAGCTAGTTCACAGGAGCGCAGTGGGGGGTGAGCAGGTGATCAGAGTATTGAGATTGTGTTGTTCAGGGTGTTGACGGAGGTGGTGCTGTTGAAGTGCGATAAGGAGGGGGTTGGTGACGGTGGGCATCAGAGGGCGGGCCTGGAGAGTTGCGTGATGTGGGCCGGGGCTGGCCCAAGAGAAGCTATGGCTGATCAGTGGAGAGGGGGAGGGGCACGCCCCCTGACCAGTTGATCACAGGGAGAGTGAGAGGGCTGAATGGGCCGGTCAAACAGTCGTGCATGTTCGCCCACTTGAGGAGCTTAAACGCGGATGTGCCATTTTTACAGGAAACACATTTGAAGATCGAGGACCAGACTAGGCTAAGGAAAGGGTGGGTAGGCCACGTCTTTCACTCAGGGTTAGATATGAAGACACGGGGGTGCCATTTCAAATCCCCTGTAAAAATCCAAACACAACGTATTGTGAAATTATTCAATTTAAAACAGAACGAGTTGTTGGGATTCACTGCCTGACAAAGCTGCAGGAAGGAAGTTCAACTGTAACTTTCACAAGGGAACTGGACAGATTCTGTAGGAAAAGAACTTACTGGGCGATAGGAGTAATTAGATAGTTCATTCAAAGAGCTAGCATGGGAACAATGGACAGAATGGCCTCTTTCTGTGCTCACTGAGACTCATTTGCATTTGAAGAAAGTGGGAAATACCTGGAAGCCACTTCCTACGATGCGGGTAGAAGCAGAGATGTTGGAATGTTTCCAAAGGGAAATTGGATGGGCTTTTGAGGGAAATAAACTGACAGGAATATGAGGATAGAACGGAGCAATGGTTTGATCTACAAGTTGTGAATCTTTGGAATTCTCTACCCCAGAGGGCTGTGGAAGCTCAGTCATTGAGTGTGTTTAAGACAGAGACTGACAGATTTCTAAATCCCAATAACACAAAGGATGTGGGGAAAAGACATTGAAGTGGATGATCAGCCATGATCGTATTGAATGGTGGAGCAGGCTCGACGGGCTGAATGGCCAAGTCCTGCCCCTTTATTCCAATGATACAAAGATAAGCAGGAAAGTAAATTGTGACAAGGACATAAGGAGGTTAAAAAGGTAGATGTGAGACTTCCGGGTGCGGCGATGACCAGCTGAGTCGCACGTTTCGGCAGCTCCCGGTGAAACGGACTTTTGGGCTCCTATCGGCAATTTTGACGGCTAAAAACACTGTGCGGTAAACCAGAAGGGAATCCCCCCTGGATACGGATGAAAAAAGGAGGAGAAAGTGGCCGGATTGCAGTGGATCCTTTAGAACAGCGGCAAGGAAGGCAAGCAAAAACCAAGATGGCGTCGGAAGGTGGCAGTTTAACATGGGGCCCTGAACAACAAGAGTTCTTGAAATGCTGTGTGGAAGAGCTCAAAAAGGAAATGAAGAAAGAGCTGTTGGCCCCGATACTACAGGCGATCGAAGGGCTACGGGCCAAGGCGGTGCTTCATAAAAAGAAGATAAAATTTGGAATGCTGCAACCGGCAAGACTGTGGGTCACATATCGAGGGAGGCACCACTACTTTGAGACGGCGGATGAAGCGTGGACTTTTATTGTGGAAGAAAAACTGGAATGAGCGGGTTATTAAAAAGAACGTTTGAACAAAGTGGTGGGGCGAATATGGGGGGCGAAGAGGGGGGGAAAGAGGAGTTTTATGTACTAATCCTGCGATGTGGTAACTTTTCTCTCTTCCACAGGTGGTGATGGGGGAGGAGGGGAGGTGGAGGAGATGGGGCGTTGGCCATTGGGGGCGGGGCCAAAGGAGAAGCGCGGGCTTGGTTCCCGCGCTATGATAATCATGGCGGGAATAGAGAAGCAGGAAGGAGGGGGCGTTGCACGGTGCGAGCCGACGTCACGGGGGGGGAAGCTGAGGTCGGCCAGAGTTTGCTGACTTCTGGGAGCAACATGGGGGGAGTAATTACGCTAGCGGGGGATCTAGCGGGGGGGAGGGAATTACTGGGTTGCTGCTGCTGGGGAGAGGGGGGAGCTGGTATGGGAGGGGACGGGCGGGGGGGCACCGCCTGGGGGAGATACAGCTGCGTGAGAACCGGGTGAAGAGCTGGAAAAAGGGGATGGCTAATCGACAAGGGGGGGGGGGTAGGAAGCCCCCCAACCCGGCTGATCACGTGGAACGTGAGAGGGCTGAACGGGCCGATAAAGAGGGCACGGGTACTCGCACACCTTAAGAAACTTAAGACAGATGTGGTTATGTTACAGGAAACGCACCTGAAACTGATAGACCAGGTTAGGCTACGCAAAGGATGGGTGGGGCAGGTGTTCCATTCGGGGCGAGATGCAAAAAACAGGGGGGTGGCTATATTAGTGGGGAAGCGGGTAATGTTCGAGGCAAAGACTATAGTGGTGGATAACGGGGGCAGATACGTGATGGTGAGTGGCAAACTACAGGGGGAGACGGTGGTTTTGGTAAACGTATATGCCCCGAACTGGGATGATGCCAATTTTATGAGGCGGATGCTAGGACGCATTCCGGACCTAGAGATGGGAAAGCTGATAATGGGGGGAGATTTTAATACGGTGTTGGAACCAGGGCTGGATAGGTCGAAGTCCAGGACTGGAAGGAGGCCGGCAGCAGCCAAGGTACATAAAGATTTTATGGAGCAGATGGGAGGTGTAGACCCGTGGAGATTTAGCAGACCTAGGAGTAAGGAGTTCTCGTTTTTCTCCTATGTCCATAAAGTCTACTCGCGAATAGACTTTTTTGTGCTGGGAAGGGCGTTGATCCCGAAGGTGAGGGGAACGGAGTATACGGCTATAGCCATTTCGGATCACGCTCCACACTGGGTAGACTTGGAGATAGGGGAGGAAACAGGAGGGCGCCCACCCTGGAGAATGGACATGGGACTAATGGCAGATGAGGGGGTGTGTCTAAGGGTGAGGGGGTGCATTGAAAAGTACTTGGAACTCAATGATAATGGGGAGGTCCAGGTGGGAGTGGTCTGGGAGGCGTTGAAGGCGGTGGTTGGAGGGGAGCTGATATCAATAAGGGCACATAAAGGGAAGCAGGAGAGTAAGGAACGGGAGCGGTTGCTGCAAGACCTTTTGAGGGTGGACAGACAATATGCGGAAGCACCGGAGGAGGGACTGTACAGGGGAAGGCAAAGGCTACATGTAGAATTTGACTTGCTGACTACGGGCACTGCAGAGGCACAATGGAGGAAGGCACAGGGTGTACAGTACGAATATGGGGAGAAGGTGTTCAGGTTGCTGGCACACCAATTGAGGAAAAGGGGAGCAGCGAGGGAAATAGGGGGAGTGAGGGATGAGGAAGGAGAGATGGAGCGGGGAGCGGAGAGAGTGAATGGAGTGTTCAAGACATTTTATAAAAAATTATATGAAGCTCAACCCCCGGATGGGAGGGAGAGAATGATGGGCTTTTTGGATCGGCTGGAATTTCCCAAGGTGGAAGAGCAGGAAAGGGTGGGACTGGGAGCACAGATCGAGGTAGAAGAAGTGGTGAAAGGAATTAGGAGAATGCAGGCAGGAAAGGCCCCAGGTCGGATGGATTCCCAGTCGAATTCTATAGAAAATATGTGGACTTGCTCGCCCCGGTATTGACGAGGACCTTTAATGAGGCAAAGGAAAGGGGACAACTGCCCCCAACTATGTCTGAAGCAACAATATCCCTTCTCTTAAAGAAGGAAAAGGACCCGCTACAATGCGGGTCCTATAGACCTATTTCCCTCCTAAATGTAGATGCCAAGATCCTGGCCAAGGTAACGGCAATGAGAATAGAGGAATGTGTCCCGGGGCTGGTCCACGAGGACCAAACTGGGTTTGAAGGGGAGACAGCTGAACACGAATATACGGAGGCTGTTAGGGGTAATGATGATGCCCCCACCAGAGGGGGAAACGGCGATAGTAGTGGCGATGGATGCCGAGAAAGCATTTGATAGAGTGGAGTGGGATTATTTGTGGGAGGTGTTGAGGAGATTTGGTTTTGGAGAGGGGTATGTTAGATGGGTGCAGCTGTTGTATATGGCCCCGATGGCGAGCGTGGTCACGAATGGACGGGGATCTGCATATTTTCGGCTCCATAGAGGGACAAGGCAGGGATGCCCTCTGTCCCCATTATTGTTTGCACTGGCGATTGAGCCCCTGGTGATAGCGTTGAGGGGTTCCAAGAAGTGGAGGGGACTACTTAGAGGAGGAGAAGAACACCGGGTATCTTTGTATGCGGACGATTTGCTACTATACGTGGCAGACCCGGCGGAGGGGATGCCAGAAATAATGCGGATACTTGGGGAGTTTGGGGATTTTTCAGGGTATAAATTGAACATGGGGAAAAGTGAGTTGTTTGTGGTGCATCCAGGGGAGCAGAGTAGAGAAATAGAGAACCTACTGTTGAGGAAGGTAACAAGGGACTTTCGTTACCTGGGGATCCAGATAGCCAAGAATTGGGGCACATTGCATAGGTTAAATTTAACGCGGTTGGTGGAACAAATGGAGGAGGATTTCAAGAGATGGGATATGGTATCCCTGTCACTGGCAGGGAGGGTGCAGGCGGTTAAGATGGTGGTCCTCCCGAGATTCCTCTTTGTGTTTCAGTGCCTCCCTGTGGTGATCACGAAGGCTTTTTTTTTTAAAAAGGATTGAAAAGAGCATCATGGGTTTTGTGTGGGCCGGGAAGACCCCGAGAGTGAGGAAGGGATTCTTACAGCGTAGCAGGGATAGGGGGGGGACTGGCACTACCGAGCCTAAGTGAGTATTATTGGGCCGCTAATATTTCAATGGTGAGTAAGTGGATGGGAGAGGAGGAGGGAGCGGCGTGGAAGAGATTAGAGAGGGCGTCCTGTAGGGGGACTAGCCTACAGGCTATGGTGACAGCCCCATTGCCATTCTCACCGATGAACGACACCACAAGCCCGGTGGTGGTGGCTACACTGAAGATTTGGGGACAGTGGAGACGGCATAGGGGAAAGACTGGAGCCTTGGGGGGGTCCCCGATAAGAAACAACCATAGGTTTGCCCCGGGGGGAATGGATGGGGGATATGGAATGTGGCAAAGAGCAGGAATAACGCAACTGAAAGATCTGTTTGTGGATGGGAAGTTCGCGAGTCTGGGAGCGCTGACCAAGAAATATGGGTTGCCCCAAGGGAATGCATTCAGGTATATGCAACTGAGGGCTTTTGCGAGGCAACAGGTGAGGGAATTCCCGCAGCTCCCGACACAAGAGGTGCAGGACAGAGTGATCTCAAAGACATGGGTGGGGGATGGTAAGGTGTCAGATATATATAGGGAAATGAGGGACGAAGGGGAGACTATGGTAGATGAACTAAAAGGGAAATGGGAAGAAGAGCTGGGGGAGGAGATCGAGGAGGGGCTGTGGGCAGATGCCCTAAGCAGGGTAAACTCGTCGTCCTCGTGTGCCAGGCTAAGCCTGATTCAGTTTAAGGTATTACACAGGGCGCATATGACTGGAGCACGGCTCAGTAAATTTTTTGGGGTGGAGGATAGGTGTGCGAGGTGCTCGAGAAGCCCAGCGAATCATACCCATATGTTTTGGTCATGCCCGGCACTACAGGGGTTTTGGATGGGGGTGACAAAGGTGCTTTCAAAAGTAGTGGGGGTCCGGGTCGAACCAAGCTGGGGGTTGGCTATATTTGGGGTTGCACAAGAGCCGGGAGTGCAGGAGGCGAGAGAGGCCGATGTTTTGGCCTTTGCGTCCCTAGTAGCCCGGCGCAGGATATTGCTCATGTGGAAAGAAGCCAAGCCCCCGGGGGTGGAGACCAGGATAAATGACATGGCAGGGTTTATAAAGCTAGAGCGGATTAAGTTCGTTCTAAGGGGGTCGGCTCAAGGATTCACCAGGCGGTGGCAACCGTTCGTCGAATACCTCGCAGAAAGATAGATGGAATGGAAAAAAGAAGGCAGCAGCAGCAGCCCAGGATCGGGGGTGGGGGGGGGAGCAGGAACCAGAAGGACTCTCAGGGTTGTTAATATATACTGTATAATATGTATAGGTCGTTGCGACAGATAATTATATATTGGACTGTTAAATTATATTTTTGGAGAGTGTTACTTGTGATAAGGCAGTTGCCAATTAGGGTTAGTTTTCATTTTTGTTATTTATTCATTTTCTGTTCATAAAATAGGTCATTGTTATTTGTGTTGTTATAATATTGTGTCAAGGATGCACAATGTATGGTGTTGGTGGACCAAAAATTTTCAATAAAATATTTTTTTTTTAAAAAAGGTAGATGTTAAATGAGTGGAATAGGATCTGCCAAATGGAGAATAACGAGAGAAAATGTTTTGTCCATATTGGCCAGAAGGATAAAAAATCTTATTATCTAAATGGTGAGAGATTGCAGAGCTCTGAGATTCAGAGGGATCTGGGTGTCCGAGAGCATGAATCACAAAAGGCGAGTATACAGGTACAGCAAGTAATTAGGAAAGCTAATAGAATGTTCCTGTTTATTGTGAGGGGAATTGATTACAAAAGTAGGAAGGTTATGTTTCAGTTATACAGGACATTGCTGAGACCACATCTGGAGCACTGCGTACAGTATTGCTCTCATTTAAGGAATGATGTAAATGTGTTGGAAGCAGATCAGAGAAGTTTTACTGGACTCATACCTGGAATTGGAGGCTGGTCTTATGAGGAATGATTGGACAGGCTGGGCTTGTGTACGATGGAGTTTAGGTGACTTGATTGAACCGTGTAAGATCTTGAGGGGCCTCGACAGGGTGGATGTGGAAAGGATGTTTCTTCTTGTGGGAGAATCTAGAAATTGTGGTCACTACAAAACCAATAACTTGCCCCATTTAACGCGGAGAACTTTTTTCTCTGAGGGTTGGGAGTCTTTGGAACTTTCTTCCTCAAAGGGCAGTGGAAACGGAGTCTTTGAATATTTTTAAGGCAGACCTGGATAGATTCTTGAAAATCAAGGGGTGAAAGTTTATCAGGGATAGGTGGGAATAAGACCACACTAAGACCATAAGGAATAGGAGTAGGCCATTCGGCCCTTCCAGCCTGCTGCACATTTCAATAGGATCATGTCTGAAACTAACATTCCTCACGTTCACTTTCCTGCCCTTTCCCCGTAATCCTCGGTTCCCTGACTGATCAAGAATCTATCTCAGCCGGGCAGCACAGTGGCGCAGTGGTTAGCACTGCTGCCTCACGATGTTCCCAGGTTCGATCCCGGCTCTGGGTCACGGTCAGTGTGGAGTTTGCACATTCTCCCCATGTTTGCGTGGGTTTCGCCCCCACAACCCAAAGATGTGCAGGGTAGGTGGATTGGCCACACTAAATTTCCCCTTAATTGGAAAAAAATGAATTGGGCACTCTAAATTTACATTTTTTTTAAACTAAAAAAAAGAATCTATCTCAGCCTTAAATATACACAAGGACTCTGTCCCCACAATTCAGTTCCAAAGATTCTCAGAAGAAACTCCTCCTCAGCTCAGTCTTAAATTGACATCTCTTTATTCTGAGACTATGCCCTCTGGTCAACACTCCCATGAGGGAAACATCCTCTCCGCATTTACCCTGTCAAACCCCTTAAGAATCCTGGATGTTTCAATGAGATCACCTCTCATTCTTCTAAATTCCAATGAGTAGAGTCCCAACCTGTTTAACCTTTGCTCATAACACAATCCCTCCATAATAGGGTTCATCCTCGTGAACCTTCTCTAAACAGCCTCCAATAAAATAATATCTTTCCTTAAATAAGGGGACCAAAACTGCTCTCAGTTCTCCAGATGTGGTCTCTACCAGCACCTTGTACAGCTGCAGCAAGACTTCCCGACTCTTATACTCCAACACCCTTGAAATCAGGGCCAACATTCCATTAGCCTTCCTGATTACCTGCTGCACCTGTCTGCTAGCTTTCTGTGTTCCGTGCACAAGTTCCCCCAAGTCCCTTTGTGCTGCAGCTTTCTGCAGTTTTTCTCCATTTAAATAATACTGTTCTTTTGTTCTCCCTTCCAAAATTAACTTCACATTTTCCCACATTATGCTCCATGTGGCAACTTTTTGTCCACTTGCTTAACCTCTCAATATCTCTTTGCGAACTGTTTGAATCCCCCTCGCAACTTGCCTTTCCATCTATTTTTATGTTGTCTGCAAATTTGGGCACAGTACATTCACTTCCTTCCCCCAAGTCATTAATATAAATTGTACACAGTTGCGATCCCAGCACTGACCCCTGTGGAACCCCACTGGTTACAGGTCACCAATCTGAAAGAGAACCCCTTATTTCCACTCGCTGTTTCCTGCTGATTAACCAATTCTCTATCCATGTCAATATACTACCTCCAACACCATGGGTTCTTATCTCATGACTTAACGGTTTGTGAGGTACCTTGTCAAAGGCCTTCTGGAAGTTTAAATACAACACATCTACTGGTCCCCCTCTATTCACTCTGGTTGAGACTTCCTCGAAACACTCTGATAAAATTGTCAGACACGGTTTCCCTTTCACAAAGCCATGCTGACTCTGCTTGATTAGATAATGATTTTCTCAATGTGCTCCTATTACTTCCTAATAATTGATTCCAACATTTTTTCAACAATAAATGTTAGGCTAATCGTCCTATAGTGTCTCGTTTTCTGCCTCCCTCCCATTTTGAATCAGGGGTTGTCACATGGGCAGTTTTCCAATCCTCTGGTACTTCTCCAGAATCCAAGGATTTTTGGAAAATTACAATCAATGCATCCACTATCCCTGTAGCCATTTCTTTTAGGATCCTAGGATGCAGCCATCCAAGAGACTTATCTTATCCTCATTAGTTTGTCCAATACAACTTCTCCAGTGATGGTATTTAATTGTTCCATTCGCATTCTTTAGTATTAATGGGATAGTCAAAGTATCTTGCACCATAAAGACTGATGCAAAAAAATCTGTTTTAACTCCTCTGCCATTCATTCCGTAGGGCAGAAACTCACTTTAGGTATCTGGGGGTGCAGGTTGCCCGGGAGTGGGGGAGGCTTCGCAGGTACAATATCACTAGTTTGGTGGGGAGTGAAAGCTGATCTGGCAAGGTGGGATGGTCTCCCTCTGTCACTGGCGGGTCGGGTACAGGTGGTTAAAATGAATGTTTTGCTGCGATTTCTGTTTATTTTTCAATGCCTCCCGATTTTCCTGCCAAAGGCTTCTTTCAGGGAGATTGAGGGAAGGATTACCTCGTTCATATGGGGAGGGAAGGCGGCCAGAGTGAGAAAGGTGCTGATACAGAGGGGAAGGCAGGCAGAGAGTTTGGTTATCCCGAACCTGATGTACTACTACTGGGCAGCGAATGTGGAGAGGTGCGGGGCTGGGTCAGAGGGGTTGATTCCCAGTGGGTCAGAATGGAGGAAAGTTTGTGCAGGGGGTCGGGACTGAAAGCACTAGCAACAGCGCCGCTCCCGATAGCTCCGGGTAAATACTCAGCGAGTCTGGTAATAATAGCTTCATTGAAAATCTGGAGGCAGTTTCGCCAACACTTCGGGTTGGGGGCAGGGTCAAGGGAAATGCCGATTCGGAGGAACCACAGATTTGAACCAGGGAGGTGGGATGGAAGTTTTCGGAAATGGGAAGAGAAGGGGATTAAGACTCTAAAAGATTTGTTTCTTCGGGGTCGGTTTGCAGGATTGAGGGAGCTGGAAGCGAAGTATGGGCTAGAGCAGAGAGAAGGGTTTAGGTACATGCAGGTTCGGGATTTTGCCAGGAAGGAGATACAGAGCTTCCCGGAGGAACCGGCCTCCACATTGCTGGAGGAGGTGCTGACGACAAGGGGACTGGAGAAGGGGGCAGTGTAAGCGGTGTATGGAGCTATTTTGGAAGAGGATAAGGTACCACTGGAAGAGATCAAAGCAAAGTGGGAGGAAGAGTTGGGAGAGGTTATTATAGATGAGGGGTTCTGGTGTGAGGTGCTCAGGAGAGTAAATGCCTCCACCTCATGTGAGAGGTTGGGGCTGATACAGCTGAAGGTGGTATACAGAGCACACCTCATGAGGGCGAGGATGAGGCGATTCTTTGAAGGAGTAGATGGTAGATGTGTGTGAATGTTGCGGGCGGGGGGGGGGGGGCTAATCAAGTTCATATGTTTTGGTCCTGTCCAAAGCTAGAGAAGTACCGGAAGGAGGTTTTTAGGGTAATTTCCGAGGTGGTGCACGTGAAACTGGACCCTGGTATCCGGGAGGCCATATTCGGGGTGTCAAATCAGCAAGGGTTGGAAACGGGGGCAGAGGCAGATATTGTAGCCTTTGTCTCATTGATCGCCCGAAGACGGATCCTGCTGGGATGGAGAACAGCCTCTCCACCCTGTGCCCTGGCGTGGCGGGGGGACCTGTTGGAATACTGGACCCTTGAAAAGGATAAGTTTGAACTGAGGGGAAGGATGGAGGGGTTCTACAATTAATGGGCATTATTCATTATGCACTTTCAAAAACTGGATAACATCGAACATTAGTTGGGGGGGTGGGTGGGAGGGTTGGGGGACTGTGTGTATGAAGGGTGACTACGGGTAATCCCTGATTCCTTTTTGTAATTTGTTTATGTAAACATGCGGGCTGATGTTTGGGGGTTGGTGGGGGGATGGGATTGTTGTTATTGTTATGGGGATTGACATATTTGTTGCTGATTGTTTATTGTTGGTGGGTGTAAATTTGGCAGAAAATGTGAAAAAGGAGAATAGAATATATATATTTTTAAACTCCTCTGCCATTTCCTTGTTCCCCATAACTGACACAGCGGCGTGGAGGCACATGGTGGTTAGCACTGTTGCTTCACAGCTCCAGGGACCCGGGTTCAATTCCCGGCTTGGGTCACTGTCTGTGCGGAGTCTCCACGTTCTCCCCAAAACTGCGTGGGTTTCCTCCCACAAGTCCCAAAAGATGTGCTTGTTAGGTGAATTGGACATTCTGAATTCTCCCTCTGTGTACCCGAACAGGGGCCGGAGTGTGGCGACTGGCGGATTTTCACAGTAACTTCATTGCAGTGTTAATGTAAGCCTATTTGTGAAAATAATAAAGATTATAATAATAAAGAATATTATTACTATCTCCTCAGATGTATTTTCTGAGGGGCCTCTGTGGAGTTGAGGTTTCAATCAGATCAGCCGTGAACTTATTGAATGGTGGAGCAGGCTCGAGGGGCCGAGTGGCCGACTCCTGCTCCTAATTCCTCTGTTATCACATCCTTTATAATAAATTGTAGCATTTTCCCTCCTACTGATGTCAGGCTAATGGCTCTGTGGTTCCTGTTTTCTCTCTCCCTCCTTAAATATTGGGGTTACATTTACCACCTTCCAATCTGCAGGAACCATTCCAGAATCTATAGAATACTGAAAGGTGATCACCAATGTATCCACTATCTCCACAGCCGCCTCTTTCAACACTCTGGGATGTAGAGCAGCAGCTTTTGGGGACTCATTAACTTTCAATACCATTAATTTCTCCAGTACTACTTTCTCACGAATACTAATCTCTTTCATTCCCTCGTGCTCACTGGTCCCTTGGTTCTCTGGTGTTTTGGGGACGATTTCTGTATCTTCCTCCGTGAAGACAGACACACATTGTTTAGTTTCTCTGCCATTTCCTTATTCCCCATTATAAACTCTCCTGTCTCTGCCTGGAATGGACCCACATTGGTCTTTGCTAATCTTTTCCTTTTCACATTCCGGTAGGAATTTTTCCTGTTGGTTTTTATGTTTCTCCCCAGTTTGCTCGCATATTCTATTTTCTCTTTATCAGTTTCTTGGTCCTTTGCTGAATTCTAAACCAAGTTCCCAATCCTCAGGCTCACTAATATTTTACCCACTTTGAGTCTCCTCCATTGATCTAATAGAATCTAACTTTTCTTTTTAGCCACGATAGCTTCATTTTGCTGTTTAATTTTTGCTTCTTAAAGGAATCTATATTTTATGTAAATAAAATGCGAGTGGTTGCCTGTCTATTGTCTATCGTCATACAAAGAACAACAAAGAATAAAGGACAGTACAGCACAGGAACAGGCCCTTCGGCCCACCAAGCCTGCTCGGATCATGATGTTTGTCTAAACTAAAACCTTCTGTGCTTCCAGGGTCTGTATCCGTCTATTCCCATCCTATTCATGTATTCGTCAAGATGCCTCTTAAACGTCACTATCGTACCTGCTTCCACCACCTCCTCCGGCAGCGAGTTCCAGGCACTCACCGCATTCGGTGTAAAAAAAACTCCCTCACACATCTCCTCTAAACTTTGCCCCTCGCACCTTAAACCTCTGTCACCTGGTAATTGACTTTTCCAACCTGGGAAAAAGCTTCTGACTATCCACTCTGTCCGTGCCAGTCAATTTTGTAAACTTTTATCAGGTCGTCCCTCAACTCTGTCGCTCGAGTGAAAACAATCAGAGTTTATCCAACCTCTCCTCATAGCTAATAACCTCCAGGCCAGGAAACATCCTGGTAAACCTCCTCTGTACTCTCTCCAAAGCCTCCACATCCTTTTGGTAATGTGGTGACCAGAATTGTAGGCAATATCCACGTGTAGCCTAACTAAGGTTTTGTGCAGCGGCTGCATGACTTGCCAATTTTTATACTCAATGTCCCGACCAATGAAGACAAGCATGCCGTCTGCCTTCTTAGCTCCTTATCCACCTGCGTTGCCACTTTCAGTGATACGTTTATTGTAATTTCCCAATCTACCAGACAACTTGCCCCTCATACCATGGCAGTCTCCTTCTGTGAGAAACACCCAGATAAATTAGGCAAAAGAACCCTGTAACCGCCATAGCCCATCTTCATGGCAACGTGGCTGCTTTGGGAACTAAATATCTTCCAATGTGCAAACACCTTTTCATTCTGCGCTCCTCGTCAAACTTGGAACCAGGTAATCACAACTAGCCTCAAAAATGGTCAGCCCACCGGAGGCAGAGGTGTTAGACCGGTCAGTCCAGCAGAAAGAAACCCTCCAATCATCACCATTCACCAGATGTCAGAATGAACAAAATGCAGTCCTGGATGTCAGTGAGAGCAGAAACAATAACAACGGAGCCAACATCTGTAATTTATTGTGAAATTGTTGGAGTCACAACAGGTGTAATGAATCACAAAACCCTTCCCCACATTGAGAGCAGATGAATGGTCTTTCCCCAGAATTAACTCGCTAGTGTCTCCGGAGATGGGACGGATCATTGAATGTCTCCCCTGCTCAGAGTAGATGAATGGCCTCTTCCAGGTGTTAACTCACTAGGGTTCCTGCAGGGTGTATGGATATCTGAATCCCTTAGAACATAGAACATAGAACAATACAGCGCAGTACAGGCCCTTCGGCCCACGATGTTGCACCGAAACAAAAGCCATCTAACCTACACTATACCATTATCATCCATATGTTTATCCAATAAACTTTTAAATGCCCTTAATGTTGGCGAGTTCACTACTGTAGCAGGTAGGGCATTCCACGGCCTCACTACTCTTTGCGTAAAGAACCTACCCCTGACCTCTGTCCTATATCTATTACCCCTCAGTTTAAGGCTATGTCCCCTCGTGCTAGCCATTTCCATCCGCGGGAGAAGGCTCTCACTGTCCACCCTATCTAACCCTCTGATCATTTTGTATGCCTCTATTAAGTCTCCTCTTAACCTTCTTCTCTCTAACGAAAACAACCTCAAGTCCATCAGCCTTTCCTCATAAGATTTTCCCTCCATACCAGGCAACATCCTGGTAAATCTCCTCTGCACCCGCTCCAAAGCCTCCACGTCCTTCCTATAATGCGGTGACCAGAACTGTACGCAATACTCCAAATGCGGCCGTACCAGAGTTCTGTACAGCTGCAACATGACCTCCTGACTCCGGAACTCAATCCCTCTACCAATAAAGGCCAACACTCCATAGGCCTTCTTCACCACCCTATCAACCTGGGTGGCAACTTTCAGGGATCTATGTACATGGACACCTAGATCCCTCTGCTCATCCACACTTTCAAGAACTTTTCCATTAGCCACATATTCCACATTCCTGTTTTTCCTTCCAAAGTGAATCACCTCACACTTCTCTACATTAAACTCCATTTGCCACCTCTCAGCCCAGCACTGCAGCTTATCTATATCCCTCTGTAACCTGCTACTTCCTTCCTCACTATCGACAACACCACCGACTTTAGTATCGTCTGCAAATTTACTCACCCACCCTTCTGCGCCTTCCTCTAGGTCATTGATAAAAATGACAAACAGCAACGGCCCCAGAACAGATCCTTGTGGTACTCCACTTGTGACAGAACTCCATTCTGAACATTTCCCATCAACCACCACCCTCTGTCTTCTTTCAGCTAGCCAATTTCTGATCCACATCTCTAAATCACCCTCAATCCCCAGCCTCCGTATTTTCTGCAATAGCCTACCGTGGGGAACCTTATCAAACGCTTTGCTGAAATCCATATACACCACATCAACTGCTCTACCCTCGTCTACCTGTTCAGTCACCTTCTCAAAGAACTCGATAAGGTTTGTGAGGCATGACCTACCCTTCACAAAGCCATGCTGACTATCCCTGATCATATTATTCCTATCTAGATGATTATAAATCTTGTCTCTTATAATGCCCTCCAAGACTTTACCCACTACAGACGTGAGGCTCACCGGTCTATAGTTGCCGGGGTTGTCTCTGCTCCCCTTTTTGAACAAAGGGACCACATTTGCTATCCTCCAGTCCTCTGGCACTATTCCTGTATCCAATGATGACATAAAAATCAAAGCCAATGGTCCAGCAATCTCTTCCCTGGCCTCCCAGAGAATCCTAGGATAAATCCCATCAGGCCCCGGGGACTTATCTATTTTCAGCCTGTCCAGAATTGCCAACACCTCTTCCCTACTTACCTCAATGCCATCTAATCTATTTACCTGGAGCTCAGCATTCTCCTCCACAACATTATCTTTTTCCTGAGTGAATACTGACGAAAAATATTCATTTAGTATCTCGCCTATCTCTTCAGACTCTACACACAACTTCCCATCCCTGTCCTTGACTGGTCCTACTCTGTCCCTAGTCATTCGCTTATTCCTGACATACCTATAGAAAGCTTTTGGGTTTTCCTTGATCCTTCCTGCCAAATACTTCTCATGTCCCCTCCTTGCTCGTCTTAGCTCTCTCTTTAGATCCTTCCTCGCTACCTTGTAACTATCCATCGCCCCAACTGAAACTTCACACCTCATCTTCACATAGGCCTCCTTCTTCCTCTTAACAAGAGATTCCACTTCTTTGGTAAACCACGGTTCCCTCGCTCGGCACCTTCCTCCCTGCCTGACCGGTACATACTTATCAAGAACACGCAATAGCTGATCCTTGAACAAGCTCCACTTATCCAGTGTGTCCAAAACTTGCAGCCTACTTCTCCACCTTATCCCCCCCAAGTCACGTCTAATGGCATCATAATTTCCCTTCCCCCAGCTATAACTCTTGCCCTGCGGTGTATACTTATCCCTTTCCATCCTTAACGTAAACGTCACCGAATTGTGGTCACTGTCCCCAAAGTGCTCACCTACCTCCAAATCCAACACCTGGCCTGGTTCATTACCCAAAACCAAATCCAATGTGGCCTCACCTCTTGTTGGCCTGTCAACAAACTGTGTCAGGAAACCCTCCTGCACACACTGAACAAAAAACGACCCATCTAATGTACTCGAACTATATCTTTTCCAGTCAATATTTGGAAAGTTAAAGTCTCCCATAATAACTACCCTGTTACTTTCGCTCATATCCAGGATCATCTTCGCCATCCTTTCCTCTACATCCCTAGAACTATTTGGAGGCCTATAGAAAACTCCCAACAGGGTGACCTCTCCTTTCCTGTTTCTAACCTCAGCCCATACTACCTCGGAAGATGAGTCCCCATCTAGCATCCTCTCCGCCACCGTAATACTGCTCTTGACTAGCAGCGCCACACCTCCCCCTCTTTTGCCTCCTTCCCTGAGCTTACTAAAACACCTAAACCCCGGAACCTGCAACATCCATTCCTGTCCCTGCTCTATCCACGTCTCCGAAATGGCCACAACATCGAAGTCCCAGGTACCAACCCATGCTGCCAGTTCCCCTACCTTGTTTCGTATACTCCTGGCATTGAAGTAGACACACTTCAAACCACCTACCTGAACACTGGCCCCCTCCTCCGACGTCAAATCTGAGCTCCTGACCTCTATACTCTCATTCTCCCTTACCCTAAAACTACAATCCAGGTTCCCATGCCCCTGCTGCATTAGTTTAAACCCCCCCAAAGAGCACTAACAAATCTCCCCCCCAGGATATTTGTGCCCCGCAGGTTCAGATGTAGACCATCCTGTCTGTAGAGGTCCCACCTTCCCCAGAAAGCGCCCCTTCTCTCACTAAGAGCAGGTTAACGCCTTCTCCCCTGTGTGAACTCGCTGGTGTTTCCGCAGGTTGGATAACCAAATGAATCCCTTCTCACACTGAGAACAGGTGAACGGCCTCTCCCCAGTGTGAACCCGCTGGTGTCCCAGCAGGCTCCATGAAGTAGTGAATCCCTTCTCACACTGAGAGCAGGCGAACGGCCTCACCCCAGTGTGAACACGCTGGTGTGTCAGCAGGTTCGATGAAGTAGTGAATCCCTTCTCACACTGAGAGCAGGTGAACGCCTTCTCCCCAGTGTGAACTCGCTGGTGTCTCAGCAGGCCGGATGAAGTAGTGAATCCCTTCTCACACTGAGAGCAGGTGAACAGCCTCTCCCTAGTGTGAACTCGCTGGTGTGTCAGCAGGCCAGATGAAGTAGTGAATCCCTTCTCACACTGAGAGCAGGTGAACGGCCTCTCCCCAGTGTGAACTCGCTGGTGTGCCAGCAGTCCCGCTGAAGTAGTTAATCCCTTCTCACACTGAGAGCAGGTGAACGCCTTCTCCCCAGTGTGAACTCGCTGGTGTGTCAGCAGGCCGGATGAAGTAGTGAATCCCTTCTCACACTGAGAGCAGGTGAATGGCCTCTCCCCAGTGTGAACTCGCTGGTGTGTCAGCAGGCCGGATGAAGTAGTGAATCCCTTCTCACACTGAGAGCAGGTGAACGGCCTCTCCCCAGTGTGAAGTCGCTGGTGTGTCAGCAGGCCGGATGAAGTAGTGAATCCCTTCTCACACTGAGAGCAGGTGAACGGCCTCTCCCCAATGTGAACTCGCTGGTGTGTCCGCAGGTCGGATAACTGAGTGAATCCTTTCTGACACTTAGAGCAGGTGAACCGCCTCGCCCCAGTGTGAACTCGCTGATGTCTCTGCAGGACGGATAACCGAGTGAATCCCTTCTGACACTGAGAGCAGGTGAACGGCCTCTCCCCAGTGTGAACTCGCTTATGTGCCAGCAGTCCCGATGAAGTAGTGAATCTCTTCTCACACTGAGAGCAGGTGAACGGCCTCTCCCCAGTGTGAACTCGCTGGTGTGTCAGCAGGGTGGATAACTGAGTGAATCCCTTTTCACACTGAGAGCAGGTGAACGGCCTCTCCCCAGTGTGAACTCGCTGATGTTTCCGCAGGTCGGATAACTGAGCGAATCCCCTCTCACACACAGAGCACGTGAACGGCCTCTCCCCAGTGTGAATGCGCCGATGAACTTCCAGCTCAGATGGGACCCTGAATCCCTTCCCACAGTCCCCACATTTCCACCGTTTCTCCATGTTTTGGGTATCCTCGTGTCTCTCCAGGTTTGCCGATCAGTTGAAGCCTCGTCCACACACAACACGTGTACAGTCTCTGTCCGCTGTGAATGGTGAGATGTTTTTTCAGGCTGCGTAACTGGTTAAAGCTCTTTCCACAGTCAGTGCCCTGGAACACACTCACTCGGGTGTGTGTGTCTCGGGGCTTTTCCAGTCACACTGATGTTTTGGAGCCGACAGAAAAGACAAACATTTCTCCTTCTAGATTCAAAGTCCGGTGATATTCAGTTTCAAGGAATTGAGAGAGTCAGTCAGATTGAGATGTGACGTTTGAGATTTCTGTCTGTAATTCCTCCTCTTCTAATATCCTGTAAAAACAATTTACAAAAGTTACTTTTCTTCTCCTCATTTTGGAGAAGGTTTCCTGAGGGTAACGACAGTCTGGCCGTGAGGTTAATCCTCCGGGTCCTCAGTCTTATTGAGGAATGTCCCCTTGGGTCTATTGTGGTGGTGATTCTTTTGTATTTTTGTTATTCTGGGAGGGTTTATGTGTTGTTGACTTTATCCTACTCTGGTACAGACGGGGCTTTTATCTGTGAAAGGAGCAATTTGGAGAAACTTTGGTGCCTCTGGTGTAAAGTGAGTTGGAGGAGGGGGTAATGGCACACGCACGATTGTGGTGTGAAAATCTGTTCCTGTTCTCTCTTGTCGCCTAACTAATGGCAGCAGTTAATCTGCAAATTTTCTCAGGGAATGTACGGGGCATCCATCACCCTATCAGAAGGAAAAATATCCTCTCCTTTCGAAAGGAGAAAGTCGACATCGCTTTATTACAGGAAACCCATCTGGATTATGAGGAACACTTTAAATTGAGGCGGGATTGGATGGGGAAGTTTTTTTCACCTCTTTTTCATCCAGTAACAGACTTGTGGCAATGCTTATTATACACTATCCAAGCAGTCAGGGTAACTCTGCCGATTACAATGTGCATGTCAATTTCCTTTGTGCCGGTCCCCCCATCTCCCGTCCCTCCCCTCCGCCCCCTTCACTCGTCGTTTCTGGGTCCTTTCCTGGGCCCTTCACTGTACAATGGGAGTTATCTATTATTTACAAGTGCGCGGTGCACCCCCCCCCCCCCCCCCCCCCCCACCCATTGATGGGCCTCCCCCTTCCACCCCGCGCACTCCCTGTCCTGTTTTAAACCTTCCCTTGGGGGGTTCCTCCTCTTGTGTTTTTGTTCTCGGCTCTCTGGTCTCTGTGTCAGTTGGTTTCTGGTTCTCCCACCTTGTCCCAGTAGCCCCCCCCACCTCTTTTCCTGCCTGCTCCCTGTGATCCCGTTGGCCCCCGTACACCCACCTCCCTCCCCAGTGTTCCATTGGCCGCTGGCTTCAAACAGGTCCTGGAACAAGTTGGTGAATGGCCTCCACACTTTGTGGGAACCATCCTCTGACCCTCGGACGGTGAGCTTGATCTTCACCAGGTGGAGAAATTCCGATAGGCCTGCCAGCCAGTCTGCAGCTGTGGGTGCAGCTCGGCTTCACCAGCCGAGCAGGATTCTCCAGCGGCCGATTAGAGAAGCAAAGGCAAGGGCGTCCACCCTCTTCCCCATGAGTAGTTCTGTCTGGTCCGATACCCCGAAGACTGCCATTTGTGGGCACGGCTCCACCTTCATAACCATGGACATTGCCTCTAAATAGGCTGTGCAGAATTCGACAAGTCTGGGACATACCCTGAACATGTGGGCATGGTTTGCCGGGCCCCGCTGGCACCATTCACATTTGTCCTCCATCTCCGAGAAGAACCTGCTCATTCGGGTTAGTGTCAGGTATGCTCTGTGCACAACATTCAGCTGCATGAAGCTTAGCCTTGCGGAGGAGAAGGTGGAGTTGGTCCCGTTCAGTGCTTCGCTCCAGAGACCCCACCCTATTTCCGTCCCTCGCTCTTCTGCCCATTTTTCCTGGGTTTCGTCAAGTAAGGAGCGCATCCTTATTAAGAGTTGTCCGTACAGGTCCCCACAGTTTCCCTTCCCCAGACTGTCTGCGTCCAGTAACTCCTCTTGCATTGTGCTTCTCAGGGTTTCTGGGTGTGCTGGTGTCTCCTTGCAGAGAAAGTGTTTGACCTGGAGCTCATCCCTGTTTGGTAGGTTCAGTCTCTCCATCAGCTCCTCTAAGGTCGCTAGTCTATTTCCCGTGTAAAAGTCCCTAACCATCAGTGTTCCCCCACCCTGTCTCTACCTCTTGAAGGTGGTGTTGAGAATGGCTGGTGCAAACTTATGGTTGCTGCAGATGGGGGCCATGATGGACACATCGGTCAGACTGAAATGCTGCCACATCTGGTTCCAGGTTCTCAGGGTAGCTGCCACCACTGGACTGGTGCTGCCGGGGATGGGAGTGTTGCCCTGGCGAGGGCCCGGAGGGTCATTCCTGTACATGAGGACTCGTCCATCATCACCCATTCCATGTCTGGGCCCTTTACCCATCTCCTCACTCTTTCGGCCGTGGCTGCCCAGTGATAGTATTGCAAGTTCGGGAGGGCCAGGCCTCCCATGTTTCTTCTCCATTGTAGTACTGTTTAAGGGATTTGGGAATTCTTGCCCCTCCGCACAAACGCCATAATCACCTTATCTATTGAATGGAAAAAGGCCTTGGGGATGTAGATCGGTAAGGATCTAAACAGGAAGAGGAACCTGGGCAGTACGTTCACCTTGATCATCTGCATCCTCCCCGCCAGGGAAAGCAGGAATCCATCCCATCTCTGTGGGTCGTTTTTGACTTCCTCCGCCAGACTGGTCAGCTTCCACTTGTGGATCCGTGTCCACTCGTGGGAAACCTGGATCTCCAGGTAGCGGGATTTGTTTTGGGCTATTTTAACTGGGAGGCCCTCCAGCTCTGCCCCTCCCCCTCACCGGGAAATCTTTGTTTTTGCCCAGGTTGGGTTTGTGGCCCAAGAAGATTCCGAACTCTCTCCGGGGAGGAGGGGGTCCTCGGAGGCGTACAGTCCCCGGTAGAAGGCCTTGAACGCTTGGTTGACCTTTTTTGGTTGGGCTACGGGACGGCTATGGTTGGGCGGCACGGTAGCACAGTGGTCAGCAATTTTGCTTCACAGCGCCAGGGTCCCAGGTTCGATTCCCGTCACTGTCTGTGTGGAGTCTGCACGTTCTCCCCATGTCTGCGCGGGTTTCCTCCGGGAGCTCCGGTTTCCTCCCACAAGTCCCGAAAGGCATACTGTTAGGTGAATTGGACATTCTGAATTCTCCCTCAGTGTACCCGAACAGGTGCCGGAGTGTGGCGACTAGGGTATTTTCACACTAACTTCATTGCTGTGTTAATGTAAGCCTACTTGTGACAATTATAAAAATTATTCTACCAGTCTGCCTCTGTTATCCTTTACCTGGGCTATTTCCCTAGTGGCTGCCTTCTTTCTCAGCTGGTGAACCAGCAGGCGGCTAGCCCTCTGTGCTCATAAAAGGTCCCCCGTGCCTGGTGGAGTTGGTCACTGCTTTCCTGGTGGGGAGCAGGTCAAAGTTCTTTTGCAGCTTCTTCCTCTCCAGCAGAAGCTCTATGGTCAGGGCCTCGGAGTATCGTCTGTCAACCTCCAGAATGGAGTTGATCAGTTGCTGCCTAACCGCTCTCTCTTCCCTGTCTCTACGAGCCTTTTGGCGATTATTTTTCCCCGAATCACAGCCTTCAGTGCCTCCCAGAATGTGGAAGGTGAGACTTCCCCGTTCTGGCTGTTAGTGATGTACTTGCCGATGGCCGGTGATGTTTTCTGGCAGAAGACCTTGTCGGCCAAGAGGGCCGTGTCCAACCTCCATGTGGGGCATTGGGTTTGTCCCGTCTCCAACCTCACATCCATGTAATGTGGAGCGTGGTCTGAGATTACAATCATGGATTATTCCGCTCTAGCTATTTCTGGAAGTACCGATTTCCCCACAACAAAGAAGCCGATGCGAGTGTAAATCTTGTGTACTGGTGAGAAGAACGAGAATTCCTTCTCATCCGGGTGTAAGAATTGCCAGGGATCTACTGCCCCCGTCTGCTCCATGAACCGCCAGGGATCCACTGCCCCCATCTGCTCCATGAACGTTCCCAGTTCCCTCGCTGTGCCTGTCATTTTCCCTGTTCTGGGATTGATCTGTCAGTAAATGGATCCTGCAAACAGGTGTGAAGTTCCCCCGCTCATGATCAGACCGTATCCCCCCCTCTTCTATCTCCCTCCCAGCCCACTGTATCCCCCCTCTTCTATTCTGCCCCCCACCCCACCGTATCCCCCTCCTCTATCCTCTCTTTCTCCCCCCCCACACACACAGACGCTCTCTTCCCAGTGGGAGATGTGCCACGGGCCCTCTCTCTCCCGTACTTCCTGGCACGAGCTTTCCTGCTGGTGTGGCCCCCCCCCCCCTCCCCCCACCCAGGATCGATCTGACCCCCATCCTACACCCGCTCTGCTTGTGTCCCTGCTGCCTCCTCCTCACCCTCTCCTGCGCTCTGCTGACCTCGCCCCCTCCCTCCTATGAGCTGGCTCCCCTGTTCATTGCGAGGTGACGCCCTGTCGATGTCTGGCGGTTTGGGGAAGCTGTCCCTCCCAATCAGATTGCCCAGCATTTGGGCCACGTAGTCGATTGGGGCCGCCGACCCGCTTGCTCGCCGCTCCTGTCCCTTGCTGCAGTTTGTGACCCTGCAGCCTTTCGAGCTGTTGCTTCCTAGCATTTTGTTGTCCGCACTATTGTTGAGGGTGAGGGGATGTTGAAGTCTGATTTTGCGGCTAAATTCGGCCGACAGTGCCTATTTTTCTGTTGTATGGAGGAGAGCCACCTGATGTGTGACTGCTCAGCACATCCCCGTCACAAGTTCCCTCTCTTTTGAATGTTGACTTGAAACTGCGATCTTATGTTTTGGCAATAAGGCTGGAGGACATCCTTCCGACAATCGTGCGGGAGGACCAGACTGGGTTTATACGGGGAAGATTTTCCAGTAACAACGTTGGAAGGTTGCTGAATTTGATTCAGGCTGTTCAGAAATATGCATTGGATGGGCTGGTGATCTCCTTCAATGCATAGAAAGCTTTTGCTTGAGTTGAGTGGAATTATCTGGTGTATCCGCTGCGAGGCTTCGGGTTGGGTGAGGATTATATTGAGTGGATTCAATTGTTACATCACAAACCGGCAGCGGCGGTGCTCACCAATGGTTTGCGGGCATCGAATTTTCAGCTTCAGAGAGGGACTAGACAGGGCTGCCCTCTGTCCCCCTTGTCCACTGAGCCAATGCCAGAGGCTATCAGATCGGAGTCTCTGATATCGGGACTGGGGGGTGGGGTGAGGCAGCACAAGATCACTGTGTGTGCAGATGACGGGCTGCTGTTTGTGTTGAACCCGTGTTTCAGTCCTGGACATTACTGGAGTAGTGGATAGATTTTTTAAAAAGTATTTTCATTCAGATTTTAACATTTGCAACACATAACATTACAAAGTAAAACCAACACAAAACCCCTAAACCCACCCCAACTCCCTAACCAAACTCTTCACCTCCCTCCCCTCCCACCTAGCAGTTCCTTTAAATTATAGAACATAGAATCCGTACAGTGCAGAAGGAGGGCATTCAGCCCATCGAGTCTGCACCGGCTCTTTGAAAGAGCACCCTACATAAGCCCATGTCTCCACCCTATCCCTGTAACCCATTAACCCCACCTACCCTTTAATGTAAGCCTACAAAGCCTCCGTTTCCCTGCTCCAACCCCACACGTACTCTGCGTTCGCCGCCCAATAATAGTATAACAGGTTCAGCAGGGCCAAGCCCCCTGACTGTCGCCCTCTCTGAATCACCGTCTTCCGAATCCTTGCCACCTTGTCTGCCCACACAAACGATTAAACCAACCAATCCACCCCCATAAAGACCAATTTTGGCAAAAAGACCATTAGGCACCGAGATAAAAATAAAAACCACAAAATGTTCATCTTAACCAGCTGTACCCGATTGTGGATAGATTTAGTTCCTTCTCTGGTTATAAGATGAATTTTACTGAGTCAGAGGCCATGCTGGTGAGGGGAGGGGGGGTGTTGAAGGGTAAGCCCCCTCCTCTTGCTAAGTTCCCAATCAGATGCTCCCCCCTTGGGATTTAAATATCTGGGAATATCAATGACCCCCCCCCCTTTTCAGACAGCTACATGGGGCCAACTGTCCACAGCTGATGGTGACTATTAGGTGGGACCTTGCCCGGTGGTCGGCTCTTCCGATTTCATGGCGAGGGAGGATCACCTTCGTTAAAATGAATGTGTTGCCCAGACTGCTGTACCCTCTGCAGATGCTGCCTATGCTGCTGTCAACCATGGTCATTCAGGAAACTAATGGAATGATTAGTACATTTATCTGGAATAAAAATAAACCTCACCTCAACTTAGTTAAGCTCCAGTCACCAGGAGCTAAAGGTGGGGGTCTCCGGAATATCAGGCTTTACCAATTGGCCTCTCATCTTAGTTTCACACGGAATTTGGTTACGATAGACCCAACATCCATCAGGCTCGATATGGAAGCAGGCCAATCAGTTCTCCCTCTATCCAAAACTGGCACAGATTGATTACAGAATGTATTCCATTGCAATTGTAATGTCTGTACTTCATTCTAAGTCTGATGCATTTGTTAAATAATGAGACCCCTGTCTCAAATATATGTGCTCCAATTTGACAGACTTGCTCCTCCAGGGATTTCCATCAGTGAATTCAATTCAACTGAGCCCAGAGTAGGGCACAGTGGTTGGCACAGAGCCAGGGAACCAGGTTTGATTCCTTGAATGCCTATCTGTGTGGACATGGACATTCGCCCTGTGTCTGTGTGGGTTGCCTCTGGGTGCTCCAGTTTCCTCCCACAGTCCAAAGATGTGCAGGTTAAGTGGATTGGTCATGCTAAATTGCCCCTTAGTGTCCAAAGATGTTAGGTTAGGTGGGTTGACGATGATCAATGCACCGGATTATGGGGATAGGGTGGGGAGTCTGCCTCGGTGAGTGCATTTTCTGAGGGTCAGTGCAGACTTGAAGAAGCGAATAGCCTCCTTCTGCACTATAGAGATTCTGTGTCATCTATGTTATTTTAATTCAACTATGCTGTTAGTCTGTTTTGGGGTGTGCATTGGTATCCTTCTGTTTTTATATAATCTTACCCTCTTTCCCCACTCACTCTGTTTACCGGTTGTTCAATTAATCTGGCATTTCATATAGCGGCTCTGGTCCCTAAAATATCCTGCTACAAATTAATTCTGCAATGTGTTGCTTGTATTTATGCAGCAATATCAGTTGTTCTACACTGTACCCATTTTCCATCAATTTTTCTGTTAGTCTGTTGCATTCATTATTTTTAAAAGTTTTTAAAAATAACAAAAGAAATATTAAAAATCTGTCCAACTCATCCATGAATATATTCATGATGTGGAGATGCCGGCGTTGGACTGGGGTGAGCACAGTACGAAGTCTTACAACACCAGGTTAAAGTCCAACAGGTTTGTTTCGATGTCACTAGCTTTCGGAGCGCTGCTCCTTCCTCAGGTGAATGAAGAGGTATGTTCCAGAAACACATATATAGACAAATTCAAAGATGCCAAACAATACCAGGAATGCGACCATTAGCAGGTGATTAAATCTTTACAGATCCAGAGATGGGGTAACCCCAGGTTAAATTCACACCTCTTTAACCTGGGGTTACCCCATCTCTGGATCTGTAAAGATTTAATCACCTGCTAATGGTCGCATTCCAAGCATTGTTTGGCATCTTTGAATTTGTCTATCTATGTGTTTCTGGAACATACCTCTTCATTCACCTGAGGAAGGAGCAGCGCTCCGAAAGCTAGTGACATCGAAACAAACCTGTTGGACTTTAACCTGGTGTTGTAAGACTTCGTAATGAATATATTCATTGACTCTCAAACTCCACTGGTCCATGTGGAAGAGAAATCCAGAAACTAACAACCCACTGAGGGAAGAGATGACTGGAAATATATAACATAGCTACAGCACAATATTACACAACTGGAGTTAATAATAAATGTACTTTATTACAGACCATATGTAATATATCTAATCTGTACCATTTAAAAATACTAGACATATCTCTGTCTGATATTAATTTACTGACCCCTTAAATGTCAGCCATCTCCAGGGGAAACCAGCCCTTTAATTGTGAGCATTGGGAAAGAGACCATCCTTTTAGCCAGACAAATAAATGTGTCGAGCTGAGGGAACAAAGGATGTCAATGTCTTTAAGAGAGAGAGAGAGAGAGAGACCTGGGCCAAGCTTTGCAGAGTCTGCACCCTCCCTGGATTCACTTCCTTTCCCTTCCGTTGCTGCAAGTGACCAATTGAAGGTGAGAACGAGAAAAGAAATGGAAAGGGGGAGAAAGGAAAGTTTTTACTCACAGATGTTGGAGACACAGGAGGAAGTTTCACTTCCAATGCCCGCTTTGTGACGTCACGAGAACCCGATCTGAATCAACCAATAAGAATCACTCTGTTCAACAGACGTTTTCGGGTCTCAGTGCGCAGACTCGGCACGCGGACACGGGAGCGCCGAAGCCCCACCCCCACCAGTTTTCCCCTGTACCTCGTCGAGACAAAGGTTTCCAAAAAACCGGCTGATGGATGCAGCCAGATCGAGAAGCAACTCGCTGAGCTCCCCCTGGCCCGGGACTGCGCATGTCCCAAGGAAGAGGGGAAGTTGCGTATGTGCAGGGGAGAGCCCGCCTCCTGACCTTCTGAGGTTTTGATCATTGGAAAGAGTTGTGGGACCGGAAGGACTCTCGTCCTCCAGCCAATCAGCGCGCGGGCTTTGTGTGAATGAAGATTGAGCTTCACACAGACTGAAACGTCCTCATGTCTCCAATATCTGTCAGTAAAACACTTTCTTTTCTCCCCCTTTCCATTTCTTTTCTCATTCTGACCTTCAATTGGTCACTTGCAGCAACTGAAGGGAAAGGAAGTGAATCCAGGGAGGGTGCAGACTCTGCAAAGCTTGGCCCAGGTCTCTCTCTCTCTCAAAGACATTGACATCCTTTGCTCCCTCAGCTTGACACATGTATTTGGCTAAAAGGATGGTCTCTTTCTGAATGCTCACAATTGAAGGGTTCTTTTCCCCAGGAGATGGCTGACAGTTAAGGGGGCAGTAAATTAATATCAGAAATAACGAGAAATGTCCAGTGTAGTTATATGGCACAGAGCAGATATATTATTGATAGTTCTGCAATAAAGTACATTTATTATCATCCCATTTTCTCCAAATGAAATGTGTTTCAATGGGTACCCGCATGGGTCCTAGCTACGCTTGCCTAACACAAGACCCTGCTTCCATACCCGCATGTCTACCCTTGTCTTCTGCAGTGTTGCAGTGAAGCTCAATGCAAACTGGAGGAACAACATCTCATCTTCCGGTTAGGCACGCTAATTCCTTCCAGTCTCAACATCGAATTCAACAACTTCAGATGATCAGCTCTACCCCACCTCGACCCATTTGTTTTCATCCCATTTCATTTTAACTGTCTTTTACCATTTATTTCTCTCTTGCCTTTCTTTATATATATTTACCCCCCATCTTCTCCACGTTTCCTTACTTTCTCCCCTTTGCTTCCCACCTTCCCCTCCCCCCACATCTACAACTTCATAGTTTACCCTCTGATGTTAATTTCTCTGCAGTTTGGCCTTTCACACCTTTTGTTCTCTCTGGGGACTGCCATTAGCACTCCCCTTGCGTTATGTGGCTATTGGCACCTCGTTTCCCTTGGTTTCTGTGGCTATGACTCATCTTTCATTCTCACTCCACAATATAAATATTTCCCACTTTCTCTGTCTTTTAGCTTTGACAAAGGGTCATCTGGACTCAACGTTAGCTCTTTTCACTCCCTACAGATGCTGCCAGACCTGTTGAGATTTTCCAGCATTTTCTCTTTGGTTTATTATCATTTCTTGTCTTGTAATATTGTTCTGTAGCTATGTTATATATTCCTAGTCATCTCTGCCCTCAGAAGGTCGTTAGTCTCTGGAATTCTTATCCATAGTGACCAGTGGAGGCGGGGAGGGTCATTGAATGTTTTTTACGGATAAATTGGACAGATTGTTTTAAATCTGTTTATTATTATATTTTTAAAAAATATTTTTTTAAGCATAACCACAACAGAGTAACAGTAAAATTGGTGGGAAATGGGTACAGAGCAGAACAAGAGCTATTGCCAGCAACAATACAACAACATTTTGCAATAGAACAACCAGATAACAAGTTAACATCGTGGGCGCGATTTTCCGAAGAGGAAACAAAGTCCCCTAGCAAGCACGTTTAGCTGCGTGTTTCATGCCACTCTCAGCGCTGAGAAACACATGGCTATTCAACGTGACACGCATTGTATAGAGGACCGGAATGGGGACGCACAGCCAAGGCTGCACTTAACCCATTTTTCTACTGTGAGGAGCTTCGCTGGCCGGAACTCCCCAGTTTAGCGAGAGATGGTGAGGCCATTTTTAAATGATGTCTAAATCTCCAAGGCTCCAGAAACGAGCCCTGACCTCCCGACCCCACCCCCTCCAGCCCGATCGCACTATGGAAGGGTCGCCAGCCACCCGAACCCCTCTCAAGACACACGCTGGGCACCCCCTGCCCGATCACATGCACATGCAAAAAATGCCAGCCTGGCAGTGCCAGGCCAGCACCCAAGTGGCACTGCCAAGGGCCAGGCTGACCTTTGTCACCGTGAACATTGTCCTCTTATTTCGCAAAATGACCCTGGTCCTCGTCCCATAGCAGGAATGGTAGGTCTGTCCCACCCAGCCCTTCCTTAACCGCAGCCGGTCCTTCTCCCTCAGATGTGTCTCTCGGAGGAAGACTACGTCGGCTTTCATGCTTTTCAGGTGGATGGAGACTCTGGATCTTTTTACTGGGCCGTTAAGTCCCCCAACGTTCCAGGTGACTATTTTGTCCCCCCGTTCCTGTGGGATCAAACATACTTACCTGGTGGTCGGGCCCCTGCGCTCCGGGGTTTCCCTTTTCCAGAGGACATCCAACATGGCCGCCAACTGTGTGTACACCATGTGGGTGAGCCCCTGCTCTCCAAGGTTTTCCTTTGTTCAGGGACCCTCCAAAGTGGTTGCTTGCAGAGCCATTTTGTTCCAAGTCGCCACATGTGGCCTGTTGTAGCCGGTCTAATGCCTTCCATCTTTCTACACCTATTTCTCCCTTCCGGTCTTCTTCCCTCCACCCCCGCACCCCCCCCCCCCCCCCCCCCCGGTCTTCTCACCCGCACACACCCACCTCTATTCCGTAGCTAAACCTTCCCCCTCCCTGCTGTTTTCTCCCCTGATTATCCCTCCGTGCCCGTTATCTGCCCGACCCCACCCTGGGGCCAGGTGGCTTCCCCCTCCGCAGCCTCTCTCTCCTGCATGAATCCCGGTGCTAGCTACCTCACTAGTGTGGTGGCCCCCTCCTGGGAGTTGTTTCACTTCCTCCCATTGCCCGATTTCTGGGCTTCCTGTCCGCCATTTCCCTGTGCTTAGCTATACTTAGATCATCCTTCCTTCTCTTGCTGCTCTCGTCTCCAAAACGGGGCAGTGTTCACCCGTGTGAAGCGGTCTCTGTGGCAATGGTCTCCTGTTGGCTGTGCAGACTGTAAAAGGGAGAGAGCTTTTTTTTGTTAAAACATTGCTTTATCAAAGTCTCATTCTGCGGGCTCTTCATCGCTGCCCCTGCTGCCATTTCTCCAGTCTGTTCTCTGCGACGAACATGCGTCTGCAGGGAGCGTGAGAAAGTGTTCCCTGCCTTGATACATGACCCAGAGCTTGGCTGGGTCCAGCATTCCGAATCCTACGCCGTTTCTGTACAGCGCGGCCTTCACTGTGTTAAATCCGGCCCAATGCTTGGCCAGGTCAGCCCCAACGTCCTGGTAGATCCGGATCTTGTGACCTTCCCGGCTGCAGTTTGTGGACTGCCTGGCCCAGCACAGGATTCTTTCCCGGTCCTGGTACCGGTGCATCTTGCCGATTATCGCCCTCGGCTGTTATCCGGTTTGGGCTTTGATGGGAGCGACCGGTGCACTCTGGCAATTTCTGGTGGTTTGGGGAAGCTGTCCCTTCCCAGCAGGTTACCCAGCATTTGGGCCACATAATCTGTGGGGTTCCTACCTTTGCTCCTCTCCGGTAGGCTCACGATTCGTAGGTTCTGCCGCCTCGACCGGTTCACCTGATCCTCAACCTTTCCTCTCAGGTTGCCTTGTATCGCGACCAGCCTTGCCACCTCCTTTTCCAGGGCGATGATCCGGTCGCTCTGGTCCGTTGTGGCTCTTTCCAGATCTTTAATCGTTGCCTCCTGGGCCTCCAGTCGCTTTTCGGCTTTGTCCAGGGCCACCTGCATGTTCACCAGAGCTTCGGCCACAAGCTTCACCGCAGTTTGTATGTCCAATTTCATCTCTTCGTGGTATTCCCTCAACTCACTTGAGAGGAATATCCTCCATCCATCCCCTGGTGAGAGTGGGCTTTTCGTGCGGTGGGTCGGTTCCTCTCACTCTGGCGGGTTCCGAGGTTCACCGCCTCGTGCGCTGGTCAGCTCAGCCAATTGTTGTTTGTCCCGGCTTTTCCCACTCCTGGTCTCCACTCAGCCTCTGGACTGGCTGTTGTTCAGCATCTTTCCTTCTTCCTTCATTTTGTAATGGTGTGGGGCTGATTTGTATCATTTGCAGGCGTTTGTCAAGGAAAAATAGTCTATTTTTCAGGTTCGCGGGAGGAGAGCCACCTGATGTGTGACTTCTTAGCAAACCCCCGAAACCGGAAGGCCCCTCGCCTTCTCTCTGTTCTCGTACTGGACCCTACTTGCCCTCCGTAGCTGCCGCACCGCTTTTCTCGTCATCAACCTATCAAAGTGCCCCTGCAGCCTCTTCCTCACCCCAGCAACTCCTTAGTGGCCCCCCTCCCCGGTATCTCCTGCCCACCTCGACTATCTGGTCCAGCAGCCGTCCGTGCTCCTCCCTCCTCCTCCGACCCCTGTGAGCCTTAAACAAGATAATCTCACATTGAACCACCGCCTTCAACGTCTCCCAGAACGTGGGTGCCGACACCTTCCCATTCTGATTCAGCTCCACATAATCCCCAGTCACCCTCCTCACCTTATAACAAAACCCCTAATCCGCCAATATGCCTGAGCCCAGCCTCCATCCCGGCCTCTGCACCTGTCCCGAATGAAGCCTCACATCCAGCCAGTGCAGTGCAAGATCTGAGATCATGATTCATGCATAGGCCACTCCCACTACCCCCACCAGCACCACCCGACTCACCACAAAGAAAGCAATACTTCAATACACATTATACACATGCGAGAAGAAGGAGTACTCCCTCCATCCATGGTTCCTGAACCTTCATGGGACAACCATTTCCATATTCTCCATAAACTCTCCCAACTCCTTTGTCATCCTTGACCTTCCCATCGACTTGGGCCTCGACCTGTCCACCTTCGGCTCCATTTCACAATTAAAGTCTCTGCCCATAATCAGTTGCTGTGTATCTATCTCCAGGATCGCTCCCAAGACCCCCTTATAAACCCAGCAACTTCCCAATTAGGCACATATACATTGACTAGCACCACAGGCATCCCGTCTAGCACCCCACTCACTATCACACACCTTCCTCCTGGGTCCTGCACCTCCCTGGCCCCCACGAACCCGGTTCTCTTGTTCAGCAAGATGGCTACCTCTCCTTGACTCTGAATCAAACCCCGAGTGGAAGACTTGCCCCATCCATCCCTCCCTCAGCCTAACCTGATCCTTTACCTGGAGATTTGTCTCCTGTAGAAAAATTACCTCCGCTTTCATACCCCTCAGGTGTGCAAAAACCCGGGCCCTCTTGACCGGCCCATTTAGCCCCCGGACATTTCATGTCACAATCTTACTGGAGGCTTGTACCTCTATTCCCCGCTACCGTCCGCCATCATCCCCTATCAGTTCTGCCTCACTTAATTCTGCCCTGAACTGGGCCCATCCAAGATGGCCCCCCTCTCTGCTCATGACTGCTCTCAGCCTCCAATCCTGACACATTACAATCCCCCCGCCGCCACCACCCCTACCTGACCATCCCACTCCCCCTCCCCTTCCCCCACTTGACCACCCCTCACAAACTATCTATAACCTTTCTAATTGATGTTACTGCACTTGTGTTTCAGCCGGCTGGGTGAATTATTGAATTTCTTACCATACATGGAGCAGGTGAATGGTCTCTCCCTGGTGTGAACTCACGGGTATATCTGCAGATCAGATTAATTACTGAATCCCTTCTCACACTTGGAGCAGGTCCCTCCCCGGTGTGAACCCACTGGTATCTCAGCTGGTGGGATGATGTTTTAAATCTCTTTGTGCAGTGACAGCAGCTGAACGGTTTATCCTCAGTGTGAGTGGTGGGCCATCAGTTCCACAGAGCTTTTAAAGGCACTCACACACTCAGAGCATTTAAACTGTCAGTTATTGGTGTGAGTGACATGGTATTTCAGTGAGCTGGAGGACTGAGTGAATCTCTTCCCACACTCTGAGCAGGTGACCGATCTCACCAGTGTGACTGCATCGATGAGCTTCCAGCGCAAATGCAAATCTGAATCTGTTCCCAAAGGCTCCATACTACTGCAGATGCTGCATACTTTCCCCATGTTGCAGGATACTAAGGACTGTCCAGGTTCAATAATAAGTTGAAGCCTCGTCCATTCTCCCCCCCCCCCCCACCCCCACCCCATAAACACACACACACACACACACACACACACACACACTGGGATGGTCTTTCCTAAGTCAATGCATTGGAACACTTTCCAGTAACACCAATATTTAAAAGTTTTTGAAGCAGACAGAGCAGAGACACATATTTTTCCTTCTAGATTCAAAGGCTGATTATATTTAGGTTCCGATGAATTGAGTTACTACACCAAATTTCCTCTTGGCCTTCACTGCTCTAAGGAGAACAACCTCGGCCTCTTCACAGAACTGAGGTTCCTCATTCCTGTCACCGTACTAAATCCCTGCAGCCTTTCCAAAGTCTTGACATCCTTCCTGAATTATGGGGCCCATACCTGGGCCTCATTTGCTGAGGAAGAACATTGAAAAGCAGAGAAGTCATGTTCAATTTGTTAGATCCTGGTTTGACTACACTTCGAATACTGTGAGCAGTTCTGCATCTCCATAATTATAAAAATGAGAGAGAGAAACAGGACAAGGTGCAAGAAAGATTCACAAGGATGGTACATGAATGGAGAGTTTTAAGTTACAGGATAGACTGAACAGACTGGGGTATTTTCTCTGGGAAAGAGAAGGCTGATGGTTGACCTGATAGAGACTTTAAGATTATAAAGGTTTTTTTTAGGGTTGTTGTTGAGATGAAGAGTTTCCACTTGTGGGTGAGGCCAGAAATTGTGGAAACAAAGATAAGATGATCACTGATAAATTCAGGAGGAACTGTTCTTTTTTTCAGGGAGGTGAGAATGTGGACCACGCTACCACATGAAGTGGTTGAGGTCAGAGACAGATATATGGGGAACCTAGATGAACACATGACGGAAGAAGGAATAGAAGGTTCTGCTGATTTACAGGAGTTGAAGTAGAATTGAAAGCTCAAGTGGAGCCTAAACACTGACGTAGACCAACTGAGCTAATGTCAGAATGAATAGTCTTGACTGTAATTAGCAGCAATAACAGCAAAATCCAATCTCTGCACTCACATATGAACTCGCTGGAGTCTCAGCTGGGTAGATGACCCAAGGAATCCCTTTCCAAACTGGATGCAGGTGAACGGCTTCTCCCCTGCGTGACTGGATTGTTGTGACAGCAGGTGGGACAACTGAATGAATCTCTTCTCACACAGAGAGCAGGCGAATGTCCCATCCTCATTGTGAACTCACTGGTGGTTCAGTCGGTTGGCAGAATATGTAAATCCCTTCCCATACACGTCAACAGCTCTAACTGGTGTGACAGTGTTGATGAGTTTCCATGCAAGTAGAATCTGAATTAGTTCCCACAATTCCTACATTTCCATGCCTCTACGGTCTCTCCAAAATCTGAATGGTTCGATGTTATTTCAGGCTGCATAACTGGTTGAGGATCTTTCCACAGTCAGTGCTCTGGAGCACTTTCACTTCCCTGTGTGTATTTCACTGCTTTACCATTCACACTCCCATGTTTCAAACTGACAGAACAAAAAGTCACTTCTCCAAGATAAAAAGACTGATGATATTCACAACCTGAGAAATTGAATGAATCAATCAGACCCGGCCGACATTTGATTTAGTTTACAGTCTGTAAAAGCTCCCCTTCTAAAATGCTACAAAAAAGGTCATTACAGTCAGTTGCATTCAGTTCACAGCACTCTCGCCTCTGAATCAAAGGTCCCGATATTTATATCTTACTCAAGGATTTGAGCATAAAAACCAAGGATGACTACTGCAGTCTGGAAGGAGAATGTAGAATTTCAGATCAGGCATGAAACCGAGCTCTGGTCTGCCTGTTCGGATGGATGTTTAAGATACAAGGTCACTGTTTCAAAGAAGAGCAGGGGAATTATTCCTGGTGTCCTGGCCAATATTTATCTGGTAATCATCAAATAAAATTTTTTGGTGGAATCCAGATGTTTGTCTCTGATGCCAACACAACTGCAGCAAAAATAGATGACAGAAATTCAGAATACAAAATTCTACTTGCCATGAAACATCCTTCTCCCTCTCAAACTATAAATCTCTGTCCCCTCATGCACTCCCGTCTCACTATTTATTTTAACACTAATTCACCCCACTGTTCTCCTGCTTTTCCCCAATTCTCCTCCCCTCAAGATGCTGACTCTCTGGTAGTTTCACTCTCACCTATTGTCCTCCCCAATATGTCACCCAAGTGTCTAAATCTTATCCTTAAGTTAACAAACTGTTTTGCTAAGGGGAGAGGCATGGTGGTGCAGTAGTTAGCACTGCTACCTCATGGCGCCAAAGGAAGTTTGCATATTCTTCCCGTGTCTGCTTGGGTCTCATCCCCACAACCCAAAGATGTGCAGAATAGCTGGATTGGCCACGCTAAATTGCCCCTTAATTGGAAAATGAATTTGGCAGCAGTGGTTAGCACTGCTGCCTCATGACACGGAGGACCCAGGATCGATCCCGTCCCTGGGTCACAGACCGTGTGGAGTTTGCCCATTCTCCCTGTGCCTACCTGGGACTCACCCCCACAACTCAAAAAGATATGCAGGGTGGGTGAATTGGCTATGCTAATTTTGCCCCTTCGTTGGAAAAAAAAAATTGGGTACTCTAAATTTATATTAAAAATTGGAAAATAAATTAATTGGGTACTTTAATTTTTTTTCCATTTACCCACAAGTACTTTGTGCCAGGATGAGGTTACTGCCGCCCATTCCTCCTCGCTTTTCATCCCAGTCCCAGTAATTTTGAGACTGGGCTCAGTATGGGTAATGGCGACCGGAGCTCCCACAATCCCCCGCGCTTGAGAAACCGCTTTATCCGCAGCGCTGGCGGGTTGCACGGGACTGCGCATGTCCAAGGAAGAGGTCAGTTGCACACACAGAAAAAGGCTATTCCATTGGGCATGTGGTCCGCTCTTGAGGTCAAAAGTGCTTCCGTGGCCACGTGACATGGTGCCCTGTGGCTTTAAGCGGCTGGCAACCAATGGGGAAGTGTTAAACGATCGGAAGGACTCTGCTCCTCCGCCAATCAGAGCTCCCCCATTGTCTCAATGCAGGAAGCTGGACATGGAGGTTTCTGCCGAGCAAAGCTGTTGTTTCTCGAATGCTGAATGAGCTTGAACTTCACACAGACTAAAACTTCCTCCTGTATCCAACATCTAGGGAGTAAAACTTTCTTTTCTCCCCCTTTCCATTTATTTTCTCATTCTGATCTTCAATTGGTCACTTGCAGCAAATGAAGAGAAAGGAAGTGAATTCAGGGAGAGTGCAGACTCTGGAAAGCTTGGCCCAGGTCTCTGTCTATGAAAGACATTGACATCCTTTGCTTCCTCAGCTTGACACCTTTATTTGCCTGGCTAAAAGGATGGTCTCTTTCCTAAAGTTCACAATTAAAGGGCTGGTTTCCCCAGGTGAAGGCTGAACATTTAAGGTACAGTAAATTAATATCGGCCAGAGAAATGTCCAGTGTTGTTATATGGGGAAAATTAGATATATTATTTATGGTTCTGTAAAGTACATTTATTATTACTTCTAGTCTTGTAATATTGTACTGTAACAATGTTTTATATTTTCAGTACTCTCTTACCTCAAGAGGATTGTTAATCTCTGGAATTCGTTTCCCAGAGGAACCAGTGGAGTCTGGGGGTCATTCAATATATTCAAGGATGAGCTAGACAGAATTATTTTTTTTAAATTCTAAGTGCCCAGTGTTTTTTTTTCATTTAAGGGCCCCTTTCCCTTGGACATGTGCAGTTCCAGACCATCCACCCACATGGCGGATAGAGAGGTTTCTCCAGCATGGCGGGATAGTGGGAGCTGCGCTCGCCATTACTCGTCCGGAGCGGAGTCTCCAATCTCCTGGGACTGGGATGAAAAGTGAGGGGGTGGATATTGACACCAACCTGACAAAAAGTACATGTGGGTAGTTGCTGGGTTTGATTGTGATGTCCCCCTGTGATGATCTCTGTGTTAAGGACAGGAAGCCGTGACCGTGAGCCGCCCGCGCCGCCTTGTCCCGCCAGTAAGGTAGGTGGTTTAATCTACGCCGGCGGGACAGGCATTTTAGCGGCGGGACTTCGGCCCATTCGGGCCGGAGAATCGCGGGGTTGGCCCGCCAACTGGCGTGGCGCGATTCCCGCCCCCGCCGAATATCCGGTGGTGGAGAATTCAGCAACTGGCGGGGGCGGGATTCACGCCAGGCCCCGGCGATTCTCCGACCCGGCGGGGGGTCGGAGAATCTCGCCCCATGTCTTGATCTGCCAGAGTCACTTGATTCCTTGGGGAACACATACCCGAGAGTGTTCCAGAGCACTGACTGTGGAAAGAGCTTTAACCAGACACGCAGCCTGACAAAACATCGCAGCACTCAACAGGGAGAGACTGCTCATGTGCTCTCTGTATGGGTAAGGCTTCAATTGTCTAACCTGGAGAGACACAAGGAGACCCAAAATATGGAGAAACAGTGGAAATGCTGGAACTGTGGGAAGAGATACAGAGCCCCATCTGCACTGGAAGTTCATCGACGCAATCACACTGCGGAGAGCCCATTCAGCTGCTCTCTTTGTGGGAAAGGATTCAGTCAGTCATTCACCCTGCAGACACACAAGCGAGTTCACACTGGGGAGAGACCGTTCACCTACTCTCAGTGTGGGAATGGATTCACTCAATTATCCAGCCTGCAGAGGCACTAGTGGGATCACAGTGGTGAGAGGCCATTCATCTGCTCTCAATGTGGGAAAGGATTCAATCAATTATCCAGCCTGACGTCCCACCTGCGTGTTCACAGGAGGGAGAGACCGTTCACCTGCTCTCAATGTGGGAAGGGATTCTGTGTTTCCTCATACCTGCTGAGACACCAACAAGTTCACAATTGATTACAGGGGTTAGATTCTGCTGCTATTATTTCTGCTCTCAATTACATCCAGGACTGCATTTTGTTCATTCTGACAGTTGGTCAATGGGGAGGGTCGGAGGGTTTCTTTCTGCTGGACTGGCCTTCTCACGACTGATGCTCTTGAGCCTTGTGACAAATTTCATAAGGATCAGAGAGTGAAAGGGTGTTTGGAAGGTAGATGACATATAGTTCCTGTTTCTGTTTGAAACCCCTAAAGAATGCAGGGTTAGATGAAGACAGGCTATGGTGGTTACATGGTTCTGTCTCAGAAGGAAACTGTCAAGCAATGAAGGGCAAGTTGATTGGGAACTTACAATAAAATGTGTAATGATACACAGGCAATCGCATTTAAGGAATTATCACATATTTACATAAAATATAGATTCCTTTCAGAAACAAAAATCCAACAGGAAAAGTGATGCAACCGTGGCTAACAAGAACAATTAAAGATTCCACTGGTTAAAGGAAGAGGCTCATTGATCGATTACAGATTTATTGCTTCACGGATTTATTGGTACCTTTAAGAATTAATGCAGTATAATTCTTAAATTCAGTATATAGACAGAAAATGGAATATCCACAAGGCAAAGTCATTGTTTCAGATAAAAATATGAGAATTGCTGCACAGGAACTTAATTATGTGTCAGAATCTAACACGGTTTCAAGAAAAGTTGCATAAAAGCCCTCGTAGTGAATAAACCATTTTTCTACAAATACATTTAGTAATGAAAACGAATTGCAGCCTTAGCAACACAAACATTTACAAAATGTAGCAAAGCCTTAGCAACAAGCAACATTAATGCAGAACACCTCATCTTCAGAGGATTGGTACACGTGGCGGGAACATGTAGATATTTAATTAATTTGATAGACATTAATGAATCTTAAGTCATGACCAATGCCTGGGTAACAAATCATGCTCCAAGTGGCAGAGAGTTTTTTGAATAAATCAGGAAGCCTCAGCTGAGAATTTGAAACCAATAAGGGGTTAGACCATTGATGAGAATTTGATTTATTTTTATGTAAGAGAATCAAGGTGGATAATTAACAATAAAGTTGTATTTTTGGACACCTCCAATCAACCAGATATACGGCTCATTTTTGAAGAAAATAGATCTCATCGCTCACAAAATGGCCAAAATAAGTGTAACCCTGAGGATTGGAAACTTGTTTTAGAATTCAGCAAAGGAGGATCAAGAAACTCATAAAGAGAAAATAGAATACGAGAGCAAACTGGCTAGAAACATTTTCCTTTATAATGTGAAAAGGACAAGTGGGAGGAGGAGCTGGGATAGAGGATGGTCTATGGGCAGACATGTTGAGTAGAGTCAACACGTCCGCAACATGTGCCAGGCTCAACCTGGTACAATTTAAGGTTGTTCACCGGGCTCACATGCACTGGCCCAGATGAGCATATTCTTTGGTGTGGAGGACAGGTGCGCAAAATGTGCGGGAGGACCGGCGAACCATGTCCACATGTTTTGGACATGTCCAAAGCTGAGGGGATTTTGGCAGGGGTTTGCGGAAGTCATGTCCATGGTGTTAAAATTATGTGTGGCACTTGAGTCCAGAGGTGGTTATTTTCGGGGTGTCAGAAGACCCGGGAATCCAGGAGGAGAAAGAGGCAGACGTTCTGGCCTTGGTTCCCTGGTAGCCCGGAGATGGATACTATTAGCATGGAGGGACTCAAAGCCCCCGAAGTTGGAGACCTGGCTATCGGACATGGCTAGCTTTCTCTGTTTGGAGAAAATCAAGTTCGCCTTGAGAGGGTCTCTGTTAGGGTTCGCCCGGAGGTGGCAACCGTTCGTCGACTTCTTTGCTGGAAGTAAATCATCAGCAGACCCGGGGGGGGGGAAAGGAAAAGATTAGCAAAGACCAATGTGGATCCATTCCAGGCAGAGACAGGAGAGTTTATAATGGGGAATAAGGAAATGGCAGAGAAACTAAACAACGTGTGTCTGTCTTCATGGAGGACATGAAATCGGCCAAAGACACGCGAGAACCAAGGGACTAGTGAGCGCGAGGAACTGAAGCAGATTAGTATTAGTGAAAAAGTAGTGCTGGAGAAATTAATGTGGTTCAAAGTGAATAAATCCCCAAAAGCTGATGCTCTACATCCCAGAGTGTTGAAAGAGGCGGCTGTAGAGATAGTGGATACATTGGTGATCATCTTTCACAATTCTATAGATTCTGGAATGGTTCCTGCAGAATGGAAGGTGGTAAATGTAACCCTACTATTTAAGGAAGGAGAGAGAAAATGGGGAACCACAGACCCATTAGCCTGACATCAGTAGGAGGTAAAATGCTACAATTTATTATAAAGGATGTGATAACGTACGGATTAGGAGCTGGAGTAGGCCACTCGGCCCCTCGAGCCTGCTGCACCATTCAATACGTTCACGGCTGATCTGATTGTAACCTCAACTCCACATTCCCGCTAATCCCCCGATAACCTTTCACCCCCTTGCCTATCAAGATTCTATCCAGCTCTGCCTTCAAAATATTCACAGACTCTGCTTCCACTGCCCTTTGAGGAAGAGAGTTCCAAAGACTCCCAACCCTCTGAGAGAAAAAAGTTCTCCTCTGTCTTAAATGGGCAAGTTATTACTTTTAAAGTGACTCCAATTTCTAGATTCTCCCACAAGAGGAAACAACCTTTCCACATCCACCCTGTCAAAGCCCCTCAGGATCTTATACGGTTCAATCAAGTCACCTAAACTCCATCGGACACAAGCCCAGCCTGTCCAATCATTCCTCATAAGACCAGCCTCCAATTCCAGGTATGAGTCCAGTAAACCTTCTCTGAACTGCTTCCAACACATTGACATCATTCCTTAAATGAGAGCAATACTGTACACAGTGCTTCAGATGTGGTCTCACCAATGTCCTGTATAACTGAAGCATAACCTCCCTACTTTTGTATTCAATTCCCCTCACAATAAACAATAACATTCTATTAGCTTTCCTAATTACTTGCTGTACACTCGCCTTTTGTGATTCAGGCTCTCGGACACCCTCTGAATCTCAGAGCTCTGCAATCTCTCACCATTTGGATAATAAGCTTTTTTTATTCTTCTGGCCCACGTGGACAATTTCACATTTTCCCACATTATTCTCCATTTGGCAGGTCTTTTCCCACTCACAATCTATCTATATCACTTTGTAACCTCCTTATGTCCTCTTCACAATTTACTTTCCTACCTATCTTTACATCATCGAAGCCGGAGTTGGCCATTCAGCCCATCGAGCCTGCTCCACCATTCAATATGATCATGGCTGATTATCCACTTCAATGCCTTTTTCCCCACACTGTCCCCATATCCCTTTGTGTTATTGGTAATTAGAAATCTGTCAGTTGGGTGGCACAATGGGTAGCACTGCTGCCTCACGGCACCAAGAACCTGGGTTCGATCCTGGCCCCAGTCACTGTCCGTGTGGAGTTTGCACATTCTCCTCGTGTCTTTGGGTCTCAACCCCACAACCCAATTAGATGTGCAGTGGAGGTGAATTGGCCACGCTACACTGCCCCTTAATTGGAAAAAAATAATTGTGTACACTTAAATTTATTAAGCAAACAAACCGCTTGTATGCCGGGAGAAGGAGCACCGTCTTGTGGTCCAATTTTCCAAAGTGTGGTCCGGGGATGGATCATCAGGCGCCCTAGATGTTTGTGTAGCAGTGGTCAAGGATGTTGGGGTCCCTGTCGGGACAGGAGATGTGTTGGTGGAATTTTGGCAGTACACTCTTGAGGTTGGCCTGGTTAAAGTCCCCGGCCACGATGAACAGGGCCGCCGGGTATTCCATTTCATTGTTATTTATAGCGATGTACAATTCATCAAGCGCCTTCTTCACTTCCGCCTGGGGTGGGATGTAGACCACTGTGATAATGGCAGAAGTGAACTCCGTGGTAGGTATTTTGGATGAGACTTCACAGTCAGGTATTCCAGGTCCGGGGAGCAGTAGTTCGCCAGGGCCGCCACATCCGAGCACCAGGAGTTGACGAGGAGACAAACCCCTTCACCCACTCCATGTTCAGTCCTGGATGTGATTAACAGCAGGAATAACAGCAGAATTTAACCGGTCATCACTTGTTAACCTTTTGGTGTCTCAGCATGTTGGATGACTGAGTGAATCCCTCCCCACAGTGAGAGCAGGTGAATGGCTTCTTTCCAGTGTGAACTCGCTGGTGTGTCAACAAGGCAGATGAATCACTAAATCTCTTCCCACAATCAGCACGGTAGCATGCTTTATAAAGCATTAGTTAGGCCCCATTTAGAATACTGTGAGCAATTTTGGGCCCCACACCTCAGGAAGGACATACTGGCACTGGAGCGGGTCCAGCGGAGAGTCACACGGATGATCCCAGGAATGGTAGGCCTAACATACGATGAACGTCTGAGGATCCTGGTTTATATTCATTGGAGTTTAGGAGGTTGAGGGGAGATCTAATAGAAACTTACAAGATAATGAATGGCTTAGATAGGGTGGATGTAGGGAAGTTGTTTCCATTACCAGGGGAGACTAGGACCCGGGGGCACAGCCTTAGAATAAAAGGGAGTCACTTTAGAACAGAGATGAGGAGAAATTTCTTCAGCCAGAGAGTGGTGGGTCTGTGGAATTCATTGCCACAGAGGGCGGCGGAGGCCGGGACGTTGAATGTCTTTAAGACAGAAGTTGATAAATTGCTGGTTTAGCTAGGGGCTGGTTTAGCTCACTGGGCTAAATCGCTGGCTTTTAAAGCAGACCAAGGCAGGCCAGCAGCACGGTTCGATTCCCGTACCAGCCTCCCCGGACAGGCGCTGGAATGTGGCGACTAGGGGCTTTTCACAGTAATTTCATTGAAGCCTACTCGTGACAATAAGCGATTTTCATTTCATTTCATTTCAAATTCTTGATTTCTCGAGGAATTAAGGGCTATGGAGAGAGAGCGGGTAAATGGAGTTGAAATCAGCCATGATTGAATGGTCGAGTGGACTCGATGGGCCGAATGGCCTTACTTCCACTCCTATGTCTTATGGTGGTTAGCACAATTGCTTCACAGCTCCAGGGTCCCAGGTTCGATTCCCGGCTTGGTTCACTGTCTGTGCGGAGTCTGCACGTTCTCCCCGTGTGTGCGTGGGTTTCCTCCCACAGTCCAAAGATGTACAGGTTAGGTGGATTGGCCATGCTAAATTGCCCTTAATGTCGGGTGGGGGTTATGGGGATAGGGTGGAGATGTGGGCTTGGATAGGGTGCTCTTTCAAAGAACCGGTGCAGACTCGATGAGCTGAATGGCCTCCTTCTGCACTGTAAATTCTATGATTCTATGATCAGAGCAGGTGAATCAACTCTCCCCGGTGTGAACTCGCTGGTGTCTCCGCAATGTGGATGATGTTTGGAATCTCTTTGTGGAGTGAGAGCAGCTAAACGGTCTCTCCTCAGTGTGAATGCGCTGGTGTTCCATCAGTATCCAAGAGCTTTTAAAGGGTCTCTCATTGGTGTGAGTGACATTGTGGTTCAGCAAGTGATGACCGAGTGAATCTTTTCCCAGTCGGAGAGGTGAACGGGCTCTCCCCAGTGTGGCCTTGCTCGTGTTTCATCAGGTTGGATGAAGTTCTAAAGCTCCTTGTGCAGTGAGAGCAGCTGAACGGTCTCTCCTCAGTGTGATCGCGCTGGTGGGACATCAATCGCTGTGAGCTTTTGAAACCCCTCCTGCAGTCAGAGCATTTAAAGGGCCTGCTCTTGGTGTGAGTGACATTGTGGCTCAGCAGGTTGGATAATTGAGTGAATCCCTTATCACACACAGAGCAGATGAATGGCTTCTCCCCGGTGTGAACTCGCTGGTGTGCCTGCAGGTTGGATAACTGAGTGAATCCCTTATCACACACAGTGCAAGTGAATGGCCTCTCCCCAGTGTGAACTCGCTGGTGTGTCTGCAGGTGGGATAACCGAGTGAATCCCTTATCACACCCAGTGCAGGCGAATGGCCTCTCCCCGGTGTGAACTCTCTGGTGTCTCTGCAGGTGGGATAACCGAGTGAATTCCTTCCCACAGTCCGAGCAGATGAACGGCCTCTCCCCAGTGTGAACTCGTTCGTGTCTCCGCAGATTGCCAATGTCAGTGAATCCTTTTTCACACTGAGAGCAGGTGAACGGCTTCTCTCCAGTGTGACTGCGTTGATGCCTTGCCAGCTCATGCGGGGCTGTGAATCCCTTCCCACACACCGAGCAGGTGAACGGTCTCTCTCCATTGTGACTGCGTTGATGCCTTTCCAGCCCGTTCGGGCCTTTGAATCCCTTCCCACAGTCCTCACATTTCCATGGTTTCTCCATGGTCTGGGTGATCTTGAGTCTCACCACGTTGGACCATCAGTTGAAGCCTTGTCCACAGAACACGTGTGCAGGCTCTCCCTGATGTGAATGGTGTAGTATTTTTTCAGACTGTGTCACTGGTTCAAGCTCTTTCCACAGTCAGTGCTCAGTAACAGTCTCACATGGGGGATGTGTGTGTGTGTCTCAGTACTTTTCCAGACACACTGATGTTTAAAATCTCTTGAAGCAGACAGAATAGACAAACATTTCTCCTTCTAGATTCAAAGGCCGATGATATTCGATTCCCAAGAATTGAGTGACTCAGTCAGTTCTTGACGTGATATTTAGTTTGAGATATCGGCCTCAAACGCCTCTCGTTCTAACTTCCTGCAAAAAGATTTTACAAAAGTGATCACTGTCAGTGCAGAATAAGAAATTCAGAACAGACAATTCTAGTTTCTAGCAAACATTCTTTGCTCTCTCTCTTACCCTCAAATGCTCTAAGTCTCCATTCCACACACTCTCCCTCCACTCTCACTCTGCTGTATCTAATATTCACTCTCCCAATTCTCCTAATAATAATCTTTATTATTGTTACAATTAGGCTTACATGAACACTGCAATGAAGTTACTGTGAAAAGCCTTTGGTCGCCACACTCCGGCACCTGTTTGGGTACACAGAGGGAGAGTTTAGAATGTCGAAATCACCTAACAAGCACGTCTTTCGGGACTTGTGGGAGGAAACCAGAGCACCATGGAAGAAACCCATCACTCCCGGAGTGATGTCCTGGAGCTGAGATGATTGACCTTCAACCACCATTGTCCTTTGTGCCAGGTATGACTCCAACCAACGCAAAGTATTCCCTCAGATTCCCATTGACTCCACTTTAACTAGGGCTCCTTGATGCCATACTCAGTCAAATGCTGCCTTGATGTCAAGGACAGTCACTCTCATCTCACCTCTGACATTCAGCTCTTTCGTCCATGTTTGAACCAAGGCTGTAATGAGGTCAGGAGATGAGTGACACTGGCAGAACCCAAACGGAGCGTCCATGAGCAGGTTATTGCTAAGTAAGTGCCACTTGATAGCACTGTTGATGACTCCTTCCATCACTTTGCTGATGATGGAGAGTATTCCGACAAGGAATTAATTAGTTGGGTTTGATTTGTCCTGTTTACTGTTCCCTTTAATGTCAACCTTTAAATGTGAACATTAGGAAACAGTAAGAAGTCTTACAACACCAGGTTAAAGTCGAACAGGTTTGTTTCAAACACTAGCTTTCGGAGCACTGCTCCTTCCTCAGGTGAATGAAGAGATATGTTCCAGAAACATATGTATAGACAAATTGAAAGATGCAAGACAATACTTAGAATGCGAGCATGAAATGAAAATGAAATGAAAATCGCTTATTGTCACAAGTAGGCTTCAATGAAGTTACTGTGAAAAGCCCCTAGTCGCCACATTCCGGCACCTGTTCGGGGAGGCTGGTACGGGAATTGAACCGTGCTGCTGGCCTGCTTGGTCTGCTTTAAAAGCCAGCGATTTAGCCCAGTGTGCTAAACCAGCCCCTTTGCAGTTAATTAAGTGTTTACATATCCAGAGATAGGGGTAACCCCAGGTTAAAGAGGTGTGAATTGTCTCAAGCCAGGACAGTTGGTAGGATTTCACAAGCCCAGGCCAGATGGTGGTGGATGAATGTAATGCCACATGAATCCCAGGTCCCAGTTGAGGCCGCACTCATGTGTGCAGAACTTGGCTATAAGTTTCTGCTCGGTGATTCTGCGTTGTCGCGCGCCCTGAAGGCTGCCTTGGAGAACGCTTACCCGGAGATCAGAGGCTGAATGCCCTTGACTGCTGAAGTGTTCCCCGACTGGAAGGGAACATTCCTGCCTGGTGATTGTCGCGTGATGTCCGTTCATTCGTTGTCACAGCGTCTGCATGGTCTCGCCAATGTACCATGCTTCGGGACATCCTTTCCTGCAGCGTACGAGGTAGACAACATTGGCCAAGTCGCACGAGTATGTACCGCGTACCTGGTGGGTGGTCTTCTCACGTGTAATAGTGGTATCCATGTCGATGATCTGGCACGTCTTGCAGAGATATATATCACCATCACATGTTCTCACGTGCAATGGTGGTATCCATGTCGATGATCTGGCACGTCTTGCAGAGATATGTATGTTTCTGGAACATATCTCTTCATTCACCCGAGGAAGGAGCAGTGCTCCGAAAGCTAGTATTTGAAACAAACCTGTTGGACTTTAACCTGGTGTTGTAAGACTTCTTACTGCGCTCACCCCAGTCCAACGCCGGTATCTCCACATCCTTAGGAAAGAGACCATCCTTTTAGCCAGACAAATAAATGTGTCAAGCTGAGGGAGCAAAGGATGTCAATGTCTTGAAGAGAGAGAGAGAGAGAGACCTGGGCCAAGCTTTGCAGAGTCTGCAGCCTCCCTGGATTCACGTCCTTTCCCTTCAGTTGGTGCAAGTCACCAATTGAAGGTCAGAATAAGAAAATAAATGGGGGAGAAAATTAAGTGTTTTACTCACAGGTGTTGGAGACACGAGGATGATTTAGTCTGTGTGAAGCTCAAGCTCATTCAGGGTCGGAGGAACAACAGCTTTGCTCGGCAGAAACCTCCATGTTCAGCTTTCGCATTGAGACAATGGGGAAGCTCTGATTGGCGGAGGAGCAGAGTCCTTCCGGTCCTCCAATCTTCCCATTGGTCAATACCTCAGCAGTCAGGTCAGAGGCGTGGTGCTCCCCTGCACATGCACAGCTTCCCCTCTCTCTTCGACATGCGCTGTCCCGGGTCAGGGGAGAGGGATTTCACCAACATATGCGCAGCTTTCCCTCTCCGTTAGACATGCGCATTCCCGTGCCGGGGTGGGGGAAGGAGCGATCACCGAGCGGCTTCTTGCTCTAGCCGGAGTTCTCAGCCGGTTGCTTGGAAACCGTCTCGAGTATCTGTCGGGGCAGGGGGAACAAAGAGTGTGGGCGGGGCTCCCGTGTCCGCGCGCCGGGCGGGTGCGCGCTAATGCAGTGACGTCACAGCGAAGCGAATTTATTCCGATTGGTTGATTTAGGACGAGCTCCTTTGTGATGTCACAATGTGGAGGTTGGACAATGAGCTTCAGACTAAAACTTCCTTCTCTGGGCAACATCTGGGAGCAAATCAATGTCTCCCCTTTCATCAGGTCATAAGATTTCGGAGCAAAACTAGGCCATTTGGCCCATCGAGTCTGCCCCACCAGGATGAGATCATGGCTGATCTCATCCTGGCCTTAACTCGACAGTCCTGCCACTTCTCCATAACCCACCAACACAGTACCAATTAAAAACTCCTAAATTTACTCACTGTCCCAGCTCCACCGCACTCTGGGGTAGTGAATTCCACAGATTCACAGTCCTTGGGAGAGGCAGTGTTTCCTCAACTCTTAGAATTTGCTACCTCTTTTTTAAAATAATCTTTATTGTCACAAGTCGGCTTACATTAACACTGCAATGAAGTTACTGTGAAAAGCCCCTACAGTAACCCCACCTAACCTTTTTTTGACAAACAATTTTATTAAGACATTTTGGCACAATAAACAACAATAATATAAAACATTGTGCAAAAAAACAATCGTTATAGTGCAAGAAACCCAGCTCCCCTCCCACAAGGACCAGCCTAAGTACCCCCCTAGCCTACATTACCCTAACCCCCCCCCGCTGACGATTAATTTTCCGCGAAGAAGTTGATAAATGGTTGCCACATCCGGGCGAACCCATACAGCTTTCATCCAGACCGAGAAAGCCTGCCATATCTGATAGCCAGGCCTCCGACTTCGGAGGTTTTGAGCCCCTCCATCCAGCAGAATTCGTCACCGGACTACCAGGGAAGCAAAGGCCAAAACGTCAGCCTCTCTCTCCCCCTGGACTCCCGGGTCCTCCGAAACCCCCAAAATAGCCACCTCTGGACTCCTCACCACCCCTGTTTTCAGTACACAGGACATAACATCCGCGAACCCCTGCCAGTACCCCCTGAGTTTTGGACATGCCCAAAACATGTGGACATGTTTCGCCGGCAGCCCTCCCGAACATCTGGCGCACCTGTCCTCCAATCCGAAAAATTTACTCATCCGGGCCACTGTCAAGTGGGCCCAGTGGACGACCTTAAATTGAATCAGGCTGAGCCTGGCGCATGTTGCGGTCATGTTCACCCTGCTCAACGCCTCCGCCCATAAGCCCTCTTCTATCTCACCTCCGAGGTCCTCTTCCCACTTAAGCTTCAGCTCCTCGGTCTGACTCCTCCGCTCCCATAAGTTCTTTATATATATCCGAGACCCTCCCCTCCCCCACCCATCCACTGGACACTACCCTGTCCTGGATCCCCCTGAGTGGCAGGCGTGGGAAGGACTGAATCTGCGCAGAAAGTCCCGCACCTGCAGGTACCTGAACTCATTCCCTCTCGCCAGCCCAAATTTCTCCTCTAACGCCCTCATGCTCGGGAAGCTCCCTTCCAAGAATAAATCCCCCATCCTCTCAATCTCAGCCCTCTGCCATGCTCAGAACCCACCGTCCATATTCCCTGGGGCAAACCGGTGATTATTGCAAATTGGGGACCAAACCGATGCTCCCATTCCCCCCATGTGCCTTCTCCATTGGCCCCAGATCCACAATGTCGCTACCACTATGGGGCTCGTGGAGTACCGTGCTGGTGGGAGTGGCAGGAGCGCTGTAACCAGGGCTGCCAAATTGGTCCCCCTGCACAAAGCGGCCTTCATCCGCTCCCAATCCGACCCCGCACCCACCATCTACTTCCTTATCATAGCTATGTTGCTGCGGTGCTGAGGACCCGGGTTCAAATCCCGGCCCTGGGTCATTGTCCGTGTGGAGTTTGCACATTCTCCCCATGTCTGCGTGGGTTTCACCCCCAGAACCCAAAGATGTGCAGGTTACGTGGATTGGCCACGCTAAATTGCCGCTTAATTGGAAAATTAAAAAATAATTGGGTACACTAAATTTTTTTATTTTTTAAAAAATCATATTGGCCGCCCAGTAGTAATTACTGAAGTTTGGCAGCGCCAGCCCCCCTTCCCCTCTGATCCTCTCGAGCATCACCCTCTTCACCCGCGGGGACTTTCCCGCCCACACAAATCCCATAATCATTTTATTAACCTTCTTGAAAAAAGAACGCGGAATGAAAATGGGGAGACACTACAAGATGAACAGGAATCTCGGGAGGATTGTCATTTTAACTGTCTGCACTCTCCCCGCTAGTGTCAGTGGGAGCACATCCCACCTCCGGAACTCAGCCCTCATTTGCTCCACCAACCGAGACAAGTTCAACTTGTGCAGACAGCCCCAGTCCCGCGCCACCTGTATCCCTAAGTATCTAAAACTGTCCCCCACTAACGTGAACGGCAGCCCCCTCAACCTACCCTCCTGGCCCCTCACCTGGACTACAAACAACTCATTCTTTGTCATGTTTAGTTTGTACCCCAACAACCAGCCGAATTCCTTCAGGATTCTCATAATCTCATCCATCCCAGCCACTGGATCCGTGATGTATAGGAGCAGGTCGTCAGCGTACAATGAAACTCTGTGTTCCACACCTACCCCCGTACCAGCCTCTTCCAGCCCCTAGAGGCTTTTAGGGCAATTGCCAGCGGCACTATTGCTGCCGCAAACAGCAGTGGGGAGAGGGGACACACCTGCCTTGTCCCACGGTACAGTCTGAAATAGTCAGATGTCGTCCTGTTCATCCTCATACTCGCCTCTGGAGCCTGGTACAACAGTCTGACCCAGTCGATAAAGCCTTCCCCGAACCAAAAACGTCCCAGCACCTCCCATAGATAGTCCCACTCAACCCGGTCGAAAGCCTTCTCAGCATCCATTGCCACAAGTACCTCTACCTCCTTACTCTCCGGGGCATCATAATCACATTCAGCAGCCTTCTTAGGATGGCCACCAGCTGCCTGCCCTTGACTAACTCGGTTTGATCTTCCATAATGACGTCTGGCACACAGTCCTCAATCCTAGCCGCCAAGGGCTTGGCCAGAATTTTAGCATCTACGTTGAGCAGAGAGATCAGCTTATAGGACCCACATGCCTCCAGGTCTTTGTCCAGTTTCAATATCAGCGAGATGGTGGCCTGTGACATCGTTGGGGGTAACACCCCTCGGTCTCGTGCCTCATTAAAAACGCTAGCCAGCACTGGCCCCACTATCTCGGAGAATTTTATGAAACTCCACCGGATACCCATCCGGCCCTGGGGCTTTACCTGATTGCATGGCCCTCAAGCCCACCAATATTTCTGAAGTCCTGATCGGGTCCCCAACCCGTCTACCAATCCCCAATCCCTTGCCCACTTTTGGGAAGGTCAGTTCATCCAGAAAGCGTCTTATCCCCTCCCGCCCCAGGAGTTCTGAGGATTAAAGCTTGCTATAGAAATCCCTGAACACCTTGTTCAGCCCCGCCGAATCCCCTACCAAGTTTCCTGCCCTGTCCGTCCTGTCCCTATGTGCTCTGATCGAAATCAGCTCCCTTCTCACCACCGCCTTCAGCGCTTCCCAGAGCACCACCGCTGAGACTTCCCCTGTGTCATTGACGTACAGGTAGTTTTGCATACATTTCCTCACCCTCTCACACCGCCTCGTCAGCCAACAAACCGACCTCCAGCCTCCATTGAGGGCGCTGAAGTTTCCTTGCAGACCTGCAGATCAACCCAGTGCGGGGCATGGTCCGAAATAGCGATCGCCGAATATTCTACATCCGTCACCCCCGCTAACAAATCTCTGCTCATGATGAAAAGATCAATTCGGGAATACACCTTATGAATATGTGAATAGAACAAAAACTCCTTCCCCCCCCCCCCCCCTCCCCCCCCCCCCCCCTCTACCATCTCCAGAAGCCTTTTTTGTTGGTCCTTCAACCTCTCCATCTCCGCCTCCACCACCGTTTGGTGATCCTCCTGCTCCTCCAGCGCCTTTTCCAGCTTCTGGATCGTACGATCCTGGGCATCCAGCCTGTGCTCAGGGCCCTCGATATACTTCTGAATCGGGTCTATACTGTTCCGCTGCAAAGCATTAAAGCCCTCATGAATGACCTTCAACAGATGCTCCGTTGTTGGCTGGGCTGTCTGCATTAAGGGTCCGGACGTCGGCCATATTGTCCTCAGCAGCAGCTTGTACACTGCCCTTGTTTGCCCACTTCTTCAACTGTTTGCGATTCTTTCTGCTTCTTAATTCCATACACCTGTGTCTGGAGTCAGTGCCTGAGTGCCTATGCCTTCCAAACTAGCACTCAAACGTACAAAAAAGTTGGGGGGAAAGGTCCAAAAGCACCAAATGTGTGACTTACTCCTCCATAGCCGCCACCGGAACCTCCACCTAACCTTTTTGGACACTAAGGGCAATTTATCTTGGTCAATCCACCTAACCTGCACATCTTTGCACTGTGGGAGGAAACTGGAGCACCCGTACGAAACCTACGCTGACGCAGGGAGAACGTGCAGATTTCCACAGACAGTGACCGAAGCTGGAATCGAACCTGGGACCCTGGAGATGTGAAGCAACTGTGATAACCACTGTGCTACCATGCTGCCCATCTTACCCTCAGACTATTACCTCTTGTTCTAGAATGCCTGAAAGACGTGCGGTTAGGTGAATTGAACATTCTGAATTCTCCTTCTGTGTACCCTAACAGGTGTCAGAATGTGGCGACACGGGGAGTTTCACCGTAACTTCATTGCCGTGTTTTTTTTTTTTTTAAATTTAGATTACTAAATTCATCTTTTCCAATTAAGGGGCAATTTAGCGTGTTCAATCCACCTACCCTGCACAACTGTGGGTTGTGTGGACAAAACCCAGGCAAACACAGAGAGAATATGCAAACTCCACACTGACAGTGACCCAGATCTGGGATCGAACTTGGGACCTCGGCGCCGTGAGGCGGCAGAGCTAACCACTGCGTCACCGTACCGCCCCATTGTAGTGTTAATGTAAGCCGACTTGTGACAATAATAAAGATTATTAGTATTATTTTAAAATTTTAGAGTACCCAATTCATTTTTTTTCCCCAATTAAGGGGCAATTTAGCGTGGCCAATCCACCTAGCTTGCACATCGTTTTGGTTATGGGGACAAAACCAACGCAAACACGGGGAGAATGTGCAAACTCCACACAGTGTCCCAGAGCTGGAATCGAACCTGGGATCTCAGTGCCGTGAGGCCGCAGTGCTAACCTCCTGCGCCACTGTGCTGCCCTCGATTATTATTATTATTAAGAGGGAGTAGCCTCTCCAAATCTACTTTTCCTTTCCATTTCTTTTCTCATTCTGAGGGGACTTTGGTGACTTGCAGCAACTGAAGTGAAAGGAAGTTTGTATGTTGCACACATGTTGAGTTCAGTATTATAGACATATTTTTGTCTTGCAGCCTGCATGGAGATTTTCAGGCCTCTGCCCAGGACAGGAAGCAGTGAGCATGGATCTGTCAATCAGCCTGAATCAGCACCTTCTGAGATTTGGGAGGATGAATATTACGTACAGTAGAGTGAGAATGGAAACTAGAATTGTCTGTTCTCAACTTGCATTTTACAGGATATTAGACGAAGATTTGAAGAAAAAAACGTCACTTCAGGATTTGGAAGAGTCATTTGGTTTATCGGGACCTGAATATCATCAGGAAACCATCACAGCAAAAGACGCCTCTGGGGTTAAGGGCTGCCAGTCAGGCAAAGGAATAGAATGGAAGTAAACACAGGAACGAAGCATCACACTGGATTAGTTCCAGGAGAATTGAGTGACAACTTCAGCGACGTTACCATGGAGTGTGGTTGTTCATTGTGTTAAAGTAAAAGTAAGAAGTCTTACAACACCAGGTTAAAGTCCAACACTAGTCGAATCACTAGCTTTCGGAGCACTGTTCCTTAGGTGAATGAAGAGGTGGGTTCCAGAAACATAGATACAGACAAAGTCAATGATGCAAGACGATACTTTTGAATGCGAGTCTTAGCAGGTAATTAAGTCTTTACAGGTCCAGACGGAGTGATTGGAGAGAGGGATAATCACAGGTTATAAAGAGGTGCGAATTGTCTCAAGCCAGGACAGTTGGTAGGATTTTGCAAGCCTAATAATGCAGAATCGCCGAGCAGAAACTTATAGCCAAGTTCCGCACACGTGAGTACGGCCTAAACCAAGACCTTGGATTACATTCACCCCCCCCCAAACCATCTGCCTGGGCTTGCGAAATCCTACCAACTGTCCTGGCTGGAGACATTTCACACGTCTTTAACCTGGGGTTACCCCTCTTCCCAGTCACTCCGTCTGGACCTGTAAAGAACATTTATTATTATTTCTACTCTTGTAATATTGTACTGTAACCATGTTATATATTTTCAGTAATCTCTTACCTCAAAGTTTATCTTTGGAATTAGTTTCCCCCAGGGACCAGTGGAGTCTGGGAGTCATTGAATATATTCAAGGATGAGCTAGACAGAATTATTTGTTTTATTATAAGTTCTCTGTTTTTGTTTTCAATTAAGGGTCCCTCTCCCTTGGACATGTGCAGTTCCAGACCACCCACCCATCTGGGATAAAGCAGTTTCACCAGCATGGGAGGATTGTGGGAGCTGCGCCCGCCATTACTTGTCCAGAGCCATCTCCAACCTTATGAGACTCGGATGAAAAATGAGGGGGTGGACATTGACCCCAAACTGACACAAAGTACATGTGCGTAGTCACTGGATTTGATTGTGACGCCACCCCCCTCTCACCAAAACATCTTTTTAAAATTTAAAGTACCCAATTCATGTTTTTTCCAATTAAGGGCCAATTTAGTATGGCCAATCCACCGACCCTGCTCATATTTGTGTTGTGGGGATGAGACCCACACAGACACGGGGAGAATGTGCAAACTCCACACGGACAGTGACCCAGGGCCGGGATCAAACTTGGGTCCTTGGTGCCGTGAAGTTAGACAGAATTCTGATTGATGAGGGAGTTGAGGATCATGGGGAACAGGTAGGAAAATGGACTGAAAGTTAAGATGAGGAGTGAATTCTTCACTCGAGGATGTGGTGAAACTTTGGAATTTTCTACTCCAGAGGACTATGGAGCCTCATTCATCAAGTATTATCCAGATCGAGTTGATAGGTTTCGAGATGTTGAAGTCACCAAGGGAAATGGGGAATAGTGTGGGGAAATGGTGCTGAGCTAGATCGGCCATTGAGCTCATGACAGGGTTGAGCAAGTTCAATGTGCCAAATGGTCGACTGCAGCTCCTATTTGCACTGGAAGCTCATCAGCGCATTCACACTGGGGAGAGACCATTCAGCTGCTCTCTTTGTGGGAAAGGATTCAGTCAGTCATTCACCCTGCGGAGACATCAGCGAGTTCACACTGGGGAGAAACAATTCGCCTGCTCTCAGTGTGGGAAGGGATTCACTCAATTATCCAGCCTGCAGAGGCACCAGTGGGTTCACACTGGGGAGAGGCCATTCATCTGCTCTCAGTGTAGGAAGGGATTCTGTGAATCATCCACATTGCCGAGACACCAGCAAGTTCACACTGGGGAGAGACCGTTCACCTGCTCTCAGTGTAGCAAGGGATTGTGTTTCCTCGTACCTGCTGAGGCACCAACAAGTTCACAATTGATTACAGGGGTTGGATTCTGCTGTTATTGTTGCTCCTCAATTACATCCAGGACTGCATTTTGTTCATTCTGACAGTTGGTCAATGGGGAGGGTCGGAGGGTTTCTTTCTGCTGGACTGGCCTTCTCACGACTGATGCTTTTGAGCCTTGTGGCAAATTTCATAAGGATCACAGAGTGAAAGGGTGTTTGGAAGGTAGATGCCAGATAGTTCCTGTTTCTGTTTGGAACCCCAAAGCATGCAGGTTTAGATGAAGATAGGCTTTGGTGGTTACATGGTTCTGTCACAGAAGGAAACTGTCAAGCTAGGAGGGGCAAGTTGATTGGGAACTTACAATAAAATGTGTAATGATACACAGGCAGTCGCATTTAAAGAATTACACATATTTATATAAAATATAGATTCCTTTCAGAAACAAAAATCCAACAGGGAAAGTGACGCAACCGTGGCTAACAAGAAAAATTAAAGATTCCATTAGGTCAAAGGAAGAGGCTCATTGATAGATTATAGGTTTATTGCTTCACTGATTTATTGGTACCTTGAAGAATCAATGCAGTATAATTCTTAAATTCAGTATACATACAGACAGAAAATGAAATATCCACAAGGCAAAGTCATTGTTTCATAGCAACTTGATGTGTCAGAATCTAACACGGTTTCAAGAAAAGTTGCATAAAAGCTCTCGTAATGAATAAACCATTGTTCTACAAATACATGTAGTAGTGAAAAAGTATCGCAGCCTCAGCAACAGAAACATTCACAAAATGTAGCAAAGCCTGAGCAACAAGCAAGGTTATTGCAGAACACCTTATCTTCAGAGGATTGGTACATGTGGCAGGAACATGTAGACATTTAATTAAATTGATAGACATTAATGAATCTTAAGTAATGACCATTGCCTGGATAACAAATCATGCTCCAAGTGACAGAGAGTTTTTTGAATAAATCAGGAAGCCTCAGCTGAGAATTTGAAACCAATAAGGGGTTAGACCATTGATAAGAATTTCTTTAAGAATAAAGTTTCATGACTAAAGTTTCTTCTGTATTCATGCTTTATGAAATTATGAACCATCTATTGATTTCCTAATATTTTCTCATGTTTTTGTTTAACTCTCTTTATTATGTTTTGATGTATTATTTGATCTGCATTTTGATTTATTTTTATGCAAGAGAATCAAGGTGGATAATTAGCAATAAAGTTGTATTTTTGGACACCTCCAATCAACCAGATCTTGGTCTCATTTTTGAAGATAAAATAGATCTGATCACTCATATAGTTGCCAAAATAAGTGCAACCCTGAGGATTGGAAACTTGTTTGAGAATTCAGCAAAGGAGGATCAAGAAACTCATAATGAGTAAATAGAATGTGAGAGCAAACTGGGGAGAACTGGAAAAGCTCCAATAGGAATGTGAAAAGGGAAAGATTAGCAAAGACCAATGTGGGTCCATTCCAGGCAGAGACAGGAGAGTTTATAATGGGGAATGAGGAAATGACACAGAAACTAAACAATGTGTGTCTGTCTTCATGGTGGAAGATACAGAAATTGTCCCAAAAATATGAGACCCCCAAGGGACTAGTGAGCACGAGGAACTGAAAGAGATTAGAATTAGTGAAAAAGTAGTACTGGAGAAATTAATGTGGTTGAAAGTTAATAAATCCCCAAAAGCTGATGCTCTACATCCCAGAGTGTTGAAAGAGGCGGCTGGAGAGATAGTGGATACATTGGTGATCATCTTTCACAATTCTATAGATTCTGAAATGGTTCCTGCAGATTGGAAGGTGGTAAATGTAACCCCAATATTTAAGGAGGGAGAGAAAAAACAGGGAACCACAGACCCATTAGCCTGACATCAACAGGAGGGAAAATGCGACAATCTATTATAAAGGATGTGATAACATATGAATTAGGAGCAGGAGTAGGCCACTCGGCCCCTCGAGCCTGCTCCACCATTCAATAAGTTCCCGGCTGATCTGATTGTAACCTCAACTCCACATTCCCGCCGACCCCCCAATAATCTTTCACCCCCTTGATTATCAAGAATCTATTCAACTCAGTCTTCAAAATATTCAAAGACTCTGCTTCCACTGCCCTTTGAGGAAGAGAGTTCCAAAGACTCCCAACCCTCAGAGAAAAAAGTTCTCCTCTGCCTTAAATGGGCAAGTTATTACTTTTAAAGTGACTCCAATTTCTAGATCCTCCCACAAGAGGAAACATCCTTTCCACATCCACCCTGTCAAGGCCCCTCAGGATTTATGCGGTTCAATCAAGTCACCTAAACAGCCTGTCCAATCATTCCTCATAAGACCAGCCTCCAATTCCAGGTATGAGTCCAGTAAACCTTCCCTGAACTGCTTCCAACACATTGACATCATTCCTTAAATGAGAGCAATACTGTACACAGTGCTCCAGATGTGGTCTCACCAATGTCCTGTATAACTGAAGCATAACCTCCCTACTTTTGTATTCAATTCCCCTCACAATAAACAATAACATTCTATTAGCTTTCCTAATTACTTGCTGTTCCTGTATACTCGCCTTTTGTGATTCATGCTCTCAGCCACCCAGATCCCTCTGAATCTCAGAGCTCTGCAATCACGCACCATTTAGATAATAAGCTTTTTTATACTTCTGGCCAACAAGGACAAATTTACATATTCCCACATTATTCTCCATTTGGCAGATCTTTTCCCACTCACTTAACCTATCCATATCCCTTTGTAGTCTCCTTATGTCCTCTTCACAATTTACTTTCCTACCCATCTTTGTATCATCGGAGCCGGAGTTGGCCATTCAGTCCGTCGAGCCTGCTCCACCATTCAATACGATCATGGCTGGTCAACCACTTCAATGCCTTTTCCCCCACTATCCCCATATCCCTTTGTGTTATTGGGATTTAGAAATCTGTGAGTCTCTGCTTTAAACTCACTCTGCGACTGAGCTCCCACAGCCCTCTGGGGTCGAGAATTCCAAAGATTCACAACCCTCGGAGTAAAGAAATGTCTCCTCCGAGACCGGTCCTAAGTGGCTTCCCCCTTATTTTGAAATTGTGTCCCCTGGTTCCAGACTCACCAACCCAGGGAAACATCTCGCCTGCACCTCCTCTGTCTATTCCTTTATGGATTTTATAAGTTTCAATTAAATCCCTCATTCCTTGAAACTCTAGAGAAAAAAGACCTAGTATCCCCAATCTCTCTTCATAGGACAGTCCTGTCAAACCTGGAACAAGTCTGGTGAAACTTTGTTGCTGTTCTTCTGTGGCAATACCTTTCCTAAGGTAAGGGGAGTAAAACTGCACACATTACTCCAGCTGTGGTCTAAGCATTTCATAATGATCGATGTCAAGGCCATCGGACGGTATTCATTGAGGCACGTTGCCTGGTTCTTCTTTGGCACCGGTATGATGGTGGTCTTCTTGAAGCAGGTGGGAACCTCGGAACTGAGTCGGGAGAGGTTGAGGATGTCCGCAAACACACCCGCCAGTTGGTCCGCGCAGGATCTGAGTGCATGGCAGGGATCCCGTCAGGACCTGTCGCTTACCGAGGGTTCACTTTCAAGAAGGCCAATCTGGCTTTGGAGGCAATGACGGTGGGCATGGGTGTGTCCAAGGTTTGTTGGTTTCCTGCTCGAAGTAAGCATAGAACGCAGAGTTTGTCGGGGAGGGCTGCGCTGCTGCTGAAGACTCTACTCGGCTTTACTTTGCACCCATTATGTTATTTAAGCCTTGCCACAACCAACGAGAGTCCATGTCGTTAATCTGTGATTCCAGCTTAGCCTGGTATTGTCTCTTGGGAGTCCTGGTGTTGTCTCTTGGAGTCTGTGATGCCTTTGCGGAGGTCATACCTAGATCTTTTGATTAGGTCAGGGTCGCCTGTCTTGAATGCCTCAGACGTGCCCTTCCACAGGGAGTGAATCTCCCGATTAAACCATGGTTTCTGGTTGGGTAACGTACGTACTACCTTCTTTGACACACAATCTTCGACACACTTGCTGATGAAGTCTGTGACGGTGCTGGTATACTTGTTTAGGTTGGCTGCGGGGTTCTTGAATATGGACCAGTCCACTGACACCAAGCAGTCGTGTAGGAGCTCTTCTGTTGCCTCGGACCAGCATTGCACGACCTTCTTAACCGGATTCTCCGCTTCAGTTTCTGCTTGTATGCCGGGAGAAGGAGCACCATCTTGTGCTCCGATTTTCCGAAGTGCAGTCAGGGGACGGATCGAGAGGCGCCCTTGATGTTTGTGTAGCAGTGGTCAAGGATGTTGGGGCCCCTGTCGGGACAGGAGATGTATTGGTGGAATTTTGGCAATACACTCGAGGTTGGCCTGGTTAAAGTCCCCGGCCACAATGAACAAGGCCTCCGGGTATTCTGCTTCATTGTTATTTATAGTGGTTACAATTCATCAAGCGCCTTCTTCACTTCCGCCTGGGGTGGGATGTAGACCGCCGTGATGATCGCAGAAGAGAATTCCCATGGAAGGTAGTATGGACGGCACTTCACAGTCGGGTATTCCAGGTCCGGGGAGCAGTAGTTCGCCAGGATCGCCACATCCTAGCAGCAGGAGGAGTTGATGAGAAGACAAATCCCTCCACCCACTTCAGTCCTGGATGTGATTAACAGCAGGAATAACAGCAGAATTTAACCCATCATCACTTGTGAACCCTTTGGTGTCTCAGCATGTTGGACGACTGAGTGAATCCCTCCCCACAGTGAGAGCAGGTGAATGGCTTCTTTCCAGTGTGACCTCACTGGTGTCTCCGCAATGTGGATGACGTTTGAAACCTCTTTGTGCAGAGAGAGCAGCTGAACAGTTTCTCCTCAGTGTGAATGCGCTGGTGGGACATCAGTACCAGAGAGCTTTTAAACCCACTCCCACAGTCGGAGCATTTAAAGGGTCTCTCATTGGTGTGAGTGACATTGTGGCTCAGCAAGTGATGACCGAGTTAATCTTTTCACAGTCGGAGAGGTGAACAGGCTCTCCCCGGTGTGACCTCGCTCGTGTTTTATCAGGTTGGATGAGGTTCTAAACCTCTTTGTGCAATGAGAGCAGCTGAACGGTCTCTCCTCAGAGTGAATACGCTGGTGGGACATCAGTAGCTGTGAGCTTTTGAAACCCTTCCTGCAGTCAGAGCATTCAAAGGGCCTGCTCTTGGTGTGAGTGACATTGTGTTTCTGCAGGCTGGATAATTCAGTGAATCCCTTATCACACACAGGACAGATGAACGGCTTCTCCCCGGTGTGAACTCTCTGGTGGCTCTGCAATCTGCATAACTGAATGAATCCCTTATCACACACAGAGCAGATGAATGGCCTCTCCCCGGTGTGAATTCGTTCGTGTCTCCGCAGGTTGCCAATGACATTGAATCCCTTTTCACACTGAGAGCAGATGAAAGGCCTCTCTCCAGTGTGAACTCGTTCGTGTCTACGAAGGTTGCCAATATCAATGAATCCCTTTTCACACTGAAAGCAGGTGAAAGGCCTGTCTCCAGTGTGAACTCGTTCGTGTTTCCGCAGGCTGCCAATGTCAGTGAATCCCTTTTCACACTGAGAGCAGGTGAAAGGCCTCTCTCCAGTGTGAATTCGTTCGTGTCTCCGCAGCCTGACACTATCAATGAAATCCGTTTCACAGTGAGAGCAGGTGAACGGTCTCTCTCCAGTGTGAACTCGTTCGTGTCTCCGCAGGTTGCCAATGTCAGTGAATCCCTTTGTACACTGAGAGCAGGTGAAAGGCCTCTCTCCAGTGTGAACTCTCTGGTGGCTCTGCAGTCTGCATAACTGAGTGAATCCCTTCCCACAGTCAGAGCAGGTGAACGGCCTCTCCCCAGTGTGAACTTGTTCGTGTCTCCGCAGGTTGCCAATGTGAGTGAATCTCTTTTCACACTGAGAGCAGGTGAAAGGCTTCTCTCCAGTGTGAACTCTCTGGTGTCTCTGCAGTCTGGATAACTGAGTGAATCCCTTCCCACAGTCAGAGCAGGTGAACGGCTTCTCTCCAGTGAGACTGCATTGATGCCTTTCCAGCTCGTTCGGGCCTTTGAATCCCTTCCCACAATCCTCACATTTCCATGGTTTCTCCATGGTCCGGGTGATCTTGCGTCTCACCACGTTGGATGATCAGTTGAAGCCTCATCCACACACACAACACATATACAGTCTCTCCCTGCTGTGAATGGTGTAGTATTTTTTCAGGCTGTGTCACTGGTTAAAGCTCTTTCCACAGTCAGTGCTCTGTAATAGTCCCACATGGGTGTGTGTGTGTCTCAGTGCTTTTCCAGACACACTGATGTTTAAAATATCTTGAAGCAGACAGAATAGACAAGCATTTCTCCTTCTAGATTCAAAGGCCGATGATCTTCAGTTCCCAAGAATTGAGTGACTCAGTCAGTTCTTGACATGATATTTAGTTTGAGATATCGGCCTCAAACTCCTCTCGTTCTAACTTCCTGCAAACAGATTTTACAATAGTAATCATTGTCAGTACAGGATAGAAACTCAGAACTGACAATTCTAGTTTATATCGAACATTCTTTCCTCTCTCTTTCCCTGAAATGCTCTAAATCTCTATCCCACACACTCTCCCTCTATTCTCACTCTGCTGTATCTAATATTCACCCTCCCAATTCTCCTGAAGGTGCTGATTCAGGCTGTTTGACAGATCCAAACTTCCTGTCCTGGACACAGAGACCTGAAAATCTTCATGCAGGCTGTCAGACAGATATATGTCTATGTTACTGGATGAAAGTCAAAGAGATCTAGGAGTACAGGTCCACAGGTCATTGAAAGGGGCAACACAGGTGGAGAAGGTAGTCAAGAAGGCATACGGCATGCTTGCCTTCATTGGCCAGGGCACTGAGTATAAGAATTGGCAAGTCATATTGCAGCTGTATAGAACCTTAGTTAGGCCACACTTGGAGTATAGTGTTCAATTCTGGTCGCCACACTACCAGAAGGATGTGGAGGCTTTAGAGAGGGTGCAGAAGAGATTTACCAGAATGTTGCCTGGTATGGAGGGCATTAGCTATGAGGAGCGGTTGAATAAACTCGGTTTGTTCTCACTGGAACGAAGGAGGTTGAGGGGAGACCTGATAGAGGTATACAAAATTATGAGGGGCATAGACAGAGTGGATAGTCAGAGGCTTTCCCCCAGGGTAGAGGGGTCAATTACTAGGGGGCATAGGTTTAAGGTGAGAGGGGCAAGGTTTAGAGTAGATGTACGAGGCAAGTTTTTTACGCAGAGGGTAGTGGGTGCCTGGAACTCGCTACCGGAGGAGGTGGTGGAAGCAGGGACGATAGTGACATTTAAGGGGCACCTTGACAAATACATGGATAGGATGGGAATAGAGGGATACGGACCCAGGAAGTGAAGAAGATTGTAGTTTAGTCGGGCAGAATGGTCGGCACGGGCTTGGAGGGCCGAAGGGCCTGTTCCTGTGCTGTACATTTCTTTGTTCTTTGTTCTTTTGTTGAAAGTGTGTGTAATATACAGACTGTATTCACTTACTTTCCCTCCCAATTTTCCTGAAGGTGCTGATCAACAAATCTAAACTCACTAAAACCTGTACAAGAGTAGAAAATCTCCATATAAGTACATTTACTGATTAGAGATGGGGAAATTCTTGAGGAAAAATTTTATTTAGTCATGGAGTGGTCATGACAGGGAACTCACTGCACACAAGGGTTGTGGAAGTTATTGAGATGATTCATAATTTAAAATAAAATAGGATGGTCACTTCAAGAAAATAAACTTGCAGGTGAACAGGGATATCGAGGGGGAATGGGACTGAATGGATTGCTGTACAGAGAGTCAGCATTGACTTGAGTTCCCAAATGGATTCTGTCAGTGCTGCAATGACTATATGACTGGAAATATATAATGTAGGTACAGTACTATATTACAAAACTAGAAATAATAATACATGTATTTTATTACAGAACCACCAATACTATATATAATACGTACCATATAACAACACTAGACATATCTTTGTCCGATATTAAATTTTTAAAAATTAATTTACGGCATGTGGACAATGCTGGTCAGGCCAACATTTATTGCCCATCCCCAGTTGCCCTTCCAAAGTAGTGGTGAGCTGCCTTCTTGAACTGCTGCAGTCCTTGAGGTGTAGGTACATCCCCTGTGCTGTTTTTTTTTTTTTAATTTGTTTTTTATAAATTTGAATTACCCAATTCATTTTTTTCCAATTAAGGGGCAATTTAGCATGGCCAATCCACCTTACCTGCACATCTTTGGGTTGTGGGGGCGAAACCCCACGCAAACACGGGGGAGAGTGTACAAACTACACATGGTCCCAGAGCCGGGATCGAACCTGGGACATCGGCGCCGTGAGGCAGCAGCGTTAACCACTGCTCCACCATGCTGCCCTACATCCCCTGTGCTGTTCTGGAGGGAATTCCAGGATGTTGCCCCAGGGACAGTGAAGGAACGGCAATATATTTCCAAGTCAGGGTGGTGTGTAACTTGTAAGCAAACCTCCAGGTGGTGAGGTTCCCAGGTATCTGCTGCTCTTGTCCTTCTAGATGGTTGTGGGTTTGGAAGGTGCTGTCTGAGGAACCTTTATGAGTTACTACAGTATATCTTGGACATGGTATACATGGCTGCTACTGCTTGTCGGTGGTGGAAGGTTTGAATGTTTGCGGAAGGCGGCGCAATCAATCAGGCTGCTTTGTCCTGGATAGATTCGAGCTTCTTGCGTGTTGTTGGAGCTGCACTCATCCAACAAAGTGGAGTGTATTCCATTACACTCCTAACATGTGCTTGTAGATGTCTGGTGGACAGGCTTTGGGGCATCAGGAGGCGTGTTACTCGCCATAAGATTCCCAGCCCTTGATCTGCCATGGTAACCACAGTATTAATATGGCTAGTCCAGTTCAGTTTCTGATCAATGGTAACCCCCAGGATGTTGGTTGTGCGGGTTTCAGTGATGGGAATGCCACTGAATGTCAAGGGGTGGTGGTTAGATCCTCTCTTGTCGGAGATGGTCATTGCCTGGCACTTGTGTAGCAACGGATGTAACTTGTCACTTATCAGCCCAAGTCTGGATATTGTCCAAGTCTTACTAAATTTGGACACGGACTGCTTCATTATCTGAGGAGTTGAGAATGGTGCTGAACATTGTGCAGTCATCCGCAAACATCACCACTTCTCACCTTATGATGGAAAGGAGATCATTAATGAAGCAGCTGAAGATGGTTGGGCCTCTGATACTGCCCTGAGGAAATCCTGCAGTGAAGTCCTGGAGCTGAGATGATTGACCTCCAATCACCACACCCATCTTCCTTTGTGCCAGGTATGACTCCAACCCGTGAAGAATTATCCCCTGATTCCCATTGACTCCAGTTTAGCTGGGGCACCTTGATGCCATACTCAGTCAAATGCTGCCTTGATGTCAAGGGGAGTCACTCTCACCTCACTTCTGGCATTCAGCTCTTTCGTCCAAGTTTGAACCAAGGCTGTAATGAGGTCAGGAGCTGAGTGACACTGGCGGAACCCAAACTGAGCGTCCAGGAGCAGGTTATTGCAGAATAAGTGCCACTTAATAGGGCCTTTGATGATTCCTTCCATCACTATGCTAATGATGGAGAGTATTCCGACAGGGAAGTAATTGGCTGGGTTTGATTTGGCCTGTTTACTGACCCCTTAAATGTCAGCCATCTCCTGGGGAAACCAGCCCTTTAATTGTGAACATTAGGAACAGACCATCCTTTTAGCCAGACAAATAAATGTGCCAAGCTGAGGGAGCAAAGGATGTCAATGTCTTTAAGAGAGAGAGAGAGGCCTGGGCCAACCTTTCCAGAGTCTGACCCTCCCTGAATTCACTTCCGTTCCCTTCAGTTGCTGCAAGTGACCAATTGAAGGTGAGAATGAGAAAAGAAATGGAAAGGGGGAGAAAAGAAAGTGTTTTACTCACAGATGTTGGAGACAGGAGTCTGTGTGCAGCTCAAGCTCATTCAAGGTTGGGGGAACAACAGCTTTGCTCGGCAAAAACCCCCATGTCCAGCTTCCGCATTGAGACAATGGTGGAGCTCTGATTGGCGGAGGGGCAGAGTCTTTCCGGTCCTCCAAGTTTTCCCATTGGTCAGCATCTGAGCGGTAAGGTCAGCGGAAGAGAGCTCACATGCGCATGCGCAGCATCCCCACTCCCTGAGACATGCGCAATCCCGGGTCAGGGGATGGGAAAACCACCGACGGCCGGAACTGTCAGGCGGTTGCCTGGAAACCGTCTCGAGGAAGTTTTGGGGGCGAGGAAACAGAGTGTGGGGGCTGGGCTCGCGTGTCTGCGCGCCGGCGTGTGCGCTCTAATGCAGTGACGTCACCGCGGAGCGGATTGATTCGTATTGGCTGATTTAGAGAATGAGGGCCTTTGTGATGTCACAATGTGGAGGTTGAACAATGGGTTTCAGACTAAAACTTCCTCTTCTACCAACATCTGGGAGCAAATCAATGTCTCCCACTTTCAGAAGTTCATAAGGTATAGGAGCAGAATTAGGCCATTTGGCCCATTGATCTGCTCTGCCATTCCATCATGGCTGATCTCATCCTGGCCTTTTCTTCCCGGTCCTGAGAGTTCTTCAGAACCCTTCGACCCAATTAACAATCTGTCCAACTCCTCCCTAAATTTACTCACTGTCCCAGCTCCACCGCACTCTGGGGTAGTGAATTCCACAGATTCACAGCCCTTGGGAGAAGCAGTTTTTCCTCAACTCTGTTTTGAATAGGGCAGCACTGTGGCCCAGTGGTTAGCACTGCTGTCTATATGGTGCTGAGGACCTGGGTTCGATTCTGGACCTGGGTTCGATCCCGGCCTGAGGAGTCATTGGTAACTTGCAGCAACTGTAGAGAAAGGAAGTGAATCTAGTCTGTATTTTCCACACATTTAGAGTTCAGTAATATAGACACATTTATGTCTGGCAGTCTGCATGGAGATTTTCAGGCCTCTCCAAGATGGGAAGCAGTGAGCAGGGATCTGTCAGTCAGCCGGAATCAGCACCTTTAGATAATTAGGAGGATGAATATTACATACAGCAGAGTGAAAATGGAGGGAGAGTGTGTTGGATGGAAACTAGAATTGCCTGTTCTCAATTTTCGTTTGTCAATTCCTTTTACAGGATATTAGATGAAGATTTGCAGAAAAAAACCTAACGCCACTTCAGGATTTGAAATTAAATGAAATGAAAATCACTTATTGTCAGAAGTAGGCTTCAAATGAAGTTACTGTGAAAAGCCCCAAGTCGCCACATTCCGGCGCCTGTTCGGGAAGGCTGGTACGGCAATGAACCATGCTGCTGGCAAGCGTGGGTCTGCTTTAAAAGCCAGCTATTTAGCCCAGTGTGCTAAACCAGCTCCTAGCCCCTATTTGGAAGAGTCACTTGGTTTATCGGGACCTGAATATCATCAGGAGAACCATCACTGCAAAAGACACTTCTGGGATGAAGGTTTGCCAGTCAGGCAAAGGAATAGAATGGAAGTAAACATAGGAACGAAGAATCACATTGGGCTGGTCCCAGGAGAATTGAGTGACAACTTCAGCGATGTAACCATGTTTGATTTTGTGAAAAGTAAAAGGGCAACATTCTATTTATAGTTTAAGGGATACGTTCCCTGTAAAAATAATGTTTAGGCATTGTTGCTTCTCGTTTGTTTGTTGCAGTAAAAGTGAACTCGCTGGTGTCTCAGCAGGGTGGATATATGAGTGAATCCCTTCCCACACTCAGTGCAGGCAAATGGTCTCCCCCGGTGTGAACTCGCTGCTGTTTAGGTCGCTTGGATGAATCAGTGAATCCTTTTCCACACACACAGCAGGTGAACAGCTTCTCCCAGTGTGAACCCGCTGTTGCGTCAGCAGGTTTGATGACCAAGTAGATCCCTTCCCACTCACGGAACAGATGAATGGTCACTCCCCAGTGTGAGTGCATCAATGAGTTTCCAGCTCAGACAGGAAACCAAATGCCACCTCACAATCCCCACATTTCCACGGTTTCGTGCCAGTGTGAATGCGCTTGTGTCTTGACAGGCCAGAAGATTGGCTGAAACCTCGTCCACACACACAACACATGTATGGTTTCTCTCCACTGTGAACGGTGTTTTTTCCTTCCATGTGAATCGATGGAATTCCCTGCCCAGTGAAGCAGTTGAAGCTCCTTCATTAAATGTTTTCAAGATAAAGATAGATAGTTTTTTGAAGAATAAAGGCTTATGGTAGTTCTGGCGGGGAAGTGGAGCTAAGTCGACAATAGATCAGCCATGATCTCATTGAATGGCGGAGCAGGCTCAAAGGTCCAGATGGCCTACTCCTGCTTCCAGTTCTTATGTTCTTATATTATGTTCAAAACCTGCTGATATTCAGTAATGATAACTTAAGCGACTCCATTAGATCCTGATGTGATATTTCCCGAATACAAACCTTCCCCTTCCAATATCCTGTGAAATCAGTTTGGACAGAAAAAAGGAGTGAGAGAAAATCCAGAAGAACACAAAGGTGGGTTGTGAAATTGAGCTGAAATCTGGTCATTTGTGAGGCCGGCACTAGGAAAAGGTCACCTTGAAAACTGCCAGATCTTCACAAAAGAACAACCGATTCACTGATGTCGTTCAGGGAAGGGAACCTTCCACACGTCTGGGCCAGAAAAGTTTCAGGCCTCTGTGGGGGGAGGAGAGTGAGAAAAGATTGAGAGCAGAGGTGGAGAAGGAGAGGGAATTTATATTTCCAAAATCTAACCAGAACATTGACAGAATCTCCCAAACCCGCAACCTCCGCCTCCTTGAAGGACCAGGGTATCGGGTCTGTGAACACCATCACATCTAGATTCCCCTCCAAGGCACACACAGTTCTGACAGTAAGTAATGGGTGAGCAGAAACTTTCTCCACTTCAGTATTGGGAAGACATTGCGTTCAGCCCCTGTAACAAACTCCATTTATTAGCCACTGACTTCAAACCTCATCCTGACAACTGTATTGAGTCTGAAAGAGATTGTCCAAATGGTCGGTGTGATATTTGACCCCGTGACTTGCTCCCAACCACATATTTACATCATCTTGAAGACTGGATTCCACCTCAGTAACATTGCCTGACTCCACCCAAGGCTCAGAGCATCTGTTGCTAAAACTCTGATCTATTCCTTTGTTATCTCTGAGAGATCTATGCTCCTCGAATTGATACTTCCTGAGTATTCCTGATTTTATTTACTCTGTCTTAGGTGGCATCACCTGAAGGTGCCAAGACCACAAGACTTTGTAAGGTGCACCTTGTACACCACCTTCAGTGGCATCAGCCCCAGCCTCGCACACAAAGTCGAGGCATTTAGCCTCCGAAGCACCTCAAAGCACACTCCCTCCTCCAGCGCTTTTCCTCCCACTTTGCCTTAACCCCTCCATGGACACGCCATCCTCCTCCAAAACACTCCTGTAAATCACCGAGACGAACCCCTCTCCACAACCCCCCACCCGCGTCCGCTGACAGCACAGCCTCCAACAGCGAGGAGACAGGCACTATTGGGAAGATCGTGAAGACCTTCCTTGCAAAGTCCAGCACCCGCATATACCTGAAACATTCTCCCCACGCCAATCCAAACATATCAGTCAGCCCCTCAAAGCTCGTAAACTGCCCTCCCAGAAACAGGGGCGGGATTCTCCGACCCCCCCACCGGGTTGGAGAATCGCCGGGGGCTGGCGTGAATTCCGCCCCCGCCGTTTGCCAAATTCTCCGGCACCGGATATTCGGCAGGGGCGGGAATCACGGCACGCCGGTCGGCGAGCCCCCCCCCCCGGCAATTCTCCATCCCGCAATGGACCGAAGTCCCGCTGCTGGAATGCCTGTCCCGCCGGCAAGGATCAAACCACCTCTCTTCCCGGCAGGACTAGGCGGCGCGGGCGGGCTCCGGGGTCCTGGTGGGGGGGGGCGATATGGCCCCAGGGGGTGCCCCCACGGTGCCCTGGCCCGCGATCGGGGCACACCGATCCGCGGGAGGGCCTGTGCCATGGGGTCACTCTTTTCCCTCCGCGTCGGCCACAGTCTTCACCATGGCCGACGCGGTAGAGACATCCCCCCTGCGCATGCGCGGGGATGCTGTCAACAGCCACTGACGGTCCCGCGCATGCACGGACTTCCGCCGCCCGGCAAAGTCCTTTCGGCCCTGGCTGGCGAGGCGCCAAAGGCCTTTCCCGCAGGCTGGCGGCATGCCAACCACTCCGGCGTGGGGCTAGCCCCTCAAGGTGAGGGCTTGGTCCCTAAAGATGGGAAGAAATCCGCACCTTTGGGGCGGACCGACGCCGGAGTGGTTCCCGCCACTCCATCCCGCCGGGACCCACCGCCCCGCCGGGTAGGAGAGAATCCCACCCAGGGATTCTATAATTCTAACTTTTAAAAAATATTTTAGAGTAGCCAATTATATTTCTTTTCCAATTATCAGACAATTTAGCGTGGCCAATCCACCCAACCAGCACATCTTTGGCTGTGAATATTATTTTAACTTAGGATGACCACTCGTGTGCCCTATTGAACTTAACTTTACCCCTTGTCATTGTCAGCAATCCCTTCTTGGTGCAATATGTAGATAGTCCAACGAGGGAAGGGGCAGTACTGGATCTGGTATTGGGGAATGAGCTTGGACAAGTGGTTAAGGTTTCAGTAGGGGAACATTTTGGGAGTAGTGAGCATAATTCCATATGTTTTAGGGTACCTTTGCCACAGATATTTGGGCACATAAGGCAGGACGTCCCTTGAGGTAGTAGGATCCAGAGAGCAGGATTTACATCCTTTTCTTTCCTTCCCTGCTTCCACCCTGCCTCATCGTTAAGTCATTGGGACTCGAAGGGTGACCCAGTTTGATGGACAGGTTGCCTCAATTCGAAACAATGGGGGACAAGCTCCACTCAGCTATGAAAATATTGCCCCCAACGTGATGGCGGCCGCACATGCTCAGTGCTGCACATTGCCCCCAATAAAGATGGTGATCATTAACCAGGACGATTTAAGGGATCTTTGGCCCCGCTCAGTACAAATGGGATTGATGCGTTTTTGAGGGAGTTTGTAGATGACAGAACCTGTGTAGAAATCTTCCCATCCACACGCCGGTTCCACCATACGCTCTGATCTGCGATTTTCCGCTTACAAATTACAGATCCGAGAAAAAAAGCATCCACCCCTCGCCATTTCCCGCACTGCGCATGCTTCATTCACTGCCCCTCATTTGCTCCGATTGGTTGTTGGACCAGCCGCAACCGTTCGGTCCTCCAGTCCCGCCCCTCTTACTAGTGCTCCGGAGCTGCCATCAATCATTCCCCTAGGCATTGTGATCTGGAGAATGCGCAGTGCGGTTGATGAGGTGAGACAGTAGCGCGCAGGTGCAATGCTATTGTTCGTCTAAAGGAGAGTCCTTTGTCCCGGGGAAGTGAAGTTAGCGTCAGGCGGTGGGAGGGAGGATCCGCAAACCCTACACAATCATTGTCACTTCTCTGGTTTGCAGCTGCGGGGCTTCTCCCTCCTGCGAACAGGCCCAGGTTAACGGTCACCATCCAGCTTCAGCGACTGGAGGATGGTTCACATCAGAGGATGGAGGAGGGAGACAATAAATAAGAGCTGACACTTTGCACTCAAATCAATGAGGACTCTGATCTCTGGAAAGGAAGGAAACCCTGGGAGATGGGCGGGGAGGATTTGCAAACACCCGCTGGAGGCCCCAAAGCGCCAAAAAGTACCCACAGATCCTGATTTTGAGCTCCCGGGGCTGGTTTGCTTCAGCTGTGGCCGTCTTGGTGAAACAACAGAGTGGGCGGGGCATCAGGATTCCAGTGACCAGGAGAGAAAATTACCGATTTATTCTCACTGCACAGAGGGACTTGAGAACTGAACCCAGCCAGAGTGGAGGGAGCGGGTAAACTGTAAAGAAAGGAATTTTGAAGATGGTTTGAAAGGTTTGGCAGACTGACAAACTCTCATGGTGAAAATTAAAGGTAAGCCTGCACGGGTCTGCGTGAAGAGGTGGGCGGTGTTGGGTGGGCTGCTGACAGAAATGTGAGGCCAGGGAGGGGGTGGTTGGCTGCCAGAACGGTTGGAACAGAGTTCTACATAGGTCCAGTTGACGAGTCAGACACCCAAGCAGCAAATCTCAGTGGATTCAAATATGGCCCATAAAATGTGGGCTGGTTTGTCACCCTGGGGTTTGGATTCCAGCATAGGGAGGAGGGAGAACGTATGTGATGAGGATTTACTGTTTCGCAGAAAGAAGTGCAGAAAATCTGTTCCATACAAACGAGAATTGTCTTTCCTTCATTTTTATTCGGTATTGACAATGATGATGTTTATAAACTCTTTTTATGGGAAATTTGAAATTTACAGGTGTGAAATCGTCGAACCTGGAGAGACACAAGGACATCCACACCATAGACAAACCATGGAAATGTGGGGCCTGTGGGAAGGCATTCATATCTCCATCCCAACTGGAAACTCATCTGCGTAGTCACTCAGGGGAGAGACCTTTCACCTGCTCCATGTGTGGGAAATAAATTAATCGATTGTTCAACCTTCGCACACACCAGCGAATTCACACTGGAGAGCGGCCATTCATCTGCTCTGTGTGTATGAAGGGATTCAGCAGTTCATCACACCTGCTGAAACACAAACGTGGTCACACTGGGGAAACACCATTCATCTGCTTCAAGTGTGGGAAGAGATTTACTAATTCACCTGACCTTCTAACACACCAGCGAGTTCACACCGGGGAGAGGCCTTTCAACTGCTCCATGTGTGGGAAGAGATTCACGCAGTCACAAAACCTAATGAGACACAGGCGAGTTCACAAATAACTTTTGGGAGTAGATTCAGCTGAACGGATGATCTCAGTGTCAGTGACAAAGAAATCAATGAGCTCCTTGCACTTTTTTGAAGTCAGGAGAGAGATTTAAGAAGATGATCATGAAGATCAGAATCTGGGTTGTCCTTGCTTCCAGGAACAATCCAGAAATAGTGATCAGTTTAGGCAGAGGCGAGCAGGGCCAGGTAGAGCTGGATGTGTTGCTGCTGCCTCTGGTAATCAACAGTTCGACCAGTTGATAAGACTGCGCCAAGTGAAAAGTGAATTGGTAAGAGTGAGAAAATGGGCAGCAAATTATCTTCAAGTTTATAGATGATAAAAGTTGGGATGCTGGTCAGGAGTATGTTGCAATTATCAAGTTTAAAGATAACAGTTGCATAGATGTTGGTTTCAGAGCAGACACACTGAGGTGAGGGCTAGGGCGGGCAATATTATTGAGCTGGATATAAACAGTCTTAGTGATGGTGCAAATATGTAGTCAAAAGCTCATCTGGTCAAATATGACATTGAAATCTGCATTAGTCACACACAGTGCGCATACCACCTACAAGATGCACTGCAGCAACTCATCAAGGCTCTTTGGACAGTACTTTTCAACCCTTGACCACCTCATACGACAAGCACAGCAGACACATGAGAACACCATCACCTGCAGGTTCCCCTCCAAGCCACACAACATCCTGACTTGGAACTATGTCCCTGTTCCTTCACTGTTGTTGGGTGAAAATCCTGGAACTCCCACCCTGGCCACACTGTGGCCCAACCTACAGATCATGTGTTTCAGCGGTTTGAGAAGACAACTGACCACCATCTTCTCGAGGGCAATTAGGAGTGGGCAATGATTTTCCCCAGCAATATCCACTCCCTGTGAAAGGATAAAATAAACACAGTTGCCAGGGAGGTGGATGGTGACTAGAGAATGGAGTTTGTAGCAGGGCCATAAGACAATGGCTTCACTATTTCTTTTTTAAAATAAATTTAGAGTTCCCAATTATTATTTTCCAATTTAGCGTGGCCAATCCACCTACGCTGCACATCTTTGGGTTGTGGGGATGACACCCACGCAGACACTGGGAGAATGTGCAAACTCAATGACTTCACTATTTCCAATGTTTAATTGGAGGAAATGTCTGTTCACCCAATTCTGGATGTCAGACAAGTCAGGACGATGTGTGAATTGGAGGTGGTGGTTTTCATGTACACCTCTTACTTTGGGGAAGTTGGGGGTTTGAGATTCTGTCAAAGTTATTGTTCAAGTTGTCGTTGTATAAAATTTGTCTCCTTTACCTCCTGCCTCTCCACTTCTATTTGTCCCCCTCTGCTCCCAAAGTGTCCAGAGTCTAGTGTAGGCCCACTGACCCAGGGTGACCGGCCGCCATCTTGGTAGAAACAAAGTAGAAACTTGGTAGAAATGGCGCATGTGCGGCCATTTTGGTGAGGGAACAGGAAGTGGAGGCTTCAGGGTCCCAGTGACCAGGAGAAAAATCATTCTGAACCCTGGACCAGCTCTACCCTCCCATCCAATAATTTTAATATTTAAACATATTTTTCTGTTGATATTTTTGAAATACTCTCGTACTGCCCACTGCAAAACCTTCATTGAACTACCTGTATCACAATGGCAGTTGAGCAAAACTCAGTGAGTTCCAGGATCTGCCTGAAAAGGCAGCGATACGATTCACTAATTAATTTTAAAAAAGAGGTGGATAGTTACCTGAGTATGAGAAGGTGCAAGGCGAGGGACATGAAACTGGACTGAGGGACTGAACAAGTCCATTCTTTCTAAAAGTCAGCACAGGAAAGATGGGCTGAACAACCCCCATCGCCCCCTCTTGTGCAATGCATCTCTACGATTCTCGGAACTTGAATGGAACCAAAATAACATCCGAAATCGTTATTGGTCATTTTACTAAATGTAAAGAGTACACTGTCCATCAAGAGCAACTTAAGAGCAGAATAAACAGGAGCAGTTGGAGGACATAGAGCCTGCTCCACTTTTTCTTCTTGTCGCAATTTTCCTTCTTTCCCTCTGTATCCAATAATCTCTTGAATTCAGTCTTGAATATACTCAGCGACTGAGCATCAACAGCCTTCAAGGGTGTAGAATTCCAATTCACAAACTTGAATGAAGAAACGCCGCATCTTATTCACATATCGCCACTAACATCTCAAGATGTTTTACCGGAGGATAGGCAGTTAGGTATTCCTACAAATAGTTGTTTGTGGTTCATTGCAGTTCCTTGACAAGGTATCGGCTTTATTCTGAGTGTTGTGAAGGCTGAGCTGACTTTGCTGGTACGCCTGCTTTCCAGAGATGATCAGACAAGAGTCATGCTGCTGGGCTCAACGCTTTTTCATCAACAATGATTCAGCCTCTGCAGGAAATTGAGAAAAGAGGCAGCATCGCTCTTCGGCCACACAGGATAGTACTGGTTAGATTCAATGTCTTTATCCAGAGGGTGTGGAACTTGCTGCCACAGGGACTGGTTGAGGAAAACAGCATGAATGCACTTAGCAAGTTGCAGACACAAGAGAGAAAGGAATAGAAAGACCTACAGACAGAGAGAAGTGGTAGGCTCATGGGGAATATATACACTGACACTGGATACAATGACCTGTTTTTGTGCTGTCCATTGAGTTTCATTCTACTTTGATTCTTTTTCAGGGTATGGAATGGAAAGACTTACAGGCAGCAAACTCAAGGTTTGAGAGCCTTTTGATTTGTCAGGATATGAATATCATCGGCCCCTGAATGTGGAAGGAGAAATGTTTGTCTTCTATCTCTGGGAAGGTCAGTGTGACTGGAAAAAGCACCGAGACACATACATACGCAAGTGAATGTGTTCCAGTGAGCTGACTGTGAAAAGAGCCTTAACCAGTTACACAGCCTGAAAAAACATCACATCATTCACAGCAGAGAGAAACTGTACACGATGTTCTGTGTGTGAATGAGGCTCCAATCTGGAGAGACACAAGGTCATCGGCACCATGGAGAAACGGTGGAAATGTGGAGACTGTGGGAAGGGGTTCAAATCTCCATCCCTGCCGGAAGCTCATCAACGCAGTCACACTGGGGAGAGACCATTCACCTGCTCCCTGTGTGGAAAGGGATTTACTCAGTCAGCACACCTTATGAAATATCAACTTGTGCACAGTAATAAGAGATCTTTTAACTGTTCTGACTGTGAGAAGAGCTTCAAACGTGAAATGGATCTGCTGAGACACCAGCGAGTTCACACCGGAAAGAGGCCATTCACCTGCTCCGAGTGTGGGAAGGGATTCACTCAGTCAGCCAACCTGCTCACACACCAGCAAGTTCACCCTGGGGAGAGGCTGTTCCCTTGCTCTGTGTGTGGGGAAAGACTTAATCATTGATCTAACCTGCAGAGACACCAGACAGTTCACACTGGAGAGAGGTCGTTCACCTGCTCCAAGTGTGGGAAGAGATTCCTTCACTTATGGAACCTTGCTACACATCAACTTGTTCAGTGATCATAAGAACTAGGAGCAGTAGTCGGCCATCTGGCCCCTCGAGCCTGCTCCGCCATTCAATGAGATCATGGCTGATCTTTTGTGGACTCAGCTCCACTTTCCGGCCCGAACACCATAACCCTTAATCCCTTTATTCTTCAAAAAACTATCTATCAGAAACCTTTTAAATGTTCTGACTGTGAGAAGAGCTATAAAACTACATCTGATCTGCTGAAACACCAACGCACTCACACTGGGGAGAGGCCGTTTATCTGCTCTGTGTGTGTGGAAGAGATTCACTTGGTCATCCCACATGCTGAGACACCAGAGACTTCACGAGTGACTGCAGGGGTTGGATTCTGCTGTTATTGCTGCTGTTAATCACATCCAGGACTGAACCATGTTCATTCTGACAGCTGGAGTTTGTTTCTGCTGATAATGATCCCTGTAACCAGTTGGAGCTCAATATTTTGATATTTGTCAAATGAATTAATGCTTCAGACACACACTTTGTTGGGACCTTAATTTCTCCAGGATAAGAGGCAACTAATTTGTGTCCTGTCACAGATTGCTCCATTTTGGGGACTTTTCTCCTTTCTAACTCTAGATTATTTAATTTCTCATACTTTATTACTTCCTTGGGTTTGGGGGTGAGACCCACACAGACACAAAATACTGTGTTTTCTGTATTGGACAATTACATTAAAATCTGGAACACATGTAGATAGGGATTGGTGTCTCCATATCATGTGTATAAAGTATTGATGTTCTCTAGTTATGCTCTTCCCCACATTCTCTCCATATCCTCTCTCACAAAACCTTCCATTATTTTAAAGATTTCTATTAGGTTATCCCCTCTGCCTTCATTTCGAAGGAGAGAGGAGACCCAGCCTGTCAATCCTTTCCTGATACTTTATATGTACCTACACATTTCTGGTTTCACCATTATAAATCTTCTTTGCACCCTCTTCAGTGCCTCGGTATCATTTTATAATATCGTGACCAGAACAGCATGCAGTGATCGGTGAGATACTTGATCCAGGAGTCACAGATAACCCCAAAAATGGGACCAAGCCAATATGTGATTTTACGCTGGTTTATTGAGAAACAAGAGTTTAAAAATGATGCATAATGGACACAAAAAAATCATACAGCCTGAGAATGATTTCCCAGTCCCAGAGGACAGACGGATGATGCAGAATGAGTACTGGTCTCCATTACTAGTGGCTGCAGTCTCCTCTGGATGGTTCACTGCTGTGAGCCAGTGTGGGTGTTGGGTGAAGCCAGTCTGGACCTTTTTATAAATCTCTTCCTGTTTTAACCTTTACACAGACAAATGGTTTGCGGATGGATCCTGAGATCCAATCATATCAGGATTAGAAATGTCAATTTAAGAGCCTGTGTTGGAGAACAGTCCTGGGCAGAAAGAACAGGTCTGTCCTGTGTTTGTCACCCAGCAAGCTGCTGTGGAAGATTTCTTCACAGGCGAGAAAGGAAGTGAGCTATTCCTATAATATTCAATAAATGCCTTCATGTTTCATCATTTATTTCTTACAAATCTTCTCGTCTTGAGAAGTGAATATCCTTATTGACTTCTCTCAACTGATTTCTGATCAACCCACCTATTTCTACACGACAAGCTTGTTTTCATAATTTCTTGATTACATCGATAACACATTTCGATAACATACTAAAACTGCTAAGTTATCAGAATCAGCAACACAAATGCTTGAGCTGCCGCCAAGAATAAAAGTAAAAACCTTTCCAGTAAAATGTGATAACTGTTCACTTAGATTCATCTTTCCCAGCTGCAGAGCATCTCACACCATTCCAAATTATTGGCATGTTGAAAATACATCTGCTTCAAACAGAAGTTCATGCACGGACTTTAAAGATTCTCCAGCTCTCTGTTCACCTACCTCCACCTTGTGGATATTTTCTGAATCCAGATTCTAGATCCCTTTTCACTTTAATTTCACTCCCACTGACAGATACAAGTGTGTATAATTATATTCTGATTGTTTTAAAGTCAGTTTTTCAGTGGAGTATGTGTCAATATCATAATGATTTAAAATGTTGTCTCATTCTACTGACCACATTAATCACTCGATGTTCTGTTATCGAATAGCTGAGTATGTCTGGGACCCGTTCTTCAGTGCAGCTTCCAGCTTCACCATGCATTTCCACATCAGCACACCCACACTGGAATCCCAGTATCAGGCTCCATGTGCCATACACGTCACTCTTGGACTTTCAGGTGATCTCACTGAAAAATCTGGCGGGGGGATCTCTGTTGGAGGATCTGTACTTCTCTCTCCCTGCATGGCTCCAATGCCTCAGTCAATGGCCAATCAATTCAGTTTATCTTTTAAAGTTAAGAGGCAGGGACATATTTATCTCCAAGAGAAAGTTATCAATTTATTTGTCTGATCTACACTGATTTTCACTAGAATGTACATCGATATAACATCGTTCTATTCTATTGAACTCTCCCCAGGGTGAGTTATCCCATTTCCCATTGGGTGATGTGATTTTCTCTATATCTTATTCTAAGTGGGCCATCCTATCAATTATCAGTCTCATTCAGGAGTCCTGGAGAAACTTTACTGTCCAATAGTAATTGCATTCACACAATATTGTCTTTGTATATCAGAGACACAAGTATTTGAAATCAGTTTGGCGATAACTCCCATATCTCCCGTTCTCAAACACCTGTTTTGAAAGATAAGAAATGGGATAAAGCCAAATCTTTAAAAGGCAAATTGTCACCGTGCTGTCAGTGGAAAGGGTTAACTTCTCGGTTTGTTTGCAAAGGGATTGGTTGCAAACATTCCCAACTGTGCTCAATTGTGCTGACTTTAGGTGACTTTCCTTTTCAGAACAATGAACCAAACGCTGTCTGTGCGGAGTCTGCACGTTCTCACCTTGTCTGCGTGGGTTTCCTCTGGGTGCTCCGATTTCCTCCCACAGTCCAAAGATGTGTGGGTTAGGCGGATTGGCCATGCTAAATTGCCCTTAGTGTCCAAAAAGATTAAGTGGAGGTTACTCGGTTATGGATTACGGGGATAGGGTAGAGACGTGGGCTTGAGTAGGGTGCTCTTTGTAAGGGCCGGTGCAGACTCGGTGGGCTGAATGGCCTCCTGCACGGTAGATTCTATAGTTTTTAGTCCAGTAATTATAAACATATATCTGTCTGGCAGCCTGCATTTAAATTTTCATGTTTCTGTGTCTAGAACAGGAAGCAGTGAGCAGGGATCTGTCACTCAGCCTGAATCAGCACCTTCAGGAGAATTGGGAGGGTGAATATTAGATACAGCAGAGTGAGAATGGAGGGAGAGTGTGTGGGATGGAGATTTACAGCTTTTGGGGAATTAGAGAGGAAAGAATGTTCCAGAGAAACTAGAATTGTCTGTTCTGAATCTCTATCCTGCACTGACAGTGATGTCTTTTGTAAATTGTTTTTCCAGGATATTAGAAGAGGAGGAATTACAGACAGAAATTTCAAATGTGTCTCGATCTGATAGATTCACTCGTTTCCTTGAGACCGGAATATCATCGGCCTTTGAATCTGGAAGGAGAAATGTTTTCTGTTCTGTAGGCTTCAAAAGATTTTAATCATCAGTGTGACTGGAAAAGCACCAAGACACACACACCCGAGTGAGAGTGTTCCAGAGCGCTGACTGTGGAAAGAGCTTTTACTAATTAAAAAGCAGAAGAAATTTATCACATCCTTCACAGCGGGGAGAGACCATACATGTGCTCTGTGTGTGGATGACATTTGAACTGATTGTCCAACCCGCAGAGTCACAAATGCACCCACACCATGAAGAAACCGTAGAATGTGGTGGCTGGGAAGGGATTCAGATCTCCATGTGTGCTGGAAATGCATCGTCGCACCTCGAAGCTGAGAACGACATCTGACCAACATTTCCCCTGGAGACGTCTGAGACAGTGGAACACAATCAGCAGTCACAAACCTGAAGAGGAGAAGGGAATCCCAAAAGATGCTTTTTTGGACTAGGAGAGCAGGTTTTGGTCTGCAGCTGCTCCACCAGCGAGAAGAGGGTCCCTGTAACTGTGTTGTCTGAAACTGGCCCTGTCTCCCACATTGTGCAAACTGAAGATCAGCGAGTGTGAAGACAACACAGATCAGTTGTTAGAGACATCCATCAATGTGCCAGTACTGTGTGTGCTAGAACTACCTCAGGATGAACCACCATCCATACTACCCGATCATGTGACTGCGACTTCTGGTCAATCTGCAGAAACCGAGATTGCTGAAGAACCCCTTGCTGCTCCTAATCTTCTGCAAAAGAGACTACAACACCTTCCAGGGGAGAGACATCTTCTGAAGACCCGGGGAGGACATCCAAGATCAAGAAGAACCAAATCCCTTAAATGAGCAGGCAACCAGTGCAGAATAGACACCCGCCAGATTGTCTTTCCTATTGACTGTATAATTCTTTGCCTGTTTTTGTGTATATGTTTTGATCATGATGTAAATGTAGTTTTTTTGATTGGATTTGATTTATTATTGTCACGTGTATTAGGATACAGTAAAAAGTATTGTTTCTTGCATGCAGTACAAACAATGCATACCGTAAATAGGGAAGGAAGGAGAGACTGCAGAATATAATGTTATGTTGTAGCAAGGTGTAGAGAAAAGATCAACTTAATACAGTGATTGAGGCTTTCTTAACCCGGCCGAATTTTAGCGGGGTCGGTTCTATTCGGTTTTGTCCCGGGTGCTCAGAGGTTCACTGAAGAGGCCACATTTTAGGGCAGCCCGATTTCGTGTAGCAGCAAACACCAAAAGGTTCAGAAGTGTAAATAGCATGTGGGATCAGCCAAACATGACCTCCGAAAAAGAGGAAAGAGAAGGGGAAGTGGAATGAGTCAGGTTATGGGATCAATACATTCTGCATCCCACAACCCAACTGTGGAGCAGCTCCCTCAATAAGTTCACAGCTGATCTGATTGTAACCTCAACTCCTCACTCCCAGCAACCCCCCAATAACCTTTCACTCCCTTGCTTCTCAAGAATCTATCCAGCACTGCCTTCAAAATGGTCAAATCTCACCAGCTGATTATGGGAGGGGGTGGTGCGGATTTCAATTGTGTAAGGGAGCCAAGGTTGGATAGGTTCAACCTTAATTTTCACAGTAACTTCATTGCAACGTTAATGTAAGCCTACTTGTGACACTAATAAGACACAGGTGCTGAATTAGGCCACTCGGCCCATCGAGTCTGCTCCGCCATTCAATCATGGCTGATATTTTCTCATCCCCATTCTCCTGCCTTCTCCCCATAACCTCTGATCCCCTTATTAATCAAGAATCTATCTATCTCTGTCTTAAAGACACTCAGTGATTTGGCCTTGATCGATAATGTCCAATTAAATCCGTTACCTTGATGGTGGGGCTTGTCGCTACGGGCCATGTCTTTGGTGTCCGAGGCACGTGGGCCTTCCCAAATGAGGAAAGCTCAAATGGGGCAAAGAGTTGCACAGATTTACCACCCTCTGGCTGAAAAAATTCCTCCTCACATTTGTTTTAAAGGATCCTCCCTTTAGTCTGAGTGTGTCTTCTGGTTCCAGTTTTTCCTACAAGTGGAAACATCCTCCCCATGTCCACTCTATCCAGGCCTCGCAGTATCCTGTAAGATTCAATAAGATCCCCCCCTGATCCTTCTAAACTCCAACGAGAACAGACCCAGAGTCCTCAACCGTTCCTCATATGACAAATAAAGGGTTGAGCAAGTTTAATGGGCCAAATGGTCGACTGCAGCTCCTATTTGTTATGATCTCTGTGTCCAGGACAGGAAGCAGTGAGCAGGGATCTGTCAGTCAGCCTGAATCAGCACCTTCAGGAGAATTGGGAGGGTGAATATTAGATACAGTGAATGGAGGGAGTGTGTGTGGGATGGAGATTTACAGCTTTTGGGGAATAAGGGAGGGAAGAATGTTCCAGAGAAACTAGAACTGTCTGTTCCAGAGAAACTAGAACTGTCTGTTCTGAGTTTCTATCCTGTATTTGCAGTGATGTATTTTGTAAATTGTTTTTCCAGGATATTAGAAAAGGAGGTATTACAGACAGAAATCCCAAACATCACATCTTGATCTGACAGTCACTTGATTCTTTGGGTCACACACACCCGAGTGAGAGTGTTCCAGAGCACTGACTGTGGAAAGAGCTTCAACCAGTTACAGAGCTTCACAGTGGGGAGGGACTGTACTGTGTGTGTGAGTAAGGCTTCAATTGTCTAACCCGGAGAGACACAAGGAGACCCAAAACATGGAGAAACAGTGGAAATGCCGGGACTGTGGGAAGGGATTCAAAGCCCCATCTGCACTGGAAGCTCATCGGCGCATTCACACTGGGAGAGGCCATTCAGCTGCTCTCAGTGTGGGAAGGGATTCAGACATTTATCCACCCTGCGGAGACATCAGCCAGTTCACCCCGGGGAGTGAGCATTCACCTGCACTCAATGTGGGAAGGGATTCTGTGTTTCCTTGTACCTGCTGAGACACCAACAAGGTCACAAGTGATTACAGGGGTTGGATTCTGCTGTTATTGTTGCTACTCTCAATTACACCCAGAACAGCATTGTGTTCATTCTGTCAGTTGGTCAATGGGGAGGGTCGGAGGGTTTCGTTCTGCTGGACTGGCCGGTCTCACGACTTTGCCTCCAGTGGGCTGATGCTCTTGAGCCTTGTGGCAAATACTTGGCTTCAAATTTCACCAGGATCACAGAGTGAAAGGGTGTTTGGAAGGTAGATGACAGATAGTTCCTGTTTCTGTTTGGAACCCCAAAGCATGCAGTTCAGATAAAGATAGGCTTTGGTGGTTACATGGTTCTGTCTCAGAAGGAAACGGTCAAGCTAGGAGGGCCAAGTTGATTGGGAACTTACAATAAAATGTGTAATGATACACAGGCAGTCGCATTTAAGGAATTATCACATATTTACATAAAATATAGATTCCTTTAAGAAACAAAAATCCAACAGGAAAAGTGACGCAACCGTGACTAACAAGAAAAATTAAAGATTCCAAGAGGCTCATTAATCGATTACAGATTTATTGCTTCACTGATTTATTGGTACCTTGAAGAATCAATGCAGTATAATTCTTTAAATTCAGTATACATACAGACAGAAAATAGAATATCCACAAGGCATAGTCATTGTTTCAGATAATAATATGAGAATTGCTGTACAGCAACTTAATGTGTCAGAATCTAACACGGTTTCTAGAAAAGTTGCATAAAAGCCCTCGTAATGAATAAACCATTGTTCTACAAATACATCTAGTAATGAAAAAGTATCGCAGCCTTAGCAACAGAAACATTTACAAAATGTAGCAAAGCCTTAGCGACAAACAAGGTTGATGCAGAACGCCTTATCTTCAGAGGATTGGTACACGTGGCGGGAGCATGTAGACATTTAATTAATTTGATAGACATTAATGAATCTTAAGTAATGACCAATGCCTGGATAACAAATCATGCTCCAAGTGACAAGAGAGTTATTTGAATAAATCAGGAAGACTCAGCTGAGAATTTGAAACCAATAAGGGGTTAGACCATTGATAAGAATTTCTTTAAGAATAAAGTTTCATGACTAAAGTTTGTTCTGTATTCATGCTTTAAGAAATTCTTAACCATCTATTGATTTCCTAATATTGTCTTATGTTTTTGTGCAACTCTCTTTATTATGTTTTGATGTATTATTTCAGCTGAATTTTGATTTATTTTTAAGTAAGAGAATCAAGGTGGATAATTAGCAATAAAGTTGCATTTTTGGACACCTCCAATCAACCAGATCTTGGGCTCATTTTTGAAGATAAAATAAAAGATCTTATCACTCATATAGTTGCCAAAATAAGTGTAACCCTGAGGATTGGAAACTTGTTCTAGAATTCAGCAAAGGAGGATCAAGAAACTCAAAGAGAAAATAGAATATGAGAGCAAACTGGCGAGAAACATAAAAACTGACTGGAAAAGTTCCTGTAAAATATGAAAAGGGAAAGATTCGCAAAGACCATTGTGGGTCCATTCCAGGCAGAGACAGGAGAGTTTAAAATGAGGAATAAGGAAATGACAGAGAAACTAAACAATGTGTGTCTGTCTCATGGAGGAGGATACAGAAATCGTCCCAAAAACACGAGAGAACCAAGAGGCCAGTGAACACGAGGAACTGAAAGAGATTAGTATCAGTGAAAAAGTAGTACTGGAGAAATTAATGGGATTGAAAGTTAATAAATTCCCAAAAGCTGCTGCTCTACACCCCAGAGTGTTGAAAGAGGCGGCTGTAGAGATAGAGGATACATTGGTGATCATCTTTCAAAATTCTATAGATTCTGGAATGGTTCCTGCAGATTGGAAGGTGGTAAATGTAACCCCACTATTTAAGGAGGGAGAGAGAAAACGGAGAACCACAGACCCATTAACCTTACATCAGTCGGAGGGAAAATGCTACAATCTATTATGAAGGATGTGATAACGTACAAATTAGGAGCAGGAGTAGGCCCCTCGAGCCTGCTCCACCATTTAATAAGTTGATCTGATTGTAACTTCAACTCCACATTCCCCCCGATAACCTTTCACCCCCTTGCTTATCAAGAATCTATTCAACTCAGTCTTCAAAATATTCAAAGACTCTGCTTCCACTGCCCTTTGAGGAAGAGAGTTCCAAAGACTCACAACCCTGAGAGAAAGAGGTTCTCTGCCTTAGATGGGCAAGTTGTTACTTTTAAAGCGACTCCAATTTCTAGATTCTCCCAGAAGAGGAAACATCCTTTCCACATCCACCCTGTCAAGGCCCCTCAGGATCTGATACGGTTCAATCAAATCAATTCAATCCATCGGACACAAGCCCAGCCTGTCCAATCATTCCTCATAAGCCCAGCCTCCAATTCCAGGTATGAGTCCAGTAAACCTTCTCTGAACTGCTACCAACACATTGACATCATTTCTTAAATAAGAGCAATACTGTACACAGTGCTCCAGATGTGGACTCATCAATGTCCTGTATAACTGAAGCATAACCTCCCTTCTTTTGTATTCAATTCCCTTTTTGTGATTCATGCTCTTGGACACCCAGATCCGTCGGAGTCTCAGAGCTCTACAATCTCTTACTATTCAGATCAGAAACCTTTTTTTTCTTCTGGCAACGTGGCCATTCAGCCCATCGAGCCTGTGCCGCCATTCAATACGATCGTGGCTGATCATCCACTTCACGGTAGCACAGTGGTTAGAACAGTTGCTTCACAGCTCCTGGGTCCCACGTTCGATTCCCAGCTTGGGTCACTGTCTGTGCAGAGTTTGCGCAGAGTTTGCACTTTCTCCCCGTGTGTGCGTGGGTTTCCTCCCACAGTCCAAAGCTCACTGTCCCTTAATTAGAAAAACATAATTTATTAAACAAAGAAACAGAAATCTGCCAGTCGCTGCTTTAAACACTCCCAGTGTCTGAGCTTCCACAGCCCTCTGGGGTCGAGAATCCCAAAGATTCACAACCCTCGGAGTAAAGAAATGTCTCCTCCGAGACCCGTATTAAGTGACTTCTCCCTTAGTTTGAAATTGTGTCCCCTGGTTCCAGACTCTCCAACTCGGGGAAACATCTCACCTGCACCCACCCGGTCTATTCCTTTATGGATTTTGTAAGTTTCAATGAAATCCCCTCTCATTCCTTGAAACTCTAGAGAAAAGAGGCCTAGTTTCCCCAATCTCTCTTCAGAGGACAGTCCTGCCAAACCCGGAACAAGTCTGGTGAAACTTTGTTGCTGTTCCTCTGTGGCAAGACCTTTCCTAAGGTAAGGGGAGTAAAACTGCACACATTACTCCAGCTGTGGTCTAAGCATTCCATAATGATCGATGTCAAGGCCATCGAATGGTATTCATTGAGGCACGTTGCCTGGTTCTTCTTTGGCACCAGTATGATAGTGGTCTTCTTGAAGCAGTGGGAATCTCAGAACGGAGTAGGGAGAGGTTGAGGATGTCCGCGAACACACCTGCCAGTTGGTCCGCGCAGGATCTGGGTGCGTGGCAGGGACTCCGTCAGGACCCGCCGCTTTCCGAGAGTTCACTTTCAAGAAGGCCAATCTGACTTTGTACGCTGTGACGGTGGGCATGGGTGTGCCCAAGGCTGCTGGGGCAGATGACAAAGGTTTGTTGGTTTCCTGCTCGAAATAAGCATAGAATGCTAGAGTTTGTCGGGAAGGGGTGCGCTGTTGCTAAAGATCCTACTCAGCTTAGCGCATTGTGTTGTTTAAGCCTTGCCACAATCGATGAGAGTCCATGATTCTAGCTCAGTCTGGACAACTCTTCAGTTGTCTCTTGGCAACCCTGTTGGCTTTGCAGAAGTCGTACCTAGATTTTATTTTGTATAGGTCAGGGTTGCCTGACTTGAACGCCTCAGACGTGGCCTTGAATCTCCCGATTAAACCATGGGTTCTGGTTGGGTAACGTACGAACTACCTTCTTTGACACACAATCTTCCACACACTTGCTGATGAAGTCTGTGATGGTGCTGGCATACTCGTTTAGGTTAGCTGCCGAGTTCTTGAATATGGACCAGTCGCACAGGAGCTCTTCTGTTGCCTCAGACCAGCATTTCTTAACCGGATTCTCCCGCTTAAGTTTCTGCTTGTACGCCGGGAGGAGCACCGTCTTGTGGTCTGATTTTCCGAAGTGCAGCCAGTGGATGGATCATCAGGCGCCCTTGATGTCTGTGTGGCAGTGGTCAAGGATGTTGGGGCCCCTGTTGGGACAGGAGAGGTGTTGGTGGAATTTTGGCAGTACACTCGAGGTTGGCCTGGTTGAAGTCTCCGGCCACGATGAACAAGGCCTCCGGGTATTCTGCTTCATTGTTATTTATAGCGGTGTACAATTCATCAAGCGGCGTCTTCACTTCCGCCTGGGGTGGGATGTAGATCGCCATGATGATGGCAGAAGTGAACTCCGTGGAAGGTAGTATGGACGGTACTTCAGTCGGGTATTCCAGGTCAGGGGAGCAGTAGTTCGCCAGGGTCGCCACATCCGAGCACCAGGAGTTGACGAGGAGACAAACCCCTCCACCCACTCCAGGTTCAGTCCTGGATGTAATTTACAGCAGGAATAACAGCAGAATCTAACCCAACATCACTTGTGAACCCTTTGGTGTCTCAGCATGTTGGACGACTGAGTGAATCCCTCCCCACAGTGAGAGCAGGTGAATGGCTTCTTTCCAGTGTGAACTTGCTGGTGTCTCCACAACGTGATTGATGTTTGAAATCTCTTTGTGCAGTGAGAGCAGCTGAACGGTCTCTCCTCAGTGTGAATGTGCTGGTGGGACATCAGTACCTGAGAGCTTTTAAACCCACTCCCACAGTCGGAGCATTTAAAGGGTCTCTCATTGCTGTGAGTGACATTGTGGCTCAGCAAGTGATGACCGAGTGAATCTTTTCCCAGTCGGAGAGGTGAACGGGCTCTCCCCGGTGTGACTTCGCTCGTGTTTCATCAGGTTGGATGGAGATCTAAAGCTCTTTGTGCAGTGAGAGCAGCTGAACGGTCTCTCCTCAGAGTGAATGCGCTGGTGGGACATCAGTAGCTGAGAGCTTTTGAAACCCCGCCTGCAGTCAGGGCATTTAAAGGGCCTGCTCTTGGTGTGAGTGGCATTGTGTTTCAGCAGGCTGGATAATTGAGCGAATCCCATATCACACACAGAGCAGATGAATGGCCTCTCCCCGGTGTGAACTCGTTCGTGTCTCCGAAGGTTACCAATATCAGTGAATCCCTTATCACACACAGTGCAGTTGAATGGATAATCCCCGGTGTGAACTCGTTCGTGTTTCCGCAGGCTGGCATTGTCAGTGAATCCCTTTTCACACTGAATGCAGGTGAAAGGTCTCTCTCCAGTGTGAACTCGCTGGTGTCTCTGCAGGTGGGCTAACAGAGTGTATCCCTTCCCACAGTCAGAGCAGGTGAACGGCCTCTCCCCAGTGTGAACTTGTTCGTGTCTCCGCAGGTTGCCAATGTCATTGAATCTCTTTTCACACTGAGAACAGGTGAAAGGCCTCTCTCCAGTGTGAATTCGGTCGTGTTTCCGCAGGCTGCCAATTTGAGCGAATCCCTTTTCACACTGAGAGCAGGTGAAAGGACTCTTTCCAGTGTGAACTCGCTGGTGTGTCTGCAGCTGGGATAACCGAGGGAATCCCTTCCCACAGTCAGAGCAGGTGAACGGTCTCTCCCCAGTGTGAATTAGTTTGTGTCTCTGCAGGGTGCCAATGTGAGCGAATCCCTTTTCACACTGAGAGCAGGTGAAAGGCCACTCCCCAGTGTGAACTCGCTGGTGTGTCTGCAGCTGGGATAACCGAATGAATCCCTTCCCACAGTCAGAGCAGGTGAACGGTCTCTCCGCAGTGTGAATTAGTTTGTGTCTCTGCAGGGCGCTATTGTGAGCGAATCCCTTTTCACACTGAGAGCAGGTGAAAGGCCTCTCTCCAGTGTGAACTCGCTGGTGTGTATGCAGGTTGCCAATTTGAGTGAATCCCTTTTCACACTGAGAGCAGGTGAAAGGCCTCTCCCCAGTGTGAACCCGCTGGTGTGTCTGCAGCTGGGATAACTGAGGGAATCCCTTCCCACAGTCAGAGCAGGTGAACGGTCTCTCCGCAGTGTGAATTAGTTCGTGTCTCTGCAGGGTGCCAATGTGAGCGAATCCCTTTTCACACCAAGAGCAGGTGAAAGGCCGCTCGCCAGTGTGACTGCGTTGATGCGTTGCCAGCTCGTGTGGGGCTCTAAATCCCCTCCCACAATCCTCACATTTCCATGGTTTTGCCATGATCCGGGTGATCTTACGTCTCACCGCGTTTGACGATCAGTTGAAGCCTTGTCCAAACACAGAACACCCGCACAGTCTCTCCCTGCTGTGAATGGTGTAGTATGTTTTCAGGCTGTGTCACTGGTTGAAGCTCTTTCCACAGTCAGTGCTCTGTAACAGTCTCACACGGGTGTGTGTGTCTCAGTGCTTTTCCAGACACACTGTTGTTTAAAATCTCGTGAAGCAGACAGAATAGACAAACATTTCTCCTTCTAGATTCTCAGGCCGAAGATCCCAAGAATTGAGTGACTCAATCAGTTCTTGATGTGATATTTAGTTTGAGATATCGGCCTCAAACTCCTCTCGATCGAACTGCCTGCAAACAGATTTTACAATATCAGTACAGGATAGAAATTCAGAACAAACAATTCTAGTTTCTATCGAACATTCTTTCCTCTCTCTTTCCCTGAAATGCTCGAAATCTCAATCCCACACACTCTCCCTCCATTCTCACTCTGCTGGATCTAATATTCACCCTCCCAATTCTCCTGAAGGTACTGATTCAGGCTGATTGACAGATCCAAGCTCACGGTTTCCTCCAGACCTGAAAATCTTCATGCAGGCTGCCAGAAAGATATATATCTATATTACTGGATGGAAAATGTGTGTAATATACAGATTGTATTCACTTACTTTCCCTCCCAATTTTCCTGAAGGTGCTGATCAACAAATCTAAACTCACTAAAACCTGCACAAGAGTAGAGAATCTCCATATAAGTACATTTACTGATTAGAGATAGGGAAATTCTGAGGAAGAATTTTATTTAGTCATGGAGTGGTCATGACAGGGAACTCACTACCCACAAGGGTTGTGGAAGTCGAGATGATCAATAATTTAAAATAAAATAGGATGGTTACTTGAAGAAAATAAACTTGCAGGGGAACAGGGATATCGAGGGGGAATGGGACTGACTGGATTGCTGTACAGAGAGTCAGCATTGACTCGAGTTCCCAAATGGATTCTGAAGTGCTGCAATGACTGTATGACTGGAAATATATGATGTAGGTACAGTACTATTTACAAAACTAGAAATAATAATGGATGTATTTTATCACAGAACCATCAAAAATATATATAATACATACCATATAACACTAGACATATTTCTGTCCGATATTACATTTTTAAAAATTAATTTACGGGATGTGGACAATGCTGGTCAGGCCAGCATTTATTGCCCATCCCCAGTTGCCCTTCCGAAGTAGGGGTGAGCTGCCTTCTTGAACTGCTGCAGTCCTTGAGGTGTAGGTACATCCCCTGTGCTGTTTTTTTTTTCATTTGTTTTTTTATAAATTTAGAGTACCTAATTCATTTTTTACACTTATGGGGCAATTTAGCATCACCAATCCAGCTACCCTGCACATCTTTGGGTTGTGGGAGTGAACGCAAGCAAACACGGGGAGAATGTGCAAACTCCACACGGACAGTGACCCAGAGCCGGGATGGAGCCTCGGACCTCGGAGCCGTGAGGCAGCAGCGCTAACCACTGCTCCACCATGCTGTCCTACATCCCCTGTGCTGTTAGGGAGGGAATTCCAGGATGTTGCCCCAGGGACAGTGAAGGAATGGCAATATATTTCCAAGTCAAGGTGGTGAGTAACTTGGAGGAGAACCTCCAGGTGGTGGGCTTCCCAGGTTTCTGCTGCTCTTGTCCTTCCAGATGGTAGTGGTTGGGGGTTTGGAAGGTGCTGTCTTTTTTCATAGAATTTACAGTGCAGAAGGAGGCCATTCGGCCCATCGAGTCTACACCGGCTCTTGGAAAGAGCACCCTACCTAAGCCCACACCCCCACAACCCAGTAACCCCACCTAATCCCCATAACCCCACCCAACACTAAGGGCAATTTTTGGACACTATGGGCAATTTAGCATGGCCAATCCACCTAACCCGCACATCTTTGGACTGTGGGAGGAAACCGGAGCGCCCGGAGGAAACCCACGCACACACGGGGAGGACGTGCAGACTCCGCACAGACAGTGACCCAGGCCGGAATCGAACCTGGGACCCTGGAGCTGTGAAGCAATTGTGCTATCCACAATGCTACCGTGCTGTCTGAGGAACCTTTCGGAGTTACTGCAGTGTATCTTGTAAATGGTATATACGGCTGCTACTGTTTGTCGGTGGTGGAAGGTTTGAATGTTTGTGGAAGGCGATGCAATCAATCAGGCTGCTTTGTCTGGATAGAGTCGAGCTTCTTGTGTGTTGTTGGAGCTGCACTCATCCAGCAAAGTGGAGTGTATTCCATTACACTCCTGACTTGTGCTTGTAGATGTCTGGTGGACAGGCTTTGGGGCATCAGGAGGCATGGGGAAGGGCAATTATGATGCCATTAGACATGACTTGGGGGGGGGGGGGGGGGGGATAGGTTGGAGAAATAGGCTGCAAGTGTTAGGGACACTGGATATGTGAAGCTTGTTCAAGGAACAGCTACTGCGTGTTCTTGATAAGTACGTACCGGTCAGGCAGGGAGGAAGGCGTCGAGCGAGGGAACCGTGGTTTACCAAAGAAGTGGAATCTCTTGTTAAGAGAAAGAAGGAGGCCTATGTGAAGATGAGGTGTGAAGTTTCAGTTGGGGCGCTTGATAGTTACAAGGTAGCGAGGAAGGATCTAAAGAGAGATCTACGATGAGCAAGGAGACATGAGAAGTATTTGGCAGGTAGGATCAAGGAAAGCCCAAAAGCTTTCTATAGGTATGTCAGGAATAAAAGAATGAATGGGGTAAGAGTAGGGCCAGTCAAGGACAGGGATGGGAAGTTGTGTGTGGAGTCTAAAGAGATAGGCGAGATACTAAATGAATATTTTTCGTCAGTATTCACTCAGGAAAAAGAGAATGTTGTGGAGGAGAATGCTGAGACCCAGGCTATTAGAATAGATGGCATTGAGGTACGTAGGGAAGAGGTGTTGGCAATTCTGGACAGGCTGAAAATAGATAAGTCCCGGGGCCTGATGGGATTTATCCTAGGATTCTCTGGGAAGCCAGGGAAGAGATTGCTGAGCCTTTGGCTTTGATTTTTATGTCATCATTGGCTACAGGAATAGTGCCAGAGGACTGGAGGATAGCAAATGTGGTTCCTTTGTTCAAGAAGGGGAGTAGAGACAACCCCTGCAACTATAGACCGGTGAGCCTCACGTCTGTTGTGGGTAAAGTCTTGGAGGGGATTTTAAGAGACAAGATTTATAATCATCTAGATAGTAATAATATGATTAGGGATAGTCAGCATGGCTTTGTGAAAGGTAGGTCATGCCTCACAAACCTTATCGAGTTCTTTGAGAAGGTGACTGAACAGGTAGATGAGGGTAGAGCAGTTGATGTGGTGTATGTGGATTTCAGTAAAGCGTTTGATAAGGTTCCCCACGGTAGGCTATTGCAGAAAATACGGAGGCTGGGGATTGAGGGTGATTTAGAGATGTGGATCAGAAATTGGCTAGCTGAAAGAAGACAGAGGGTGGTGGTTGATGGGAAATGTTCAGAATGGATTTCAGTTACAAGTGGCGTACCACAAGGATCTGTTCTGGGGCCGTTGCTGTTTGTAATTTTTATAAATGACCTAGAGGAGGGCGCAGAAGGGTGGGTGAGTAATTTTGCAGACGACACTAAAGTCGGTGGTGTTGTCGACAGGGCGGAAGGATGTTGCAGGTTACAGAGGGACATAGATAAGCTGCAGAGCTGGGCTGAGAGGTGGCAAATGGAGTTTAATGTAGAGAAGTGTGAGGTGATTCACTTTGGAAGGAATAACAGGAATGCGGAATATTTGGCTAATGGTAAAGTTCTTGGAAGTGTGGATGAGCAGAGGGATCTCGGTGTCCATGTACATAGATCCCTGAAAGTTGGCACCCAGGTTGATAGGGTTGTGAAGACGGCCTATGGAGTGTTGGTCTTTATTGGTAGAGGGATTGAGTTCCGGAGTCATGAGGTCATGTTGCAGCTGTACAAAACTCTGGTACGGCTGCATTTGGAGTATTGCGTACAGTTCTGGTCACCTCATTATAGGAAGAATGTGGAAGCTTTGGAGCGGGTGCAGAGGAGATTTACCAGGATGTTGCCTGGTATGGAGGGAAAATCTTATGAGGAAAGGCTGATGGACTTGAGGTTGTTTTCGTTAAGAGCGAAGAAGGTTAAGAGGAGTCTTAATAGAGGCATACAAAATGATCAGGGGGTTAGATAGGGTGGACAGTGTGAGCCTTCTCCCGCGGATCCAGAAACATCACCATTTCTCACCTTATGATGGAAGGGAGATCATTGATGAAGCAGCTGAAGATGGTTGGGCCTAGGATACTGCCCTGAGGAACTGCTGCAGTGATGTCCTGGAGCTGACATGACTGGCCTCCAATCACCACAACCATCTTCCTTTATGCCAGGTATAAATCCAACCAGTGAAGAGTTATCCCCTGATTCCCATTGACTCCAGTTTAGCTGGGGCTCCTTGATGCCATACTCGGTCAAATGCTGCCTTGATGTCAAGAGGAGTCACTCTCACCTCATTTCTGGCATTCAGCTCTTTTGTCCAAGTTTGAACCAAGGCTGTAATGAGGTCAGGAGCTGAGTGGCCCTGGCGGAACCCAAACTGAGCGTCCAGGAGCAGGTTATTGCAGAATAAGTGCCACTTAATAGGACCTTTGATGACCCCTTCCATTACTTTGCTGATGATGGAGAGTATTCCTACTGAGAAGTAATTGGCTGAGTTGGATTTAGCCTGTTTACTGACCCCTTAAATGTCAGCCATTTCCTGGGGAAACCAGCCCTTTAATTGTGAACATTAGGAAAGAGATCGTCCTTTTAGCCAGACAAATAAATGTGTCAAGCTGAGGGGGCAAAGGACGTCAATGTCTTTGAGAGAGAGAGAGAGAGAGAGAGAGAGACCTGGGCCAAGCTTTCCAGAGTCTGCACCCTCCCTGGATTCACTTCCTTTCCCTTCAGTTGCTGCAAGTCACCAATTGAAGGTCAGAATGAGAAAAGAAATGGAAAGGAGGAGGAAATAAAGTGTTTTACTCACAGATGTTGGAGACAGGAGTCTTTGTGCAGCTCAAACTTATTCAGGGTTGGGGGAACAACAGCTTTGCTCGGCAGAAACCGCCATGTGCAGCTTTCGCATCGAGACAATGGGGGAGCTTTGATTGGCGGAGGGGCAGAGTCTTTCCGGTCCTCCAACTCTTCCCATTGGTCAACACCTGAGAGGTAAGGTCAGCGGAAGTGAGCTCCCCTACGCATGCGCAGCAGTCCCTCTCCCTGAGACATGCGCAGCAGTCCCTCTCCCTGAGACGTGCGCAGTCCCGGATCAGGGAAGGGGGAGATCACCGAAGGCCGGAACTGTCAGCCGGTTGCTGGAAACCGTCTCGAGGATGTGTTGGGGGAGACGGAACAGAGGGTGGGGGCGGTGCTCGCGTGTCCGCGCGCCAGCGTGTGCGCACTAATGCAGTGACGTCACCGCGGAGCGAGTGGATTCCTATTGGCTGATTTAGAGGATGAGCACCTTTGTGATGTCACAATGTGGAGGTTGAACAATTGGTTTCAGACTAAAACGTCCTCCTCTGGGAAACATCTGGGAGCAAATCAATGTCTGCCCCTTTCAGAAGTTCATATGATATAAGAACAGTTAGGCCATTTGGCCCATCGAGTCTGCTCCGCCATTTGATCATCGCTGATCTCATCCTGGCCTTATCTCCACCGTCCTGAGAGTTCTTCAGAATCCTTCAACCCAATTAAAAATCTGTCTAACTTCTCCCTAAATTTACTCACTGTCCCAGCTCCACCGCACTCTGGGGTAGTGAATTCCACAGATTCACAGCCCTCGGGAGAAGCAGCTTCTCTTCAACTCTGCTTTGAATAGGGCAGCACTGTGGCCAAATGGTTAGCACTGCTGCCTATGGCGCTGAGGATCTGGGTTCGATCCCGGCCCCGGGTCACTGTCTGTGTGGAATTTGCACTTTCTCCCCGTGTCTGTGTAGGTTTCACCCCCACAACCCAAAGATGTGCAGAGTAGGTGGATTGGTCACACTAAATTGCCCCTTAATTGGAAAAAAAAAAATTGGGTACTCTTAAAAAAAATATTTTTTAATTTAAACTTTTGAATTTGCTACCGCTTATCGTAAGACTATTACCTCTCGTTCTGGAATGCCCCACAAGAGTCAGCAGCCGCTCCAAGTCTACTTTATCTTTCCATTTCTTTTCTCATTCTGAGGGGACAGTGGTGACTTGCAGCAGCTGAAGAGAAAGGAAGTGAATCCAGTCTGTATGTTCCACACATTTTGAGTTCAGTAACATAGACATATTTCTGTCTGGCAGTCTGCATGGAGATTTACAGGCCTCTCCAAAACGGGGAGCAGGGATCTGTCAGTCAGCCTGAATCAGCACCTTTAGAGAATTAGGAGGATGAATATTACAGCAGAGTGAGAATGGGGCAGAGTGTTGGATGGAAACTAGAATTGCCTGTTCTCAATTTCCATTTGTACATTCCTTTTACTGGATATTAGATGAAGATTTGCAGAAAAAAACCTAACGCCACTTCAGGATTTGGAAGAGTCACTTGGTTTATCGGGACCTGAATATCATCAGGAGAACCATCACTGCAAAAGACACTTCTGGGGTTAAGGATTGCCAGTCAGGCAAAGGAACAGAATGGAAGTAAACACAGGAACGAAGAATCACATTGGGCTGGTTCCAGGAGAATTGAGTGACAACTTCAGCGACATAACCATGGAGTGTGATTTTTGATTGTCTTAAAAGTAAAAGGGCTACACTCTATTTGTAGTTTAAGGGATACGTTCCCTATAAAAATAGTGTTTAGGCATTGTTGCTTCTAGTTTGTTGCAGTAAAGTCATAAAACCTGAAGTTTTTGTCTTATGACTCATTAATTTGTTCACTGGGTTTAGAATTTATCTTTTAAAATTCCTGATCTTTTCAGAGATCTTACACAGTTGGTTTTGAGTCACAAGTTTCAACTTCCCATTTAAGCCTCAGGCAACATGCTCTCTCTCTCTTGCTCATGTCAATGACAGCCCAGTAACAGAGCTGAAGGCTGGAGTTGCTGTGACCCCTTGTCAGAGCTGGAATCAGTTGAAAGAAGAACCATAGTTTCTGGTTGAGCTTTGTGTTAGCTGTCCAACCAGGCTGACCATATATAAATAGCTAACCAGGTATTATGTTGTGATGAGGGTTTAGAAAGAGACCCTGGATAGACGAGTTCACTGAAGCTGTGGGCTTGTCAGCTGTACAATGAAACCAGGCATCAAACAGCCACAGACACCTGTAATATTGGACACTGGGTTTAATCCTGTTCTGTATTAAACAGACCTAGTTGATACTGGGTGATTGTGATATAGTTAATCTGACCCTTTGTTCATTCAATTTCAAAAGTGAATAACATTGATTCAAGTACAGTGACTACCTTGTCAATCTGTCAATAAACTGGTGTCAGTTCATGCAGATTCGTATCTGATCTCAATTCCATTACTTATTTTTGTTACTGACTAGACTGTCTCTCTCTTCTCTCCTCTCTCTCTCCTGCCTCTCTCAGTCTCTGGTGTTCCTCTCTCTCTCTGGTGCCTCTCACTCCCTCTGCTTCCTCTCTGTCTCTCTCAGCTGCCTCTCACTCTCTTCAGTGCTTAGGAAGGCAGGTGGGATAGTTTCCTTTGGTAGCCGAGGGCTGACATTATGAGAACAGGGAGATTGTGCTGGAACTGCATCAAACACCAGTTAGACCACAGCCATATTACAGGAAGGATGTGATCATCCGAGAGAGACTGCAGAGGAGATTTATTTATTTAAATTTAGTGTGCCCAATTAATTTTTTCCAATTAAGGGGCAATTTATTGTGGCCAATCCACCTACCCTGCACAACTTTGTGTTGTGGGGGCGAAACCCACGCAAACGGGGAGAATGTGCAAACTCCCCACGGACAGTGACCCAGAGTCGGGATCGAACCTGGGACCTAATGCTGTCCGTTGCAGAGAAGATTTATGATGATGTTACCAGGGATGGAGAATTTTAACTATGAGGAAAGTTTGGATCTCCCCAGTGTGAATTCGCCGGTATACAGTGAGTTGCTGAATCTAGTCCCACAGTGAGAGTACCTGAACGGTCTCATCAGTGTGAACAAGCTGATGGGACATCAGTTCACCGGACGTTGTATAGAATTTCCCACAGTTTAAACATTTGAAAGGTCTGTCTTTATTAATAATAATCTCTATTGTCACAAGTAAGCTCACATTAACATTGCAATGAAGTGAAAAGCCCCGAGTCGCCACATTCTGCCGTCTGTTCGGGTACACGGAGGGAGAATTCAGAATGTCCAAATTACCCAACAGCACGTTAGATAAACTTGGTCAGTTCTCACTGGAACAACGGAGGTTGAGAGGCGAGCTGATAGAGGTCTACAAGATTATGAGTGGTATGGACAGAGTGGATAGTCAGATGCTCTTTCCTAGGGTAGGAGAGTCAAGTACTCGGGGACATAGGTTTAAAGTGCGCGGGGAAAAGTTCAGAACAGATGTGCAAAGCAGGTTTTTTACACAGGGTGGGAAATATATGGAACGTGCTGCCTGGGGAGGTGGTGGGAGCCGGTACGGTAGCGGCATTTAAGGGACAACTAGATAAATATATGAATAGGGTGGGAATGGAAGGATATGGACTCCATAAGTGCAGACAGTTTTAGTTTAGGCAGGTACCATTATCGACCCAGGCTTGGAGGGCTGAAGGGCCTGTTCCTGTGGTGTATTGTTCTGGGTTTTTTTTAAATTTAGAGTTCCCAATTCATCTTTTGCAATTAAGGGGCAATTTAGCATGTTCAATCCACCTAACCTGCACATCTTTTGGGTAGTGGGGGTGACACCCACGCAAACACGGGGAGAATGTGCAAACTCCACACGGACAGTGACCCAGAGCTGGGATTGAACCTGGGACCTCGGTGCCGTGAGACTGCAGTGCTACCACTCGCCACCGTGCTGCTCTTGCATATTGTTCTATGTTCACCTCTTTCGGGACTTGTGGGAGGAAACCGGAGCACCCGGAGGAAACCCACGCAGACACGGGGAGAACGTGCAGACTCCGCACAGACAGTGACCCAAGCTGTGAATCGAACCTGGGACCCTGGCGCTATGAAGCAACAGTGCTACTGTATCACCCCAATATGATCCCACTAGTGTTTCAGCCAGGTGGACAAATCCCTTCCCACAATCAGATGAATGGCCTCTCCCCAGTGTGAATTCGCTGGTGGACAGTGAGTTTAGATGATCGCCTGAACCCAGCCCCGCAGTGAGAGCACCTGAACGGTCTATATGAATATATTGGTGGGACATCAGCTCCCAGGAGCCTTCATAACATTTCACATAGGCTGGGCATTTAAAAGGTCTCTCATCAGTGTAAACATGTTGATGGTACATCTGTTTTCCAGAGCTTTTAAAGCATTTCCCACAGTCTAGACATTTAAAAGGTATTTTGTCAGTGTGAACTCGCTGTTGTCTCAGCAGGGTGGATATATGAGTGAATCCCTTCCCACACTCAGTACAGGCAAATGGTCTCTCCCCGGTGTGAACTCGCTGCTGTTTCAGCCACTTGGATGAATCAGTCAATCCTTTTCCACACACACAGCAGGTGAACAACTTCTCTCCAGTGTGAACCCGCTGTTGTGTCAGCAAGTTTGATGACCAAGTAGATCCCTTCCCACACACGGAGCAGATGAATGGTCTCTCCCCAGTGTGAGTGTGTCGATGAGTTTCCAGCTCAGACGGGAAACCAAATGCCGCCTCACAATCCCCACATTTCCACAGTTTCGCGCCAGTGTGAATGCGCTTGTGTCTTGACAGGCCAGAAGTTTAGTTGAAACCTCGTCCACACACACAACACATGTATGGTTTCTCTCCACTGTGAACAGTGTTTTTTCCTTTCATGTGAATCGATGGAATTCCCTGCCCAGTGAAGCAGTTGAGGCTCCTTCATTAAATGTTTTCAAGATAAAGATAGATAGTTTTTTGAAGAATAAAAGAATAAAGGGTGATGGTGTTCTGGCGGGAAAGTGGAGCTGAGTCGACAATACATCAGCCATGATGTCATTGAATGGCGGAGCAGGCTCGAAGGTCCAGATGGCCGACTCCTGCTTCCAGTTCTTATATTCTTATTTTATGTTCAAAACCTGTTGATATTCAGTAACGGTAACTGAAGCGACTCCGTCAGATCCTGATGTGATGTTTCCCAAATGCAAAGCTTCCCCTTCCAATATCCTGTGAAATCAGTTTAGACAGAAAAAAAGGAGTGAGGGAAAATCCAGAAAAACACAAAGGTGGATTGTGAAATTGAGCTGAAATCTGGTCATTTGTGAGGCCGGCACTAGGAAAAGGTAACCTTGAAAACTGCCAGATTTTCACAAAAGAACAACTGATTCACTGATGTAGTTCAGGGAAGGGAACCTTCCACAGGTCTGGGCCAGAAAAGTTTCAGGCCTCTGTGGGGGGAGGAGAGTGAGAAAAGATTGAGAGCAGAGGCGGAGAAGGAGAGTGAATTTCTCTTTCCAAAATCTAACCAGAACATTGACAGAATCTCCCAAACCCTCAACCTCCGCCTCCTTGAAGGACCAGGATATCGGGTCTGTGAACACCATCACATCCAGGTTCCCCTCCAAGGCACACACAGTTCTGACAGTAAGTAATGGGTGAGCAGAAACTTTCTCCACTTCAACATTGGGAAGACATTGCGTTCAGCCCCTGTAACAAACTCCTTTATTAGCCACTGACTCCATCCCTCACCCTGGTCATTGTTTTGAGATTGAGATTGAAAGAGATTGTCCAAATGGTTGGTGTGATATTTGACCCTGTGACTTGCACCCAACCACATATTTACATCATCTTGAAGACTGGATTCCACCTCAGTAACATTGCCTGACTCCAGCCAAGGCTCAGAGCATCTGTTGCTAAAACTCTGATCTATTCCTTTGTTATCTCTGAGAGATCTATGCTCCTCGAATTGATACTTCCTGAGTATTCCTAATTTTATTTACTCTGTCTTAGGTGGCATCATCTGAAGGTGCCAAGACCACAAGACATTGTAAGGTGCACCTTGTACACCACCTTCAGTGGTATCAGCCCCAGCCTCGCACACAAAGTTGAGGCGTTTAGCCTCCGCAGCACACACCCTCCTCCAGTGCCACACCCAGCTTTTCCTCCCACTTGGCCTTAACCCCTCCCTCCTCCAAAACCCTCCTGTAAATCACCGAGATGACACCACCCCCCCCTCCCCTCCCCTCCCCCTGTCCGTTGACAGCACCGCCTCCAACAGCGACGAGACAGGCACTATTCGGAAGGTCAGGAAGACCTTCCTTGCAAAGTCCAGCACCCGCATATACCTAAAACATTCTCCCCACGCCAACCCAAACATCTCAGTCAGCCCCTCAAAGCTCGTAAACGGCCCTTCCAGAAACAGGGATTCTATAATTCGAACTTTTAAAGAATATTTTAGAGTAGCCAATTATATTTCTTTTCCAATTAAGGGGCAATTTAGCGCGGCCAATCCACCCAACCAGCACATCTTTGGGTGTGAATATAATTCTAACTTAGGATGACCACTCGTGTGCCCTACTGAACTTAACTTTACCCCTTGACATTGTCAGCAGTTCATTCTTGGTGCAATATATAGATAGTCCAACGAGGGAAGGGGCAGTACTGGATCTGGTATTGGGGAATGAGCCTGGACAGGTGGTTGAGGTTTCAGTAGGGGAACATTTTGGGAGTAGTGAACATAATTCCATATGTTTTAGGGTACTTTCGCCACAGATTTTTGGGCACAAAAGGCAGGACATCCCTTGAGGTAGTAGAATCCAGAGAGCAGGATTTACATCCTTTTCTTTCCTTCCCTGCTTCCACCCTGTCTCACATTAAGACACTGGGACTCAAAGGGTGACCCAGTTTGATGGACAGGTTGTCTCTATTCGAAACAATGGGGACAAGCTCCACCCAGCTATGAAAATAATGCCCCCAACGTGATGGCGGCTGCACATGCTCAGTGCTTCACATTGCCCCCAATAAAGATGGTGATCATTAACCGGGACGATTTAAGGGATCTTTGGCCCCGCTCAGTACAAATGCGATTGATGAGTTTTTGAGGGAGTTTGTAGATCACACAATCTGTATAGAAATCTTCCCGTCCACACGCCGGTTCCATCATACGCTCCGATCTGTGAGTTTCCGCTTACAAATTACGGATCCGAGAAAAAAAGCATCCACCCCTCACCATTTCCCGCACTGCGCATGCTTCATTCACTGACCCTCATTCGCTCCGATTGGTTGTAGGACCAGCCGCAACCGTTCGGTCCTCCAGTCCTGCCCCCTATTATTAGTGGTCCTGAGCCGCCGTCAATCATTCCCCTGGGCATTGTGATCTGGAGCATGCGCAGTGCGGTTGATGATGTGAGACAGTAGCGCGCAGGTGCAATGCTATTGTTCGTCTGGAGGAGAGTCCTTTGTCCCGGGGAAGCAAAGTTAGCATCAGGCGGTGGGAGGGAGGATCCGCAAACCCTTCACAATCATTGTCAGCTCCCTGGTTTGCAGCTGCGGGGCTTCTCCCTCCTGCGAACAGGCCCAGGTTACCGGTCACCATCGAGCTTCAGCGACTGGAGGATGGTTCACATCAGAAGATGGGGGAGGGGGGACAATAAATAAGAGCTCACACTGCACTCAATTCAATGAGGACTCTGATCTCTGGAAAGGAAGGAAACCCTGGGAGGTGCGCAGGGAGGATTCGCAAACACCCGCTGGGGGCCCCAACCCACCAAGAAGAACCCGCAGATCCTGATTTTGCAGCTCCCGGGGCTTGTTTGCTTCAGCTGCGGCCGTCTTGGTGAAACAACAGAGTGGGCGGAGCATCAGGATTCCAGTGACCAGGAGAGAAAATTACCGATTTATTCTCACTGCACAGAGGGACTTGAGAACTGAACCCAGCCAGAGTGGAGGGAGCGGGTAAACTGTAAGGAATGGAATTTTGAAGATGGTTAGAAAGGTTTGGCAGACTGACAAACTCTCATGGTGAAAATTAAAGGTAAGCCTGCACGGGTCTGTGTGAAGAGGTGGGCGGTGTTGGGTGGGCTGCTGACAGAAATGTGAGGCCAGGGAGGGGGTGGTTGGCTGCCAGAACGGTTGGAACAGAGTTCTACATAGGTCCAGTTGACGAGTCAGACACCCAAGCAGCAAATCTCAGTGGATTCAAATATGGCCCATAAAATGTGGGCTGGTTTGTCACCCTGGGGTTTGGATTCCAGCATAGGGAGGAGGGAGAATGGATGTGATGAGGATTTACTGTTTCGCAGAAAGAAGTGCAGAAAACCTGTTCCATACAAACGAGAATTGTCTGTCCTTCATTTTTATTCAGTATTGACAATGATGATGTTTATAAACTCTTTTTATGGGAAATTTGAAATTTACAGGTGTGAAATCGTCCAACCTGGAGAGACACAAGGACATCCACACCACAGACAAACCATGGAAATGTGGGGCCTGTGGGAAGGCATTCATATCTCCATCCCAACTGGAAACTCATCTGCATAGTCACTCAGGGGAGAGACCTTTCACCTGCTCCATGTGTGGGAAACAGTTTAATCGATTGTTCAACCTTCGCACACACCAGCGAATTCACACTGGAGAGCGGCCATTCATCTGCTCTGTGTGTATGAAGGGATTCAGCAGTTCATCACACCTGCTGAAACACAAACGTGGTCACACTGGGGAAAGACCGTTCATCTGCTTCAAGTGTGGGAAGAGATTTACTAATTCATCTGACCTTCTAACACACCAGCGAGTTCACACTGGGTAGAGGCCTTTCAACTGCTCCATGTGTGGGAAGAGATTCACGCAGTCACAAAACCTAATGAGACACAAATAACTTTTGGAAGTAGATTCAGCTGAACGGATGATCTCAGTGTCAGTGACAAAGAAATCAATGAGCTTCTTGCACTTGTTTGAAGTCAGGAGAGAGATTTAAGAAGATGATCATGAAGAACAGAATCTGGGTTGTCCTTGCTTCCAGGAACAATCCAGAAATAGTGATCAGTTTAGGCAGAGGTGAGCAGGGCCAGGTAGAGCTGGATTGTTGGGTGAAAATCCTGGAACTCCCACCCTGGCCACACTGTGGCTCAACCTACAGATCATGCATTACATCAGTTTGAGAACACAACTGACCACCATCTTCTCGAGGGCAATTAGGAGTGGGCAATGATTTCTCCCAGCAATATCCACTCCCTGTGAAAGGATAAAATAAACAGTTTCCAGGGAGGTGGATGGTGACTAGAGAATGGAGTTTGTAGCAGGGCCATAAGACAATGGCTTCACTATTTATTTTTTAAAATAAATTTAGAGTTCCCAATTATTATTTTCCAATTTAGCGTGGCCAATCCACCTACGCTGCACATCTTTGGGTTGTGGGGATGAAACCCACGCAGACACTGGGAGAATGTGCAAACTCAATGACTTCACTATTTCCAATGTTTAATTGGAGGAAATGTCTGTTCACCCAATTCTGGATGTCAGACAAGTCAGGACGATGTGTGAATTGGAGGTGGTGGTTTTCATATACACCTCTTACTTTGGGAAAGTTGGGGGTTTGAGATTCTGTCAAAGTTATTGTTCAAGTTGTAGTTGTATAAAATTTGGCTCCTTTACCTCCTGCCTCTCCACTTCTATTTGTCCCCTTCTGCTCCCAAAGTGTCCAGAGTCTAGTGTAGGCCCACTGACCCAGGGTGACCGGCCGCCATCTTGGTAGAAACAAAGTAGAAACTTGGTAAAAACGGCGTATGTGCGGCCATTTTGGTGAGGGAACAGGAAGTGGAGGCTTCAGGGTCCCAGTGACCAGGAGAAAAATCATTCTGAACCCTGGACCAGCTCTACCCTCCCATCCAATAATTTTAATATTTAAACATATTTTTCTGTTGATATTTTTGAAATACTCTCGTACTGCCCACTGCAAAACCTTCACTGAACTACCTGTATCACAATGGCAGTTGAGCAAAACTCAGTGAGTTCCAGGATCTGCCTGAAAAGGCAGCGATACGATTCACTAATTAATTTTAAAAGAGAGGTGGATAGTTACCTGAGGATGAGAATGTGCAAGGCGAGGGACATGAAACTCGACTGAGGGACTGAACAAGTCCGATCATTCTAAAAGTCAGCACAGGAAAGATGAGCTGAACAACCCCCACCACCCCCTCTTGTGCAATGCACCTCTACGATTCTCGGAACCTGAATGGAACCAAAACAAAATCCGAAATCGTTATTGGTCATTTTACTAAATGTAAAGAGGCCACTTAAGAGCAGGATAAACAGGAGCAGTTGGAGGACATAGAGCCTGCTCCACTTTTTCTCCTTGTCGCCATTTTCCTTCTTTCCTTCTGTATCCAATAATCTCTTGAATTCAGTCTTGAATATACTCAGCGACTGAGCATCCACAGCCTTCAAGGGTGTCGAATTCCAATTGAGAAACTTGAATGAAGAAACACCTCATCTTATTCACATATCGCCACTAACATCTCAAGATGTTTTACCGGAGGATAGGCAGACAGGGATTCCTACAAATAGTTGTTTGTGGTTCATTGCAGTTCCTTGACAAGGTATCGACTTTATTCTGAGTGTTGTGAAGGCTGAGCTGACTTTTCTGGTACGCCTGCTTTCCAGAGATGATCAGACAAGAGTAATGCTGCTGGGCTCAACGCTTTTTCATGAACAATGATTCAGCCTCTGCAGGAAATTGAGAAAAGAGGCAGCATTGCTCTGCGGCCACACAGGATAGTACTGGTTAGATTCAATGTCTTTATCCAGAGGGTGTGGAACTTACTGCCACAGGGACTGGTTGAGGAAAACAGCATGGACGCACTTAGCAAGTTGCTGACACAAGAGAGAAAGGAATAGAAAGACATGCTGACAGAGAGAAGCGATAGGCTCATGGGGAATATATACACTGACACTGGGTACAGTGACCTGTTTTTGTGCTGTCTATTTAGTTTCATTCTACTTTGATTCTTTTTACAGGGTATTGGAATGGAAAGACTTACAGACAGCAAACTCAAGGTTTTTGAGAGACATCTGCTTCAAACAGAAGTTCATGCACGGACTTTAAAGATTCTCCAGCTCTCTGTTCACCGACCTCCACCTTGTGGATATTTTCTGAATCCAGATTCTAGATCCCTTTTCACTTTAATTTCACTCCCACTGACAGATACAAGTGTGTATAATTATATTCTGATTGTTTTAAAGTCAGTTTTTCAGTGGAATATGTGTCAATATCATAATGATTTAAAATGTTGTCTCATTCTACTGATCACATTAATCGCTCGATGTTGTTCTGTTATCGAATAGCTGAGTATGTCTGGGACCCGTTCTTCAGTGCAGCTTCACCATGCATTTCCACATCAGCACACCCACACTGGTATCCCAGTATCAGGCTCCATGTGCCATACACGTCACTCTTGGCCTTTCAGGTGATCTCACTGAAAAGTCTGGCGGGGGGGGGGGGGGATCTCTGTCGGAGGATCTGTACTTCTCTCTCCCTGCATGGCTCCAATGCCTCAGTCAATGGCCAATCAATTCAGTTTATCTTTTAAAGTTCAGAGGCAGGGACATATTTATCTCCAAGAGAAAGTTATCAATTTATTTGTCTGATCTACACTGATTTTCACTAGAATGTACATCGATATAACATTGTTCTATTCTATTGAACTCTCCCCAGGGTGAGTTATCCCATTTCCCATTGGGTGATGTGATTTTCTCTATATCTTATTCTAAGTGGGCCATCCTATTAATTATTATCAGTCTCATTCAGGAGTCCTGGAGAAACTTTACTGTCCAATAGTAATTGCATTCACACAATATTGTCTTTGTATATCAGAGACATAAGTATTTGAAATCAGTTTGGAGATAACTCCCATATCTCCCGTTCTCAAACACCTGTTTTGAAAGATAAGAAATGGGATAAAGCCAAATCTTTAAAAGGCAAATTGTCACCGTGCTGTCAGTGGAAAGGGTTAACTTCTCGGTTTGTTTGCAAAGGGATTGGTTGCAAACATTCCCAACTGTGCCCAATTGTGCTGACTTTATGTGACTTTCCTTTTCAGATCAATGAACCAAACGCTGTCTGTGCGGAGTCTGCACGTTCTCACCGTGTCTGCGTGGGTTTCCTCTGGGTGCTCCGATTTCCTCCCACAGTCCAAAGATGTGTGGGTTAGGCGGATTGGCCATGCTAAATTGCCCTTAGTGTCCAAAAAGATTAAGTGGGGGTTACTCGGTTATGGATTACGGGGATAGGGTAGAGACGTGGGCTTGAGTAGGGTGCTCTTTGTAAGGGCCGGTGCAGACTCGGTGGGCTGAATGGCCTCCTGCACGGTAGATTCTATAGTTTTTAGTCCAGTAATTATAAACATATATCTGTCTGGCAGCCTGCATTTAAATTTTCATGTTTCTGTGTCTAGAACAGGAAGCAGTGAGCAGGGATCTGTCACTCAGCCTGAATCAGCACCTTCAGGAGAATTGGGAGGGTGAATATTAGATACAGCAGAGTGAGAATGGAGGGAGAGTGTGTGGGATGGAGATTTACAGCTTTTGGGGAATTAGAGAGGAAAGAATGTTCCAGAGAAACTAGAATTGTCTGTTCTGAATCTCTATCCTGCACTGACAGTGATGTCTTTTGTAAATTGTTTTTCCAGGATATTAGAAGAGGAGGAATTACAGACAGAAATCTCAAATGTGCCTCGATCTGATAGATTCACTCGTTTCCTTGAGACCGGAATATCATCGGCCTTTGAATCTGGAAGGAGAAATGTTTTCTGTTCTGTCGGCTTCAATAGATTTTAATCATCAGTGTGACTGGAAAAGCACCAAGACACACACACCCGAGTGAGAGTGTTCCAGAGCGCTGACTGTGGAAAGAGCATTTACTAATTAAAAAGCAGAAGAAATTTATCACATCCTTCACAGTGGGGAGAGACCGTACATGTGCTCTGTGTGTGGATGACATTTGAACTGATTGTCCAACCTGCTGAGCCACAAATGCACCCACACCATGAAGAAACCGTAGAATGTGGTGGCTGGGAAGGGATTCAGATCTCCATCTGTGCTGGAAACGCATCGTCGCACCTTGAAGCTGAGAACGACATCTGACCAACATTTCCCCTGGAGACGTCTGAGACAGTGGAACACAATCAGCAGTCACAAACCTGAAGAAGAGAAGGGAATTCCAAAAGATGCTTTTTTGGACTAGGAGAGCAGGTTTTGGTCTGCAGCTGCTCCACCAGCGAGAAGAGGGTCCCTGTAACTGTGTTGTCTGAAACTGGCCCTGTCTCCCACATTGTGCAAACTGAAGATGAGCGAGTGTGGAGACGACACAGATCAGTTGTTAGAGACATCCATCAATGTGCCAGTACCGTGTGTGCTAGAACTACCTCAGGATGAACCACCATCCATACTACCCGATCATGTGACTGCGACTTCTGGTCAATCTGCAAAAACCGAGATTGCTGAAGAACCCCTTGCTGCTCCTAATCTTCTGCAAAAGAGACGATAACACCTTCCAAGGGAGAGACATCTTCTGAAGACCCGGGGAGGACATCCAAGGTCAAGAAGAACCAAATCCCTTAAGTGAGCAGGCAACCAGTGCAGAATAGACACCCGCCCGATTGTCTTTCCTATTGACTGTATAATTCTTTGCCTGTTTTTGTGTATATGTTTTGATCGTGATGTAAATGTAGTTTTTTTGATTTGATTTGATTTATTGTCACGTGTATTAGGATACAGTGAAAAGTATTGTTTCTTGCATGCAGTACAAACAATGCATACCGTAAATAGGGACGGAAGGAGAGACTGCAGAATATAATGTTACGTTGTAGGAAGGTGTAGAGAAAAGATCAACTTAATACAGTGATTGAGGCTTTCTTAACCGGCCGAATTTTAGCGGGGTCGGTTCTATTCGGTTTTGTCCCGGGTGCTCAGAGGTTCACTGAAGGGGCCACATTTTAGGGCAGCCCGATTTCGTGTAGCAGCAAACACCAAAAGGTTCAGAAGTGTAAATAGCATGTGGGATCAGCCAAACATGACCTCCGAAAAAGAGGAAAGAGAAAGGGAAGTGGATTGAGTCGGGTTATGGGATCAATACATTCTGCATCCCACAACCAAACTGTGGAGCAGCTCCCTCAATAAGTTCACAGCTGATCTGATTGTAACCTCAACTCCACATTCCCACCGATCCCCCGATAACCTTTCACTCCCTTGCTTCTCAAGAATCTATCCAGCACTGCCTTCAAAATGGTCAAATCTCACCAGCTGATTATGGGAGGGGGTGGTGCGGATATCAATTCTGTAAGGGAGCCAAGGTTGGATTGGTTCAGCCTTAATTTTCACAGTAACTTCATTGCAACGTTAATGTAAGCCTACTTGTGACACTAATAAGACACAGGTGCTGAATTAGGCCACTCGGCCCATCGAGTCTGCTCCGCCATTCAATCATGGCTGATATTTTCTCATCCCCATTCTCCTGCCTTCTCCCCATAACCTCTGATCCCCTTATTAATCAAGAATCTATCTATCTCTGTCTTAAAGACACTCAGTGATTTGGCCTTGATCGATAATGTCCAATTAAATCCGTTACCTTGATGGTGGGGCTTGTCGCTACCGGCCATGTCTTTGGTGTCCGAGGCACGTGGGCCTTCCCAAATGAGGAAAGCTCAAATGGGGCAAAGAGTTGCACAGATTTACCACCCTCTGGCTGAAAAAATTCCTCCTCACATTCGTTTTAAAGGATCCTCCCTTTAGTCTGAGATTGTGTCTTCTGGTTCCAGTTTTTCCTACAAGTGGAAACATCCTCCCCATGTCCACTTTATCCAGGCCTCGCAGTATCCTGTAAGATTCAATAATATCCCCCCCTGATCCTTCTAAACTCCAACGAGTACAGACCCAGAGTCCTCAACCGTTCCTCATACGACAAATAAAGGGTTGAGCAAGTTTAATGGGCCAAATGGTCGACTGCAGCTCCTATTTGTTATGATCTCTGTGTCCAGGACAGGAAGCAGTGAGCAGGGATCTGTCAATCAGCCTGAATCAGCACCTTCAGGAGAATTGGGAGGGTGAATATTAGATACAGTGAATGGAGGGAGTGTGTGTGGGATGGAGATTTACAGCTTTTGGGGAATAAGGGAGGGAAGAATGTTCCAGAGAAACTAGAACTGTCTGTTCTGAGTTTCTATCCTGTATTTGCAGCGATGTATTTTGTAAATTGTTTTTCCAGGATATTAGAAAAGGAGGTATTACGGTCAGAAATCCCAAACATCACATCTTGATCTGACAGTCACTTGATTCTTTGGGTCACACACACCCGAGTGAGAGTGTTCCAGAGCACTGACTGTGGAAAGAGCTTCAACCAGTTACAGAGCTTCACAGCGGGGAGGGACTGTACACGTGTTCTCTGTACGAGTAAGGCTTCAATTGTCTAACCTGGAGAGACACAAGGAGACCCAAAACATGGAGAAACAGTGGAAATGCCGGGACTGTGGGAAGAGATTCAAAGCTCCATCTGCACTGGAAGCTCATTGGCGCATTCACACTGGGAGAGGCCATTCAGCTGCTCTCAGTGTGGGAAGGGATTCAGACATTTATCCACCCTGCGGAGACATCAGCCAGTTCATCCCGGGGAGTGAGCATTCACCTGCACTCAAATTGAGAAGGGATTCTGTGTTTCCTTGTACCTGCTGAGACACCAACAAGGTCACAAGTGATTACAGGGGTTGGATTCTGCTGTTATTGTTGCTACTCTCAATTACACCCAGAACAGCATTGTGTTCATTCTGTCAGTTGGTCAATGGGGAGGGTCGGAGGGATTTTGTTCTGCTGGACTGGCCGGTCTCACGACTTTGCCTCCAGTGGGCTGATGCTCTTGAGCCTTGTGGCAAATACTTGGCTTCAAATTTCACAAGGATCACAGAGTGAAAGGGTGTTTGGAAGGTAGATGACAGATAGTTCCTGTTCCTGTTTGGAACCCCAAAGCATGCAGTTCAGATGAAGATAGGCTTTGGTGGTTACATGGTTCTGTCTCAGAAGGAAACTGTCAAGCCATGAGGGACAAGTTGTCTGCAGTTGGTTAGGAACTTACAATAAAACGTGTAATGATACACAGGCAGTCGCATTTAAGGAATTATCACATATTTACATAAAATATAGATTCCTTTAAGAAACAAAATCCAACAGGAAAAGTGACGCAACCGTGACTAACAAGAAAAATTAAAGATTCCATCAGGTCAAAGGAAGAGGCTCATTAATCGATGACAGATTTATTGCTTCACTGATTTATTGGTACCTTGAAGAATCAATGCAGTATCATTCTTAAATTCAGTATACATACAGACAGAAAATGGAATATCCACAAGGCAAAGTCATTGTTTCAGATAAAAATATGAGTATTGCTGTACAGCAACTTAATACGTGTCAGAATCTAACACGGTTTCAAGAAAAGTTGCATAAAAGCCCTCGTAATGAATAAACCGTTGTTCTACAAATACATCTAGTAATGAAAAAGTTTTGCAGCCTTAACAGAAACATTCACAAAATGTAGCAAAGCCTTAGCAACAAGCAAGGTTAATGCAGAACACCTTGGGGGCGATTCTCCAATATTGGGCCCAAGAGTTCGCGCCATCGTGAATGCCGTCGCAAACCGGGCCCGGTTACGTACGATTCTGGCCCCCATAGGGGCCAGCACGGCGCTGGAGCAGTTCACGCTGCTCCAGCCTCCTTTCGCGGTGCCAAATGGGCGCCGCGCCAACCCACGCATGCGCAGTTGGGCCGCGCCATCCTGTGCATGCGCGGGGGACTTCTTTAGCACGCCGCTCCCGACTCAAGATGGAGTAGGTGTTCAGGGGCCGGCCGCGCCAGAAAGTAGGCCGGGGAGGGAGTTGAAGAGGAGGCAAACCCATCCACCCACTCCAGGTTCAGTCCTGGATGTGATTAACTGCAGGAATAACAGCAGAATCCAACCCGTCATCACTTGTGAACCCTTTGGTGTCTCAGCATGTTGGACGACTGAGTGAATCCCTCCCCACAGTGAGAGCAGGTGAATGGCTTCTTTCCAGTGTAAACTCGCTGGTGTCTCCGCAATGTGGATGATGTTTGAAACCACTTTGTGCAGTGAGAGCAGCTGAACAGTTTCTCCTCAGTGTGAATGCGCTGGTGGGACATCAGTACCCGAGAGCTTTTAATCCCACTCCATAGCATTTAAAGGGTCTCTCATTGCTGTGAGTGACATTGTGGCTCAGCAAGTGATGACCGAGTGAATCTTTTCCCAGTCGGAGAGGTGAACAGGCTCTCCCCGGTGTGACCTCGCTCGTGTTTCATCAGGTTGGGTGAGGTTCTAAAGCTCTTTGTGCAGTGAGAGCAGCTGAACAGTCTCTCCTCAGAGTGAACGCGCTGGTGAGACATCAGTAGCTGAGAGCTTTTGAAACCCCTCTTGCAGTCAGAGCATTTAAAGGGCCTGCTCTTGGTGTGAGTGACATTGTGTTTCAGCAGGTTGGATAATTGAGTGGATCCCATATCACACACAGAGCAGATGAACGGCTTCTCCCCGGTGTGAACACTCTGGTGTCTCTGCAGGCTGGATAACCGAGTGAATCCCTTCCCACAGTCAGAGCAGGTGAATGGCCTCTCCCCAGTGTGAACTCGTTCGTGTCTCCGCAGGTTGCCAATGTCATTGAATCCCTTTTCACACTGAGAGCAGGTGAAAGGCCTCTCTCCAGTGTGAACTCGTTCATGTCTCTGCAGGTTGCCAATTTGAGTGAATTCCTTTTCACACTGAGAGCAGGTGAATGGCCTCTCCCCGGTGTGAACTCGTTCGTGTCTCCGCAGGTTGCCAATGTCATTGAATCCCTTTTCACACTGAGAGCAGGTGAAAGGCTTCTCTCCAGTGTGAACTCGTTCGTGTCTCCGCAGACTGCCAATGTCAGCGAATCCCTTTTCACACTGAAAGCAGATGAAAGGCCTCTCTCCAGTGTGAATTCGTTCGTGTATCCGCAGGTTGCCAATGTCAGTGAATCCCTTTTCACACTGAGAGCAGGTGAACGGCCTCTCTCCAGTGTGAACTCGCTGGTGTCCCTGCAGGCTGGATAACTGAGTGAATCCCTTCCCACAGTCAGAGCAGGTGAACGGCCTCTCCCCAGTGTGAACTCGTTCATGTCTCCGCAGGTTGCCAATGTCAGTGAATCCCTTTTCACACTGAGAGCAGGTGAAAGACCTCTCTCCAGTGTGAACTCGTTTGTGTCTCCACAGGCTGCTAATGTCAGTGAATCCCTTTTCACACTGAGAGCAGGTGAACGGCCTCTCTCCAGTGTGACTGCGTTGATGCCTTTCCAGCTCGCACGGGGCTCTGAATCCCTTCCCACAATCCTCACATTTCCATGGTTTCTCCATGGTCCGGGTGATCTTGCGTCTCACCACGTTGGACGATCAGTTGAAGCCTCGTCCACACACAGAACACCTATACAGTCTCTCCCTGCTCTGAATGGTGAAGTATTTTTTTCAGGCTGTGTCGCTGGTTAATGCTCTTTCCACAGTCAGTGCTCTGTAACAGTCTCACACGGGTATGCATATGTGTCTCAGTGCTTTTCCAGACACACTGATGTTTAAAATCTCTTGAAACAGACAGAATAGACAAACATTTCTCCTTCTAGATTCAAAGGCCAATGATCCCAAGAATTGAGTGACTCAGTCAGTTCTTGACGTGATATTTAGTTTGAGATATTGGCCTCAAACTCCTCTCGTTCGAACTTCCTGTGAACAGATTTTACAATAGTAATCATTGTCAGTACAGGATAGAAACTCAGAACAGACAATTCTAGTTTCTATCGAACATTCTTTCCTCTCTCTTTCCCTGAAATGCTCTAAATCTCCATCCCACACACTCTCCCTCCATTCTCACTCTGCTGTATCTAATATTCACCCTCCCAATTCTCCTGAAGGTGCTGATTCAGGCTGATTGAGAGATCCAAGCTCACTGCTTCCTGTCCTGGACACAGAGACCTGAAAAACTTCATGCAGGCTGCCAGACAGATATATGTCTATATTACTGGATGAAAAATGGGTGTAATATACAGGCTGTATTCACTTACTTTTCCTCCCAATTTTCCTGAAAGTGCTGATCAACAAATCTAAACTCACTAAAACCTGTACAAGAGTACAGAATCTCCATATCAGTACATTTACTGATTAGAGATGGGGAAATTCTGAGGAAGAATTTTATTTAGTCATGGAGTGGTCATGACAGGGAACTCACTGCCCACAAGGGTTGTGGAAGTCGAGATGATCAATAATTTAAAATAAAATAGGATGGTTACTTGAAGAAAAAAAACTTGCTGGTGAACAGGGATATCGAGGGGGAATGGCACTGACTGGATTGCTGTACAGAGAGTCAGCATTGACTTGAGTTACCAAATGGATTCTGTCATTGCTGCAATGACTGGAAATATATAATGTCGGTACAGTACTATATTACAAAACTAGAAATAATAATAGATGTATGTTATCACAGAACCATCAATAATATATATAATACATACCATATAAACACACTCGACATATCTCTGTCCAATATTGAATTTTTTTTAATTAATTGACGGGATGTGGACAATGCTGGTCAGGCCAGCATTTATTGCCCATCCCCAGTTGCCCTTCCGAAGTAGCGGTGAGCTGCCTTCTTGAACTGCTGCAGGCCTTGAGGTGTAGGTACATCCCCTGTGCTGTTTTTTTTTTTTTTTTTTTTTAATTGTTTTTTATATATTTAAAGTTCCCAATTCATTTTTTCCAATTAAGGGGCAATTTAGCGTGGCCAATCCACCTACCGTGCACATAGAACATAGAACATAGAACAATACAGCGCAGTACAGGCCCTTCGGCCCACGATGTTGCACCGAAACAAAAGCCATCTAACCTACACAATGCCATTATCATCCATATGTTTATCCAATAAACTTTTAAATGCCCTCAATGTTGGCGAGTTCACTACTGTAGCAGGTAGGGCATTCCACGGCCTCACTACTCTTTGCGTAAAGAACCTACCTCTGACCTCTGTCCTATATCTATTACCCCTCAGTTTAAAGTTATGTCCCCTCGTGCCAGCCATATCCATCCGCGGGAGAAGGCTCTCACTGTCCACCCTATCCAACCCCCTGATCATTTTGTATGCCTCTATTAAGTCTCCTCTTAACCTTCTTCTTTCCAACGAAAACAACCTCAAGTCCATCAGCCTTTCCTCATAAGATTTTCCCTCCATACCAGGCAACATCCTGGTAAATCTCCTCTGCACCCGCTCCAAAGCCTCCACGTCCTTCCTATAATGCGGTGACCATCTTTGGGTTGTGGGGGCGAAACCCACGTAAACAAGGGGAGAGTGTGCAAACTACACACGGACAGTGACCCAGAGCCGGGATCGAACCTGGGACCTCGGCGCCGTGAGGCAGCAGCGCTAACCACTGCTCCACCATGCTGCCCTACATCCCCTGTGCTGTTAGGGAGGGAATTCCAGGATGTTGCCCCAGGGACAGTATATTTCCAAGTCAGGGTGGTGTCTAACTTGGAAACGAACCTCCAGGTGGTGAGGTTCCCAGGTATCTGCTGCTCTTGTCCTTCTAGATGGTAGTGGTTGTGGGTTTGGAAGGTGCTGTCTGAGGAACCTTTATGATTTATTGCAGTATATCTTGTAGATGGTATACACAGCTGCTACTGTTTGTTGGTGGTGGACGGTTTGAATGTTTGTGGAAGGCGACGCAATCAATCAGGCGGCCTTGTCCTGGATAGTGTCGAGCTTCTTGAGTGTTGTTGGAGCTGCACTCATCCAGCAAAGTGGAGCGTATTCCATTACACTCCTGACTTGTGCTTGTAGATGTCCGGTAGACAAGCTTTGGGGCATCAGGTGGTGTGTTACTCGCTGTAGGATTCCCAGCTCTGGGAGCTACAGTATTAATATGGTTAGTCCAGTTCAGTTTTGATCAATGGTAACCCCCAGGATGTTGGTTGTGGGGGATTCAGCAATGAAAATGCCACTGAATGTCAAGGGGTGGTGGTTAGATCCTCTCTTGTAGGAGATGGTCATTGCCTGGCACTTGTGTAGCACAAATGTAACTTGCCACTTATTAGGCCAAGCCTGGATATTGTCCAGGTCTTACTGAATTTGGACATGGACTGCTTCATTATCTGAGGAGTTGAGAATGGTGCTGAACATTGTGCAGTCATCCACAAACATCACCACTTCTCACCTTATGATGGAAGGGAGATCATTGATGAAGCAGCTGAAGATGGTTGGGCTGAGGAAATTGTCCTGAGGAACTCCTGCAGTGATGTCCTGGAGCTGAGATGATTGACCTCCAATCACGACAACCATCTTCCTTTGTGCCAGGTATGACTCAAACCAGTGGAGATTCCCATTGACTCCAGTTTAGCTAGGGCTCCTTGATACCATACTCGGTCAAATGCTGCATTGATGTCAAGGGTAGTTACTCTCACCTCACTTCTGGCATTCAACTCTTTCGTCCAAGTTTCAACTAAGGCTGTAATGAGGTCAGGAGCTGAGTGACCCTGGCGGAACCCAAACTGAGCATCCAGGAACAGGTTATTGCAGAATAATTGCCACTTAATAGCAACTTTGATGACTCCTTCCATCACTTTGTTGATGATGGACAGTAGACCTACAGAGAAGTAATTGGCTGAGTTGGATTGGCCCTGTTTACTGTCATCTTAAATGTCCGTCATCTCCTGGGGAAACCAGACCTTTAATTGTGAACATTAGGAAAGAGACCATCCTTTTAGCCAGACAAATAAATGTGTCAAGCTGAGTGAGCAAAGGATGTGAATGTCTTTGAGTGAGAGAGAGAGAGAGACCTGGGCCAAGCTTTCCAGGGTCTGCACCCTCTCTGGATTCACTTCCTTTCTCTTCAGTTGCTGCAAATCACCAATTGAAGACAATAAACGGAAAGAGGGAGAAAAGAAAGTGTTTTACTCACAGATGTTGGAGACAGGAGGAAGGTTCTGTCTGTGTGCAGCTCAAGCTCATTTAGGGTCGGAGGAACAAGTTTTGCTCGGCAGAAACCTCCGTGTCCAACTTCCGCATTGAGACAATGGGGGAGCTCTGATTGGCGGAGGAGCAGAGTCCTTCCGGTCCTCCAGTCTTCCTATTGGTCATCTCAGCAATAAGGTCAGCGGAAGTGAGCTCCCCTGTACATGCGCAGCTGCCCCTTCCCTTAGACATGCGCAATCCCGTATTAGTGGTGGGGGAGGGGACACACCGACGGCCGGAACTGTCAGCCGGTTGCCTGGAAACTTTGTCTCGAGGATATGTGGGGGAAGGAGAACAATGAGTGGGAGCGGGGCTCCCGCTACTGCGCGCTGGGCAGTGACGTCACGGCGGAGCGGGCTTATTCCTATTGGTTGATTAAGAGGACGAGCTCCTTTGTGATGTCACAATGTGGAGGTTGGACAATGAGTTTCTGACTGAAACATCTGGACAACATCTGGGAGCAACTCAATGTCTCCCCCTTTATAAGGTCATAACATATAGGAGCAGAATTAGGCCATTTGGCCCATCGAGAAGAACCCTTCAACCCGACTAAAAATCTGTCTAACTCCTCCCTAAATTTACTCACTGTCCCAGGTCCACCACACTCTGGGGTAGTGAATTCCACAGATTCACAGCCCTTTGGGAGAAGCAGTTTCTCTTCAGCTCTGTTTTGAATTTGCGACCTCTTTTTTTCAATAATCTTTATTGTCACAAGTAGGCTTACATTAACACTGCAATGAAGTTACTCTGAAAAGCCCCTACGCTCCACATTTTGCCGCCTGCTCTGTGTGGGAAGGGATTTATTTCCTCATCCAACCGGCAGAGACACCAGCGAGTTTACACAGGGGAGAGGCCGGTTACGTGCTCCCAGTGTGGGAAGGGATTCACTCAGTTATCCCACCTGCAGATACACGAGCGAGTTCACACTGGGGAAAGGCGTTCACCTGATCTCAGCGTGAGAAGGGATTCACTCAGTTGATTAGCCTGCAGATACACCAGCGAACTCACACTGGGGGGGGGGGTTGTTCACCTGCTCTCAGTGTGTGAAAGGATTAACTCGGTTCGATAACCTGCAGCCACACCAGCGAGTTCACTCTGGGGAGAGACCGTTCACCTGCTCCCAGTGTGGGAAGGGATTCACTCGCTTATCCCACCTGCAGACACACCAGGGCGTTCACACTGGTGAGAAGCCATTCACCTGCTCTCAGTGTGGGAAGACATTCACTCATATGTCCAGCCTGCAGACACACCAGCGAGTTCACACTGGGGAGAGGCCATTCACCTGTTCTCAGTGAGGGAAAACATTCACTTTGTTATCCAACCTGCGGGCACACCGTCGCGTTCACACTGGGGAGAAGCCATTCGCCTGCTCTCATTGTAGGAAGGGATTCACTCGGTTATCCAACCTACAGAGACACCAGCGAGTTTGCACTGGGGAGAAGCCGTTTACATGCTCTCAGTGTGGGAAGGGATTCACTCAGTTATCCCACCTGCAGGCACATGAGCGAGTTCACACTGGGGAGAGGCCGTTCACCTGCTCTGAATGTGGGAAGGGATTCCGTGATTCATCGCAGCTGCTGAGACACAAACAAGTTCACAAGTGATTACAGGGGTTGGATTCTGCTGTTAGTGTTGCTACTCTCAATTACTTCCAGGACTGCATTTTGTTCATTCTGACAGTTGGTCAATGGGAATGGTTGGCGCGTTTCCTCTGCTGGACTGGCTGGTCTCACGACTTTGACTCCAGTGGGCTGACGCCCTTGGAGCCTTGTTGCGAATACCTGGTTTCAAATTTCATAAGGATCACAGATTGAAAGTTGGTTTGGAAGTTGGAAGCTGTTTCCTTCCCATTTCTGTTTGGATCCCCTTAAAACATGCCACCTTGCCATGGTGATGGGCAATGAAGGGTACATGGATCTTTTGTTTAATTTATCTCTGTGTTTCTCGCAGAAGAAAATTATCAAGGTATGGGGCAGGTTGTCTGACATGGACTGAGAAACAACATTAAATGGTGTGATGGGAGACAGGCAATAATTAATATTTCAGGGGATTAGTTAGCTCAGTTGGCTGGATGGCTGGTTTGTGATACTGAGCGACACCAACAGCATGGGTTCTACTCCGTACCGGCTGAGGTCATCCATGAAGGCCCTGCCTCCTCAGCATTGCTCCTCATCTGAGGTGTGGTGACCCTCAGATGAAATTACCACCAGTCAGCTCTCTCTCTCTTTCTCACAAAGGGGGATGCTCTTATGGAATTCTGACAATGGTACCAGCCAGTAACAAGGTTAAGATAAGGGAGTTATGTATACTCAAGACCCAAGGACGGTCGATGAGGGGGTCTGGAAGGCATCATGAGTTCATGAGTAACCCCCTAGCTGTCCATGAGCTGATCACGCAGTTCCCTGCTGCCCAGTAACCACTTTCATTGGATCTACCAGTCAATGTGTGCAATCTATAATCATTGTGATTGGATCGTGTCCGGCTGAGTTGGGCTGAGTAACTATTTGAAATTGTATAAATGATGATGATTCCCTTTGTTCAGTGGAGAGGTATCTGCCTTTGCCCAGAGGCTTACTCCCCGCCGGTGTTACAACAATAAACTGTTTGGTGTTTGAAGCAGACCTGAATGTCGAGGGATTCTTTTGGATTCATTCCCGCTCACAGGAGCATAACCTACTTTTGTATTCAATTCCCCTCACAATAAACAATAACATTCTATTAGCTTTCCTAATTACTTGCTGTACCTGTATACTCGCCTTTTGTGATTCATGCTCTTGGACATCCAGATCCCTCTGAATCTCAGAGCTCTGCAATCTCTCACCATTTCGATAAAAAGCTTTTTTATTCTTTCTGCCAACATGGACAATTTCACATTTTCCCACGTTGTTCTCCATTTCCCAGATCTTTTCCCACTCACGTAACCTATCTATATCCCTTCGTAATCTCCTTATGTCCCCTTCACAATTTACTTACCTACCTACCTTTGCAACATTGGAACATGGGAGCAGGACTTGGCCATTCAGCCCATCGAGCCTGCTCCACCATTCAATACGATCATGGCTGATCAACCACTTCAATGCCTTTCCCCCCACACTATCCCCATATCCCTTTGTGTTAATGGTATTTAGATATCTGTCAGTCTCTGCTTTAAACACACTCAGTGACTGAGCTTGCACAGCCCTCTGGGGTACAGAATTCCAAAGATTCACAACCCTCTGAGTAAAGAAATGTCTCCTCCGAGACCGGTCCTAAGTGGCTTCCCCCTTATTTTTAAATTGTGTCCCCTGGTTCCAGACTCTCCAACCAGGGGAAACATCTCACCTGTACCCACCCTGTCTATTCCATTATGTATTTTGTAGGTTTCATTGAGGTCACTTCTCATTTTTTGAAACTCTAGAGAACACAGGCCAGGTTTCCCCAATCTCTCCTCAAAGGGCAGTCCTGCCACCCCCGGAACAAGTCTGGTGAACCTTTGTTGCCCTTTCCCTCTGGCGACAAGGGCAGTAAAACTGCACACAATCCTCCAGCTGCGGTCTGACCAAGGTTCTATACAACAGGTACATTCTGGACAGTCTCATGACTTTGCATTTATTTTATCCTGGATAGTTTGGGGGAGGCGGTGGCCTAGTGGTATTGCCGCTGGACGAGTAATCCAGAGACCCAGGTATTATTCTGGGGTTCGAATCCCACCAGGAAAGATGGTGAAATTTGAATTCAATAAAAATTTGGAATTAAAAGTCTAAAGATGACCATGAAACCATTATCGATTGTTGTAAACACCCATCTGTCCTTTAGTGAAGGAAATCTGCCATCCTTACCCAGTCTGGCCCACATGTGACTCCAGAGCCACACAGATGTGGTTGACTCTTAACTGTTCCCCACTGTAATGACCTAGCAAGCCACTCAGTTCAAGGGAATTATGAATGGGCAACAAATGCTGACCCAGCCAGTGATGCCTCCATCCCAAGAAAAAAGTTTTATCATACTACTACAGGTAGATCTAAAATAAATACATTTGTCTCGGTTCCATTGAGTCTACAGCACAGGGCCAGGCCAGTCGGCTCAATTGGTCTCTGTCAGTATTTATGCTCCACATGAGCCTCCACCCTCCCCTCTTCATCTCCCCCCATCAGCATATCCTTCTATTCCTTTCTCCCTTGTCAAGATACAGGCGTATTCATGTTGTTCACCTCAACCACTCGCTGTGGTAGCGAGTTCCACATTCTCACCACCCACTGGATGAAGAGGTTTCACTTGAAATCCCTATTGGATTATTGAACCCCTGAAAATGGATTGAAAATGCACACAGCATTGGTAACAGATTGGATGAATTGTCAGTGCAGATGGGGCAGCACGGTAGCGCAGTGGTTAGCAGTGGTGCCTCACAGCGCCGAGGTCCCAGGTTCAATCCTGGCTCTGGGTCATTGTCATGTGGAGTTTGCACATTCTCCCCGTGTTTGCGTGGGTTTCACCCCCACAATTGAAAGATGTGCAGGGTAGGTGGATTGGCCACGCTAAATTGCCCCTTAATTGGAAAAAATGAATTGGGTACTCTAAATTGAAAAAAAAAGAATTGTCAGCACGGATAGAGATAAATGTGTGTCCTGATAGACATTACAGAGACTTGTTTGAAAGGTGACCAAGGCTGGAATCTAAATGTTGAAGGGTATTTGACATATTGGAATGCATGAAGCTCGGAAAAGATAATGGGATTGCTCCTGTTCATTAGGTCAGTACTGAGAGATCAACTTAGCCTGAAGGTTCAGGGTGTGGAATCAGCTTTGCTCGAGATAAGAAATAATAAGTTACAAGGTCTCTTGTGTGAGTAGTTAACGGGCCTCCTAACAGTAGTTACATTGTAGGTAGAGTATACAGGAAGTATTAAATAAGGCTTGTAATTAATGTACCACAATAATCATGGGTGACTTTAGGCATCAGTTAGGACGATGAGCCTGACGAATATTAATCATGAGGAAGTGACACCACAATGAGAAACTGACATCACACATCAGCAAGGTGACCGATATCCTTCAGAGACCAATCAGACATTGATCGTGCCCCATTTAACCAATCAGGGACTGATCATGGGCTGCTTGGGCCAATCAGAACCACAGGAAACTACCAGCCATGGTTAGAGGTAGGTACTAGAAAGGGTTAGTGAGCTACAATTCTCTGGAGCTCGGTGCACAACACAATATGAAGAAAGAGGATAGACTTCAGTCAACAGAACAAGAGACAGCTCCACAGTCACCTGGAAGCTGAGGGCTGGTGATCCAGAGTGAACGGACTGATCCACTGCCTTTGTTAATTATTGTGATTTTGTACTTATTACAATTAATTTAATAAATTCTGTGACAATATTCTTGTACCTGGAATGGTCTGTAACTAGTCAGGAGCTGCAGGTAACTTTCACAACACAGTCTGACATGTAATTGATTTGAGTGTTACAATTCAGATTGGTGCCAAACGCGGACCTTACAATAGGATCGAATTTCACATTCCATTTGGGTATCCTGCACTAACAGTGATGGCTTTTGTAAAGTCCTTTTCCAGGATATTAGAAGGGGAGGAGTTACAGACAGAAATTTCACACCAAATATCACATCAAGATGTGACAGAGTCACTCGATTCATGGGAGCTGAATATCATCGACCTTTGAATTTAGAATGAGAAATGTTTGTCTGTTCTGCTGAAAGAGATTCTTACACATCACTCAGTGTACAGACACTGAGCCAGGCTCATCCGAGTGAGGCATCACTAAAAAAATCCATTTTATATTTTGCAGCTCACCCAAAGATGGAAATTTCAGCACACATTTCTCCATCTTGTATTTTTTAATATTTTGTTTGCCCTTTAAATATCCTTGCCCTCTGGATGTTTCATTACAGAACTCAGCTCGAAGACATCAAAACTTGTATCCGGCCTTGCCTGTGTGCTCCAGTCGTCAATTCAACTTTGCAGCAGTTCAGTCCCAGCTTTGGAAACACCTTCATCTTTCTGTGAGGCCCCGGCCCCGTTGACTGTGACAGGGTTCATACTGTCTCCCTGAGATTGTTGATGTAAAGTCACATCAGACCCACACTGCCCGATTTCCAATCCAATTTATTTAAAGGTCCCAGAAGTCTGACTCCAACCTTAAATGTTGTTCTGATCCTGTCAGTAACATTGTTTTGGAACTCACTAGTATCATCAACATGCATCATAAAGATGTCCGAGAGTTTCCTGCCTTGGAACCAATAAAGCACGGCAGCTTCTGCCTTCAGGTAGAGACAACCCGACTTGGACAAAACTGATCTAACTGAGAAGTGCCGTACACTTGAAACATTGTTCAAAACATAGACAAACTTATTGAACTTCCAAAGTCTTCCATACATCTGGCACCGTAGGAGGTTGCAGAAACACTGCCCTCTGGAGGTGATCCCCCAGCACAAATGCAGCTTTTATGTTTCTTGACTGAAAGTTCTGAGAAAATGTCACGAAAAGGGCCAAAGAAATTTCAAAATTACCTTTCCCGCTGTGGGTGAGTCCACTCTGACCTCTTTCTCTCCTAAGACTTCTTCAAATTCCCGCGTCACTGACCTCACCTTGGGCCTTATAAGTTCCATCTGGTTGGACCTTTTCTGTGCAGATCCATCAATGTGATGATGCTGGCTGACCCCTATCTGGGACCTCTGAACACACGCCAAACTCTGTCCAGCTCCCTAACCCTTTATGTTTCACCTCCCGTTCGGCTTTATCCCCAGAGCCGTCAGTGGATCCTGTTCCTGACACCTGGTTGTTTTGGGACAAATGTCACTCGGAGTCCAGAGTTGGATAAAGTTCGGGAATCTTTATTACAAACATGCAGGGAATGCTTCAGCGAACCGAAGCATCTCAAGGAGTAGTTACAATAACACATGTTTATACACAATACAGTTGCAGCTGTTTTGTCTGCAGGTTAGTGGGAAAGTACAGGACTTAAAAGAAACAACTCGAAAACAGCTCACTTATTGGCTATAGTGACTTCATCTCTCACAACACACATCTCGGAAAACAATAGCCAGACCAGTAATCCAGAGACCCAGGATAATGCAGATGGTGAAATTTAAATTAATTAAAAATCTGGAATTAAAAGTAATCGATGACCATGAAAGCATTGTCGATCGTTGTAAAAACCCATCTGGTTTCTTTTAGATCCACCTGTAGTGGGGGAATAACCCTATTTACTATCCAGGATAAAATCAATGTACTCCAGCCTTTGTGGATCATTCCAGTGGAAATGTGCTCTCCCCCAGGCTCAAAGAGCATCGGTCCATTGGAAGCAAAGTCGTGAGACCGGCCAATCCAGCAGAAAGAAACCCTCCGACCCTCCCACTTCACCAAGTGTCAGAATGAAGAAAGTTTGATCTGATTAAATTTATTCACGTGCACCGAGGTACAGTGAAACGTATTGTTCTGCGTACAATACAGACAGATCATTTTATACATGAAAACACATAGGACATATGATAAATACACAATATAAATATGTAGACATCGGGTGAAGCATACGGAGTGTAGTACTACTCAGTAGAGAAGATGTGTGGAGAGATCAGTTCAGTCCATAAGAGGGTCATTCAGCAGTCTGGTAACAGCGGGGAAGAAGCTGTTTAGAATCTATTATTGCGAGTTCTCAGACTTTTGTATCTCCTGCCCAATGGAAGAGATTGGAAAAGAGAATAACCTCGGTGGGAGGGTCCTTGATTTTGCTGCCGGTTTCCCAAAGCAGCTGGAGGTGTGGACAGAGTCAATGGATGGGAGGCGGGTTCGTGTGAGGGACTGGGCTGTGTTCACAACTCTCTGTAGTTTCTTAGTCTTGGGCTGAGCAGTTGCCATACCAAGTGTCATGGGAGTGTCCCTTTAAGAAATGTTTTGTCTTATCACATGGCTTCAGTGATGTCATTGTGTGGGTGGAGCTGGGCTGTGGCTCTGGGTGTTGGTTTTACTTTCACTTTGGTTTGGGGCTGTTTTGTGGCTCTGAGTCTTTTGCTTTCGTTGTCACATTTTTGGCTGCTGTACTCAGAAAGAGGAGTATTTTGGCCTCTCTCTCGATCTTCATTTTAAAAGCTGTTTCCAGACTGCTTGATAACTTGAAAATAAATAATTGCTTCCTGGAAGGAATTCAAACCTACTCTTTTGGAGAGGAAACAAGAGCATCCATACCAGGTCTTGAGTGCTGTGTGCTGGGCCACACCTTTGAAAAGGAGGTACTGGTTTATCGGATCTTGTTAAATTGGAACAGTTAAAGGGGGGAATTGTTAAGGGTTATACATAGAGTACTGTAGCGTGTGTGGTTTCTATGTTTGTAGTTGATAAAAATGCTGACTGTGTGGGTTTATGAAATGTTAACTAAATTTGTAGAATAAAGCTTGTTTTGATTAAAAGTGCTTAAGGCCTCTGTTGAATAACACCTGAAAGGCAGCCCTTGTGCCCATCGGAACCAAAGTCAATGAACAATTGTCAGGTCAGGTGAACTCTATGATATACTTTGGAGTTTTCTGAACCCTGGCCCATAACACAAGCTGTGATGCAGCCAGATAAGATGTTTTCTATGGTGCTCCTGTAAAAATTGGTGCACCTGTAATAATTGGTAAAACTCAATGATAATCTTCATAATTGTCACAAGTAGGCTTACGTTAACGCTGCAATGAAGTTACTGTGAAAATCCCCTAGTCGCCACACTCTGGTGCCTGTTTGGGTTCACTGAGGGAGAATTCAGAATGTCCAAGTCACCTGACAAGCATGTCTTTCGGGACTTGTGGGAGGAAATCGGAGCACCCGGAGGAAACCCACGCAGACACGGGGAGAACATGCATACTCCACACAGACAATGACCCAAGCGGGAATCAAACCTGGGACGCTGGCGCTGTGAAGCAACAATGCTAACCACTGTGTTACCGTGCCTCCCATGTGGCAATCAGTGTGGACATGCTGAATTTCCTTAGTTTCCTGAGGAAGTATATGTTTCTTGGTCGTAGCGTCGATGTGGGTGGACCAGAACAGAATGCTGGTGATGTGCACACCTCGGAATTTGAAGCTGCGAACCATCTCCACCTCAGCCCCATTAATGCAGACAGGGATGTGTACGATATTTTGCTTCCTGAAGTCAATGACCAGCTCTTTAGTTTTGCTGACATTGAGGGAGAGATTGTTGTCATTACACCATGCCACTAGGTTCTCTATCTCCCTCCTGGACTCTGACTCATCGTTGTTTGATATCCGACCCATTACGTTGTGTCATCAGCAAACTTGTAGATGGAGCGGGAGCAGAATTTGCCACACAGTCGTGTGTATAACGAGCGTAGTAAGGGGCTAAGTACGCAGCCTTGTGGGGCCCCAGTATTGAGGACTATCGTGGAGATGTTCGTGATTCGAACCACTATAGTCGTGTCATCAGCAAACATGCGGATCGATTTGGAGCCAAATTTTGCCATGCAGTTGTGTGTGTGTATAGGCAGTGCAGCCTTGCGGGGTTCCTGAATTGAGAACTATCATGGAGGAGGTGTTGTTGTTTATCTTTACTGATTGTGGTCTGTGGGTCAGAAAGTTGAGGATCCAGTTGCAGAGGGAGGAGCCTAGTCCGAAGTTTTGGAGTTTTGATATGAGCTTGGCTGGGATTATGGTGTTGAAGGCGGACCTGTAGTCAATGAATAGGAGTCTGACAGAGGAGTCCTTGTTGTCGAGATGCTTCGGGGGCGAGTATAGGGTCAGGGAGATGGCTTATGTGGACCGGTTGTGGCGGTATGCAAATTGCAGTGGATCAAGGAATGCTGCGAGTATGGAGTTGATGTGTCCAACATCTCGAAGCAATTCATAATGATCAATGTCAAGGCCACCGTGTGATAGTCATTGAGGCACGTTGCCTGGTTCTTCTTTGGCACCGGTATGATGGTGGTCTTCTTGAAGCCGATGGGAACCTTGGAACGGAGGAGGGAGAGATTGAGGATGTCCGGAAACACACCTGCCAGTGGGTCAGCGCAGGATCTGGGTGCATGACCTGGCACAACCAACGACAGTCCCGGTCGTTAGTCTGCAACTCGAGATTAGTTTGGTATCGTCACTTGGGAGTCCCTGTTGGCTTTGCGGAGGTCATATATAGATTTCTTAAATAGGTCAGGGTTGCCTGCCTTGAACACCTTCAGTCGGGAGTGAATCTCCCAATGAAACCATGGATTCTGGTTGGGTAACGTACAGACTACCTTCTTTTGCATGCAATCTTCTACACATTTACTGAAGTCTGTGACGGTGCTGGCATACTCGTTTAGGTTGGCTGCTGAGTTAACATAGAACATATAGTGCAGAAGGAGGCCATTCGGCCCATCGGGTCTACATCGACCCACTTAAGCCCTCACTTCCACCCTATCCCTGTAACCCAATAACCCCTCCTAACCTTTTTTGGTCACGAAGGCAATTTATCATGGCCAATCCACCTAACCTGCAAGTCTTTGGACTGTGGGAGGAAACCGGAGCACCCGGAGGAACCCCACGCAGAAACAGGGAGAACGTGCAGACTCCGCACAGACAGCGACCCAGCAGGGAATCGAACCTGGGACCCTAGTGCTGTGAAGTCATAGTGCTATCCACTTGTGCTACCGTGCTGCCCTTGTTATTGAATATGGACCAGTCCACTGACTCCAAGCAGTCGCGTTGCATCGACCTTCTGTTGCATCAACCTTCTTAACCGGATTCTCCTGTTAAGTTTCTGCTTCTTGGACTTCCAATTGCGGCGATGCGGAGCTAAGCCGCACATATTCGGCAGCTCCCACTATAACGGACTTTTGGGCTCTCCGGAGGAGCCCCAATGGAATTTTATTTTGACTAAATCCCGTGTGGGAAGGTGAAGTAAGGTCCCCCTTCCGTCGCATGGAGGGGATTAGCAGTGAACGACCAAAAAACAAGCTCTGGAGCAGCGGCAGAAACGAGGGGGGAAAATCAAGATGGCGGAGGTCGGAGATCGAGCAGCATGGGGGCCGGACCAGCAGGAGTTTCTCAGGCGCTGCATGGAGGAGCTTAAAAAGGAGGCGCTGGCGCCAATGCTGTTGGCGATCAAGGGACTGAAGGAGACCCAGAAGGCCCAGGCCGTAGAGCTCAGAGAGGTGAAGGACAAAACTAACGAGAACGAGGACGAGATCTTGGGCCTGGCGGTGAAGATGGAGGCGCACGAGGCGCTGCACAAGAGGTGGGCCGAGAGACTCGAGGTCCTGGAGAACAGGTCGAGGAGGAAGAATCTCCAGATTCTGTGTCTCCCCGAAGGAGTGGAGGGGGCTGATGCCGGGGCGTATGTGAGCACGATGCTCCATTCGCTGGTGGGTGCAGAGGCTTTTCCGAGCCCCCTGGAGCTAGAAGGGGCTCACCGGGTCCTGGCGAGGAGACCCAAGGCTGGCGAGCCGCCAAGGGCGATAGTGGCGAGGTTCCATCGCTTCGCAGACAGAGAGTGTGTCCTGAGATGGGCCAAGAAGGAGTGGAGCAGCAGATGGGAGAACGCGGTGATCCGAGTATACCAGGACTGGAGCGCGGAGGTGGCAAAGAGGACAGCTGGCTTCAACCGGGCCAAGGCGTTGCTGCATTAAAAAAAGGGTGAGATTCGGAATGCTGCAGCTAGGGCGACTGTGGGTCACTTATCAGGACCGACACCACTATTTTGAAACGCCAGAAGAGGCTTGGACCTTTATCCAAACGGAAAAATTGGACTCGAACTGAGGGACTGTGGATGTGGGGGAGATGTTGACTATACAGGGTTGTAAATATGGGTAAAGAATGTTTCACGGGTGGGACGATGGATAGGGATGGGGGAAGAGTTCTTGATGGGGGGACAATGAGGAATGTGGGTGTCGGTGCTGGAGGGAGGTGAGACTCGGGGATGGGGGAATTTGGATAAGGCCGCAACAGGAGCTGCGCCACAGGGGGCGGGGCTGGCTCAGGAAAGCGATGGCTTTTTCCCGCGTTAGGGAGGGGGGGGGGATGGAGGAGCGCAAGGAGGAGGACGGATTTCCACACGGGGGGGGGTCAACGGGAAGGCGGGGGAAGCCGGGGTCAGCAGGAGGCAGTGGGCCGGTTAAGAGGGCCCGAGTGTTCACGCACTTAAAGGGACTGAAGGCAGACGTGGTCATGCTTCAGGAGACACATCTGAAGGTGGCAGATCAGGTCAGGTTAAGGAAGGGATGGGTAGGACAGGTATTCCATTCGGGGCTGGATGCGAAGAATAGAGAGGTGGCAATACTGGTGGGGAAGTAGGTGTTGTTTGAGGTCAAGAACATAGTAGCGGACAATGGAGGCCGATATGTGATGGTGAGCGGTAGGTTGCAGGGGACGGGGGTGGTATTGGTAAATGTATACGCCCCGGATTGGGACGATGCTGGATTCATGAAACGGATGTTGGGCCGTATTCCGGACTTGGAGGTAGGAAGCTTGATAATGGGTGGGGATTTCAACACGGTGTTGGACCCAGCACTGGATCGCTCCAGATCTTGGACCGGAAAGAGGCCGGCTGCAGCCAAGGTGCTCAGGGGGTTTATGGATCAGATGGGGGGAGTAGATCCGTGGAGATTTGCCAGGCCTTTGGCCAGAGAATTTTCTTTTTTCTCCCATGTACACAAGGCCTACTCCCGGATAGATTTTTTTGTTCTGGGCAGGGCATTGATCCCGAAAGTGGAGGGAACGGAGTGTTCGACCATAGCCATTTCAGACCACGCCCCGCACTGGGTGGAACTGGAGCTGGGGGAGGAGAGGGACCAACGCCTGCTGTGGCGGTTGGATGTGGGACTGCTGGCAGACGAGGAAGTGTGCGGAAGGGTGCGGGGGTGCATCAAAAGGTATCTGGAGGCCAACGACAACGGGGAGGTGCAGGTGGGAGTAGTACGGGAGGCGCTGAAGGCGGTGGTCAGGGGAGAGTTAATCTCCATCAGGGCTCATAGGGAGAAGAGAGAGGGCAGGGAAAGGGAGAGGTTAGTGGGGGAGATCTTAAGAGTGGACAGGAGATATGCAGAGGCCCCTGATGAGGGACTACTCAGGGAGAGACGAAGTCTCCAGACGGAGTTCGACCTGTTGACCACAGGGAAGGCAGAGGCACAGTGGAGGAAAGCACAGGGGGCGATGTATGAGTATGGGGAGAAGGCGAGCCGGATGCTGGCACATCAGCTCCGTAAGATGGCAGCGAGGGAAATAGGTGGAGTCAAGGATGGAAAGGGAACTACGGTGCGGAGTGCGGTGAAAGTGAATGAGGCATTCAAGGCCTTCTACGAGGACCTGTATAGGTCCCAGCCCCCAGGGGGAAAAGAGGGGATGCGACGATTCTTGGACCAGCTGGGGTTCCCGAGGGTGGAGGAGCAGGAGGTGGCTGGTTTGGGGGCGCCAATTGGGATGGAGGAGCTGGTTAAAGGACTGGGGAACATTCAGGCAGGGAAGGCCCCGGGACCGGATGGGTTCCCGGTGGAGTTCTATAGGAAGTATGTAGACCTGTTAGCCCCGTTGCTGGTAAGGACCTTCAATGAGGCAAGGGAGGGGGGGACCCTGCCCCCGACAATGTCGGAGGCGACGATCTCTTTGATCCTGAAGCGGGATAAGGACCCACTGCAATGCGGGTCGTATAGGCCGATCTCGCTCCTCAACGGAGGTGCTAAGTTGCTAGCAAAAATGTTGGCTACGAGGATTGAGGACTGTGTCCCGGGGGTGATTCACGAGGACCAGACGGGATTTGTATAGGGCAGGCAGTTAAATACCAATGTGCGGAGGCTCCTAAATGTGATAATGATGCCATCGGTGGAGGGAGAGGCGGAGATAGTGGCAGCTATGGACGCGGAGAAGGCCTTTGACCGAGTAGAGTGGGAGTATCTCTGGGAAGTGCTGCGGAGGTTTGGGGCGGGGTGTTTATCAGTTGGGTTAAGCTCCTATGCAGAGCCCTGGTGGCGAGTGTGGTTACGAATCGGCGGAGGTCGGAGTATTTTCGGCTGTATCGAGGGATGAGGCAGGGGTGCCCCATGTCCCCCCTGTTGTTTGCATTAGCAATTGAACCTTTGGCCGTGGTATTAAGGGAGTCCAGGAAATGGAGGGGGGGGGGTGGTTCGAGGGGGAGAGGAGCATCGAGTGTCGCTGTACGCAGACAACCTGTTGCTGTATGTGGCGGACCCACTGGAGGGGATGGTCGAGGTCATGCAGATCCTAAGGGAGTTTGGGGACTTCTCGGGCTACAAGCTCAATGTAGGGAAGAGTGAGCTCTTTGTGGTGCATTCGGGGGATCAGGGAAGAGGGATAGACGACCTACCGTTGAGGAGGGCGGAAAGGAGTTTTCGATACTTGGGGATCCAGGTAGCTAGGAGACCCTGCACAAACTTAATTTGACGCGGCTGGTGGAGCAGATGGAGGAGGACTTTAAACGGTGGGACATGTTGCCACTCTCGCTAGAGGGCAGGGTACAGTCGATTAAAATGGTGGTCCTCCCGAGGTTTCTTTTTGTATTCCAATGCCTTCCAATTGTGATCACCAAGGCCTTTTTTAAGAGGGTAGGCAGGAGCATTATTGGTTTTGTGGGGACGAGTAAGACCCCGAGGGTAAGGAGGGGGTTCCTGGAGCGTAGTAGAGATAGAGTAGGGCTGGCGTGGCCGAATTTGGGTGGCTACTACTGGGCAGCCAACGTGGCGATGATCCATAAGTGGGTGATGGAGGGAGAGGGGGCGGCATGGAAGAGGCTGGAGATGGCGTCCTGCAAAGGAACGAGCCTGGGGGCGCCGGTGACGGCACTGCTGCCGCTCTCGCCGACAAGGTACACCACGAGTCCGGTGGTGGCGGCAACGCTAAAGATCAGGGGGCAGTGGAGATGGTACAGGGGTGCAATGAGAGCCTCGGTGTGGTCCCCGATCAGAGATAACCATCGGTTTGTCCCAAGAAGGATGGACGGGGGGTTTCAGAGCTGGCATCGGGCAGAGATTAGAAGAATGGGGGACCTGTTCATCGATGGGACGTTTGCGAGCTTATGGGCGCCGGAGGAGAAGTTTGGACTACCCCCCGGGAAATGCTTTCAGGTGCATGCAAGTGAGGGCGTTTGTGAGGCGGCAGGTGAGGGAATTCCCGCTGCACCCGGCACAGGAGATTCAAGACAGGGTGATTTCGGGCGTCTGGGTCAGAGAAGGCAAGGTGTCGGCGATATACCAGGAGATGAAAGAAGAGGGGGAGGCTTTGGTAGAGGAGCTGAAGGGTAAATGGGAAGAGGAGCTGGGGGAGGAGATTGAGGAGGGTCTGTGGGCTGAAGCCCTAAGTAGGGTTAATTCCTCTTCCTCGTGTGCCAGGCTTAGCCTAATACAATTTAAGGTTGTTCACAGAGCGCACATGATGGGGGCGAGGCTTAGTAGGTTCTTTGGGATGGAGGACAGTTGTGGGGGGTGCTCAGGAAGCCCGGCGAATCATGTCCATATGTTTTGGTCGTGCCCGGCACTGGATGGGTTCTGGAGGGGAGTTGCGAGAACTATATCCAAGGTGGTGAAAGTCCAGGTCAAGCCAATTTTGGGGCTAGCATTATTTGGAGTAGCGGATGAGCCGGGAGTGCAGGAGGCGAAAGAGGCCGGCATTCTGGCCTTTGCGTCCCTGGTAGCCCGGCGGAGGATCTTGTTAGTGTGGAAAGATGCGAAGCCCCCCAGTGTGGAAGCCTGGATAAATTACAAGGCAGGGTTTATCAAGTTGGAGAGGATAAAGTTTGCCTTGAGAGGGTCTGCGCAGGGGTTCTACAGGCGGTGGCAACCGTTCCTAGACTATCTCGCGGAGCGTTAGATGGAGTTCGGTCAGCAGCAGCAACCCGGGGAGGGGGGGGATATCTTTCTTGCGGGGGGGGGGGGGGTGGGGAGGGTTTTTTTTCTGGGGGGTATCTGAGCAAGAAAATACATAAAGGATCCGGAAAACTGATATGTATGGAAGGAATCCAATGTACAAGGTTCTGTATCATATTGACTTGCCATGTTTATGTCTTGCTATGCGAGCTTTCTTTTCTTTTTGTTACGGGGGGGGGTTTGTTTGTATGGTTGAAAATTTTGTTTATAAATTCTTAATAAAATTTTTTTTTTAAAGTTTCTGCTTGTATGCCGGGAGAAGGAGCACCGTCTTGTGGTCCGATTGCAGTCAGGGGATGGATCATCAGGCGCCCTTGATGTTTGTGTAGCAGTGGTCAAGGATGTTGGGGCTCCTGTTGGGACAGGAGATATGTTGGTGGAATTTTGGCAGTACACTCGAGGTTGGCCTGGTTAAAGTCCCCGGCCACGATGAACAAGGCCTCCGGGTATTCTGCTTCATTGTTATTTATAGCCGTTACAATTCATCAAGCGGCGTCTTCACTTCCGCCTGGGGTGGGATGTAGACCGCCGTGATGATGGCAGAAGTGAACTCCGTGGAAGGTAGTATGGACGGCACTTCACAGTCGGGTATTCCAGGTCCGGGGAGCAGTAGTTCGGCAGGGTCACCACGTCCGAGCACAAGAGTTGGCGAGGAGACAAACACTTTCACCCACTCCAGGTTCAGTCCTGGATGTGATTAACAGCAGGAATAACAGCAGAATCTAACCCGACATCACTTGTGAACCCTTTGGTGTCTCAGCATGTTGGACGACAGAGTGAATCCCTCCCCACAGTGAGAGCAGGTGAATGGCTTCTTTCCAGTGTGAACTCGCTGGTGTCTCCGCAATGTGGATGATGTTTGAAACCTCTTTGTGCAGTGAGAGCAGCTGAACGGTCTCTCCTCAGTGTGAATGCGCTGGTGGGACATCAGTAGCCAAGAGCTTTTGAAACCCCTCCTGCAGTCAGAGCATTTAAAGGGCCTGCTCTTGGTGTGAGTGACATTGTGGCTACGCAGGCCGGATAATTGAGTGAATCCCTTATCACACACAGAGCAGATGTACGGCTTCTCCCCCGTGTGAACTCGCTGGTGTCTCTGCAGGCTGGATAATTGAGTGAATCCCTTATCACACACAGTGCAGATGTACGGCCTCTCCCCGGTGTGAACTCGCTGGTGTGTCTGCAGGTGGTGTAACCGAGTGAATCCCATATCACACACAGTGCAGATGAATGGCCTCTCCCCGGTGTGAACTCTTTCGTGTCTCCGCAGTCTGCCAATGTTAGTGAATCCCTTTTCACACTGAGAGCAGGTGAAAGGTCTCTCTCCAGTGTGAACTCGTTCGTGTCTCCGCAGTCTGCCAATGTCAATGAATCCCTTTTCACACTGAGAGCAGGTGAAAGGCCTCTCTCCAGTGTGAACTCGCTGGTGTGTCTGCAGGTTGGATAACTGAGTGAATCCCTTCCCACAGTCAGAGCAGGTGAACGGTCTCTCCCCAGTGTGAACTCGTTCGTGTCTCCGTAGGCTATAAAAGTCAGTGAATCCCTTTTCACAGTGAGAGCAGGTGAACGGCCTCTCTCCAGTGTGACTGCGTTGATGCCTTGCCAGCTCGTGTGGGGCTGTGAATCCCTTCCCACAATCCTCACATTTCCATGGTTTCTCCATGGTCTGGGTGATCTTGCGTCTCACCACGTTGGACGATCAGTTGAAGCCTCGTCCACACACAGAACACCTGTACAGTCTCTCCCTGCTGTGAATGGTGAAGTATTGTTTCAGGCTGTGTCACTGGTTAAAGCTCTTTCCACAGTCAGTGCTCTGTAACAGTCTCACACGGGTGTGTATGTGTGTTTCAGTGCTTTTCCAGACACACTGTTGTTTAAAATCTCTTGAAGTAGACAGAATAGACAAACATTTCTCCTTCTTGATTCAAAGGCCGATGATCCCAAGAATTGAGTGACTCAGTCAGTTCTTGACGTGATATTTAGTTTGAGATATCGGCCCAAACTCCTCTCTCGTTCGAACTGCCTGCAAACAAATTTTACAATAGTAATCATTGTCAGTACAGGATAGAAACTCAGAACAGACAATTCTAGTTTCTATCGAACATTCTTTCCTCTCTCTTTCAATGAAATGCTCCAAATTTCAATCCCACACACTCTCCCTCCATTCTCACTCTGCTGTATCTAATATTCACCCTCTCAATTCTCCTGAAGGTGTTGATTCAGGCTGATTGACAGATTCACGCTCACTGCTTCCTGTCCTGGACACAGAGACCTGAAAATATTCATGCAGGCTGCCAGACAGATATATGTCGATATTACTGGATGGAAAATGTGTGTAATATACACACTGTATTCACTTACTTTCTCTCCCAATTTTCCTGAAGGTGCTGATCAACAAATCTAAACTCACTAAAATCTGTACAAGAACATAAGAACATAAGAACTAGAAGCAGTTGTAGGCCATCTGGCCCCTCGAGCCTGCTCCACCATTCAATGAGATCATGGCTGATCTTTTGTGGACTCAGCTCCACTTTCCGGCCCGAACACCATAACCCTTAATCCCTTTATTCTTCAAAAAACTATCTATCTTTATCTTAAAAACATTTAATGAAGGAGCCTCTACTGCTTCACTGGGCAAGGAATTCCATAGATTCACAACCCTTTGGGTGAAGAAGTTCCTCCTAAACTCAGTCCTAAATCTACTTCCCCTTATTTTGAGGCTATGCCCCCTAGTTCTGCTTTCACCCGCCAGTGGAAACAACCTGCCCGCATCTATCCTATCTATTCCCTTCATAATTTTATATGTTTCTATAAGATTCCCCCCTCATCCTTCTAAATTCCAACGAGTACAGTCCCAGTCTACTCAACCTCTCCTCGTAATCCAACCCCTTCAGCTTTGGGATTAACCTAGTGAATCTCCTCTGCACACCCTCCAGTGCCAGTACGTCCTTTCTCAAGTAAGGAGACCAAAACTCAACACAATACTCCAGATGTGGCCTCACTAACACCTTATACAATTGCAGCAGAACCTCCCTAGTCTTAAACTCCATCCCTCTAGCAATGAAGGACAAAATTCCATTTGCCTTCTTAATCACCTGTTGCACCTGTAAACCAACTTTTTGCGACTCATGCACTAGCACACCCAGGTCTCTCTGCATAGCAGCATGTTTTAATATTTTATCATTTAAATAATAATCCCTTTTGCTTTTATTCCTACCAAAATGGATAACCTCACATTTGTCAACATTGTATTCCATCTGCCAGACCCTAGCCCATTAATTTAGCCTATCCAAATCCCTCTGCAGACTTACAGTATCCTCTGCACTTTTTGCTTTACCACTTATCTTAGTGTCGTCTGCAAACTTGGACACATTGCCCTTGGTCCCCAACTCCAAATCATCTATGTAAATTGTGAACAGTTGTGGGCCCAACACTGATCTCTGAGGGACACCACTAGCTACTGATTGCCAACCAGAGAAACACCCATTAATCCCCACTCTTTGCTTTCTATTAATTAACCAATCCTCTATCCATGCTACTACTTTCCCCTTAATGCCATGCATCTTTATCTTATGCAGCAACCTTTTGTGTGGCACCTTGTCAAAGGCTTTCTCAAATCCAGATATACCACATCCATTGGCTCCCCGTTATCTACCGCACTGTTAATGTCCTCAAAAAATGCCACTAAATTAGTTAGGCACGACCTGCCCTTTATGAACCCATGCTGCGTCTGCCCAATGGGACAATTTCCATCCAGATGTCTCGCTACTTCTTCCTTGATGATAGATTCCAGCATCTTCCCTACTACCGAAGTTAAGCTCACTGGCCTATAATTACCCGCTTTCTGCCTACCTCCTTTTTTAAACAGTGGTGTCACGTTTGCGAATTTCCAATCCGCCAGGACCACCCCAGAGTCTGGTGAATTTTGGTAAATTATCACTAGTGCATTTGCAATTTCCCTAGCCATCTCTTTTAGCACTCTGGGATGCATTCCATCAGGGCCAGGAGACTGGTCTACCTTTAGCCCCATTAGCTTTCCCATCACTACCTCCTTGGTGATAACAATCCTCTCAAGGTCCTCACCTGTCATAGCCTCATTTCCATCAGTCACTGGCATGTTATTTGTGTGTTCCACTGTGAAGACCGAACCAAAAAACCTGTTCAGTTCCTCAGCCATTTCCTCATCTCCCATTATTAAATCTCGCTTCTCATCATCGAAAGGACCAATATTTACCTTAGCCACTCTTTTGATTTATATAAGAGTAGAGAATCTCCATATAAGTACATTTACTGATTAGAGATGGGGAAATTCTGAGGAAGAATTTTATTTAGTCATGGAGTGGTCATGACAGGGAACTCACTGCCCACAAGGGTTGTGGAAGTTATTGAGATGATTCATAATTTAAAATAAAATAGGATGGTCACTTGAAGAAAATAAACTTGCAGGGGAACAGGGATATCGAGGGGGAATGGGACTGACTGGATTGCTGTACAGAGAGTCAGCATTGACTTGAGTTCCCAAATGGATTCTGTCAGTGCTGTAATGACTGTATGACTGGAAATATATAATGTAGGTCCAGTACTATTTACAAAACTAGAAATAACAATACATGGATGTTATTACAGAACCATCAATAATATCTACAATACATACCATATAACAACATGAGACATATCTCTGTCCGACATTAAATTTTTAAAAATTAATTTACGGGATGTGGACAATGCTGGTCAGGCCAGCATTTATTGCCCATCCGCAGTTGCCCTTCCGAAGTAGTGGTGAGCTGCCTTCTTGAACTGCTGCAGCCCTTGAGGTGTAGGTACATCCCCTGTGCTGGTTTTTTTTTAATATAAATTGTTTTTTATAAATTTAAAGTACCCAATTCATTTTTTTTCCAAATAAGGGGCAATTTAGTGTGGCCAATCCACCTACCCTGCACATCTTTGGGTTGTGGGGGCGAAACCCACGCAAACACGGATTTGCGCAAGTGAAGGAGACACAGCCGGAGTGAGACATATCCAGAGTGGGAATTTGGAACTTGGTAATTTGGTGCAGTGAGGTAATTCGGTGCATAGTGGGAGATGGTGCTTGTTCCCTATTGTTTTGTTCTCTCTCTTTCTTCTGGCCTGTAAATGTACATCTGCAGGGAGAGAACCAGAGAGCATCTGAGACCCTGGGAAGGTCAGTAAGTGATTTTTATTCATTTTAACTTTTATTACCTTTTCAAATTGTGTGTGTGGGGGCGAAACTGAAATGACATCACAGAAAGCTGTGACCTGATTGGCTGGTTGGGAATCTACACGAAATTTAAAAAATTAAGCATTGTTAAACTAATTAAACATAATTACTTAATTATAATTTAGAGGGGTATCTAAGCCAGAGATCGGAGAGTACTGTATTTAGCTTTCACATTTATAGTAGAAATCTAGTGCTAGGAAACATATAGTTAACAATAACTTTTTTCTTTAAAACTTTTAAATTTACTTTACTAATTAATTGACACAATGTCAATTAGAGGGGTGCAGTGCTCTGACTGTGAATGTGGCAGGTCCGGGAGGCTTCTAGCATCCCGGATGGCTTCATCTGCAGAAAATGCACCCAACTGGAGCTCTCACAGGCCGCATGGTTCGGTTGGAGCATCAGTTGGATGCACTTAGGAGCATACAGGTGGCGGAAAGCGTCATAGATAGCAGTTATATAAATGTGGCCACACTCAAGGTGCAGGCAGATAAATGGGTGACCACCAGAAAGGGTAGGCAGTCAGTGCAGGAATCCCCTGTGGTTGTCCCCCTCTCGAACAGGTATACCCCTTTGGATACTGTCGGGGGGGGATAGCCTATCAGGGGAAAACAGCAGCAGCCAGAGCAGTGGCACCACGGCTGGCTCTGATGCTCAGAAGGGAGTGTCAAAGCGCAGAAGAGCAATACTCATAGGGGACTCTATAGTCAGGGGCACAGATAGGTGCTTCTGTGGACATGAAAGAGACTCCAGGATGGTATGTTGCCTCCCTGGTGCCAGGGTCCAGGATGTCTCCGAACGGGTAGCGGGCATCCTGAAGGGGGAAGGCAAACAGGCAGAGGTCGTTGTACATATTGGTACTAACGACATAGGCAGGAAGGGGCATGAGGTCCTGCAGCAGGAGTTCAGGGAGCTGGGCAAAAGTTAAAAGACAGGACCTCTAGGGTTGTAATCTCGGGATTACTCCCTGTGCCACGTGTCAGTGAAGCTAGAAATAGGAAGATAGAGCAGCTAAACACGTGGCTAAACAGCTGGTGTAGGAGGGATGGTTTCCGTTATCTGGACCACTGGGAGTTCATCCGGGGTCGGTGTGACCTGTATAAGAAGGACGGGTTGCATCTAAACTGGAGAGGCATAAATATCCTGGCCACAAGGTTTGCCAGTGTCGCACGGGAGGGTTTAAACTAGTATGGCAAGGGGGTGGGCACGGGAGCAATAGGTCAGAAGGTGAGAGCATTGAGGGAGAACTAGGGAATAGGGCCAGTATGGCTCTGAGGCAGAGCAGACAGGGAGAAGTTGCTGAACACAGTGGTGGCCTGAAGTGCATATGTTTTAATGCAAGAAGTATTACGGGTAAGGCAGATGAACTTAGACTTGGATTAATACTTGGAACTATGATGTTGTTGCCATTACAGAGACCTGGTTGAGGGAAGGGCAGGATTGGCAGCTAAGCATTCCAGGATTTAGATGTTTCAGGCGGGATAGAGGGGGATGTAAAAGGAGTTGCGCTACTGGTGAGGGAGAATATCACAGCTGTACTACGGGAGGACATCTCAGAGGGCAGTGAGGCTATATGGGTAGAGATCAGGAATAAAAAGGGTACAGTCACAATGTTGGGGGTTTACTACAGGCCTCCCAACAGCCAGTGGGAGATAGAGGAGCAGAGAGGTAGACAGATTTTGGAAAAGAGTAAAAATAACAGGGTTGTTGTGATGGGAGACTTCAACTTCCCCAAAATTGACTGGGACTCACTTAGTTCCAGGGGCTTAGACGGGGCAGAGTTTGTAAGGAGCATCCAGGAGGGCTTCTTAAAAGAATATGTAGACAGTCCAACTAGGGAAGGGGCTGTACTGGACCTGGTATTGGGGAATGAGCCCGGCCAGGTGGTAGAAGTTTCAGTAGCGGAGCATTTTGGGAACAGTGACCACAATTCAGTAAGTTTTAAAGTGCTGGTGGACAAGGATAAGAGTGGTCCTAGGGTGAATGTGCTAAATTGGGGGAAGACTAATTATAACAATATTAAGCGGGAACTGAAGAACCTAGATTGGGGGCGGATGTTTGAGGGTAAATCAACATCTGACATGTGGGAGGCTTTCAAGTGTCAGTTGAAAGGAATTCAGGACCGGCATGTTCCTGTGAGGAAGAAGGATAAATACAGCAATTTTCGGGAACCTTGGTTGACGAGAGATATTGTAGGCCTCGGCAAAAAGAAAAAGGAGGCATTTGTCAGGGCTAAAAGGCTGGGAACAGACGAAGCCTGTGTGGAATATAAGGAAAGTAGGATGGAACTTAAGCAAGGAGTCAGGTGGGCTAGAAGGGGTCACGAAAAGTCATTGGCAAATAGGGTTAAGGAAAATCCCAAGGCTTTTTACACGTACATAAAAAGCAAGAGGGTAGCCATGGAAAGGGTTGGCCCACTGAAGGATAGGCAAGGGAATCTATGTGTGGAGCCAGAGGAAATGGGCGAGGTACTAAATGAATACTTTGCATCAGTATTCACCAAAGAGAAGGAATTGGTGGATGTTGAGTCTGGAGAAGGGTGTGTAGATAGCCTGGGTCACATTGAGATCCAAAAAGACGAGGTGTTGGGCATCTTGAGAAATATTAAGGTAGATAAGTCCCCAGGGCCTGATGGGATCAACCGCAGAATACTGAAGGAGGTTAGAGAGGAAATTGCTGAGGCCTTGACAGAAATCTTTGGATCCTCACTGTCTTCAGGTGATGTCCCGGAGGACTGGAGAATAGCCAATGTTGTTCCTTTGTTTAAGAAGGGTAGCAAGGATAATCCAGGGAACTACAGGCCAGTGAGCCTTACTTCAGTGGTAGGGAAATTACTGGAGAGAATTCTTCGAGACAGGATCTACTCCCGTTTGGAAGCAAATGGACGTATTAGTGAGAGGCAGCATGGTTTTGTGAAAGGGAGGTCGTGTCTCACTAACTTGATAGAGTTTTTCGAAGAGGTCACAAAGATGATTGATGCAGGTAGGGCAGTGGATGTTGTCTATATGGACTTCAGTAAGGCCTTTGACAAGGTCCCTCATGGTAGACTAGTACAAAAGGTGAAGTCACACGGGATCAGGGGTGAGCTGGCAAGGTGGATACAGAACTGGCTAGGTCATAGAAGGCAGAGAGTAGCAATGGAAGGATGCTTTTCTAATTGGAGGGCTGTGACTAGTGGTGTTCATCAGGGATCAGTGCTGGGACCTTTGCTGTTTGTAGTATATGTAAATGATTTTGAGGAAAATGTAACTGGTCTGATTAGTACGTTTGCAGACGACACAAAGGTTGGTGAAATTGTGGATAGCGATGAGGACTGTCAGAGGATACAGTAGGATTTAGATTGTTTGGAGACTTGGGCGGAGAGATGGCAGATGGAGTTTAATCCGGACAAATGTGAGGTAATGCATTTTGGAAGGTCTAATGCAGGTAGGGAATATACAGTGAATGGTAGAACCCTCAAGAGTATTGAAAGTCAGAGAGATCTAGGTGTACAGGTCCACAGGTCACTGAAAGGGGTAACACAGGTGGAGAAGTTAGTCAAGAAGGCATACGGCATACTTGCCTTCATTGGCCGGGGCATTGAGTATAAGGATTGGCAAGTCATGTTGCAGCTGTATAGAACCTTAGTTAGGCCACACTTGGAGTATAGTGTTCAATTCTGGTCGCCACACTACCAGAAGGACGTGGAGGCTTTAGAGAGGGTGCAGAAGAGATTTACCAGAATGTTGCCTGGTATGGAGGGCATTAGCTGTGAGGCGCGGTTGAATAAACTCGGTTTGTTCTCATTGGAACAACGGAGGTTGCTGGGCGACCTGATAGAGGTCTACAAAATTATGAGGGGCATAGACAGAGTGGATAGTCAGAGGCTTTTCCCCAGGGTAGAGGGTCAATTACTAGGGGCATAGGTTTAAGGTGTGAGGGGCAAGGTTTAGAGTAGATGTACGAGGCAAGCTTTTTTTACACAGAGGGTAGTGGGTGCCTGGGACTCGCTGCCGGAGGAGGTGGTGGAAGCAGGGACGATAGTGACATTTAAGGGGCATCTTGACAAATATATGAATAGGATGGGAAGAGAGGGATACGGACCAAGGAAGTAGAAGATTCTAGTTTAGTCGGGCAGCATGGTCGGCACAGGCTTGGAGGGCCTAAGGGCCTATTCCTGTGCTGTACTTTTCTTTGAGAGTGTGCAAACTACACACGGACAGTGACCCAGAGTCGGGATCGAACCTGGAACCTCGGCGCCGTGAGGCAGCAGCGCTAACCACTGCTCCACCATGCTGCCCTACATCCCTGTGCTGTTAGGGAGGGAATTCCAGGATGTTGCCCCAGGGACAGTGAAGGAACGGCAATATATTTCCAAGTCAGGGTGGTGTCTAACTTGGAAACGAACCTCCAGGTGGTGAGGTTCCCAGGAATCTGCTGCTCTTGTCCTTCTAGATGGTAGTGGTTGTGGGTTTGCAAGGTGCTGTCTGAGGAACCTTTATGAGTTACTGCAGTGTATCTTGTAGATGGTATACACAGCTGCTACTGTTTGTCGGTGGTGGACGGTTTGAATGTTTGTGGAAGGCGACGCAATCAATCAGGCGGCTTTGTCCTGGATAGTGTTGAGCTTCTGGAGTGTTGTTGGAGCTGCACTCATCCAGCAAAGTGGAGCGTATTCCATTACACTCCTGACTTGTGCTTGTAGATGTCTGGTAGACAAGCTTTGGGCATCAGGTGGGGTGTTACTCGCCGTAGGATTCCCAGCCTTTGACCTGCCCTGGGAGCTACAGTATTAATACGACTAGTCCAGTTCAGTTTTTGATCAATGGTAACCCCCAGGATGTTGGTTGTGGGGGATTCAGCAATGAAAATGCCACTCAATGCCAAGGGGTGGTGGTTAGATCCTCTCTTGTAGGAGATGGTCATTGCCTGGCACTTGTGTAGCACGAATGTACCTTGCCACTTATTAGGCCAAGCTTGGATATTGTCCAGGTCTTACTGAATTTGGACATGGAATGCTTCATTATCTGAGGAGTTGAGAATGGTGCTGACCATTGTGCAGTCATCGACAAACATCACTTTTCACCTTATGATGGAAGGGAGATCATTGATGAAGCAGCTGAAGATGGTTGGGCCGAGAAAACTGTCCTGAGCAACTCCTACAGTGACGTCCTGGAGCTGAGATGATTGACCTCCAATCACCACAACCATCTTCCTTTGTGCCAGGTATGACTCCAACCAGTGGAGAGTTATCCCCTGATTCCCATTGACTCCAGTTTAGCGAGGGCTCCTTGATGCCATACTCGGTCAAATGCTGCCTTGATGTCAAGAGGAGTCACTCTCGCCTCACTTCTAGCATTCAGCTCTTTCGTCCAAGTTTGAACCAAGGCTGTAATGAGGTCAGGAGCTGAGTGACCCTGGCGGAACCCAAACTGAGCGTCCAGGAGCAGGTTATTGCAGAATAAGTGCCACTTAATAGTAACTTTGATGACTCCTTCCATCACTTTGCTGATGATAGACAGTAGACCCACAGAGAAGTAATTCGCTGAGTTGGATTTGCCCTGTTTACTGTCCCCTTAAATGTGAGCCATCTCCTGGGGAAATCAGCCCTTTAATTGTGAACATTAGGAAGGAGACCATCCTTTTAGCCAGACAAATAAATGTGTCAAGCTGAGGGAGCAAAGGATGTCAATGTCTTTAAGAGAGAGAGAGAGACCTGGGCCAAGCTTTGCAGAGTCTGCACCCTCCCTGGATTCACTTCCTTTCCCTTCAGTTGCTGCAAGTGACCAACTGAAGGTGAGAATGAGAAAAGAAATGGAAAGGGGGAGAAAAGAAAGTGTTTTACTCACAGATGTTGGAGACAGGAGTCTGTGTGCAGCTCAAGCTCATTCAGGGTTGGAAGAACAACGGCTTTGCTCGGCAGAAACCTCCATGTCCAGCTTCCGCATTGAGACAATGGGGGAGCTCTGATTGGCGGAGAAACAGAGTCCTTCCGGTCCTCCTATCTTCCCATTGGGCACAAGTCAGCGGTAAAGTCAGCGGGATTGAGCTCACCCTGCACATGCGCAGATTTCCCTCTCCCCGAGACATGCGCAGTCCTGGGTTGGGGGAGGGGCTTCTCGCTCTGGCCGGAGCTGTCAGCTGGTTGCCTGGAAACCGTCTCGACGATGCGCTGGGGGAAGAGGGAACAGACGGTGGGGGGGTCGGCACCCTGGGTGGTGGCCGCGCGCCGGGCTTGTGCGCTCAAATGCAGTGACGCCACTGCGGAACGGATTTATTCCTATTGGCTGGTTTAGAGGACGAGCTCCTTTGTGATGTCATAATGTGGAGGTTCGACAATGAGTGTCAGACGAAAACTTCCTCCTCTGGGCAACATCTGGGAGCAAATCAATGTCTCCCCCTTTCATAAGTTATAAGATATAGGAGCAGAATTAGGCCATTTGGCCCAACCAGTTTGCTCTGCCATTCTATCATGGCTGTGCTCATCCTGGCTTTAATTCCACCGTACTGCCAGTTCTCCATTACCCTTCAACCCATTAAAAATCTGTCTTCTCTAAATCTGGATTTAGCCCTTTACATAAATTGTGTGACATTCATGGAAGTTTGCCAACTGGAGCGTTATTCTCAGTTAAATTCAGCCCTCAGCTCCGTCGCTGCCTGTCATTGACATGAGCAACAGAGAGACAGAAAGGTGCCCGAGGCTCAATGGGAAGTCAAACCTTGTGACTCGAAACCAACACCTCAACATTTGTCAGTCAAATCCATGTTATTTATACTGGGGTTTTTATTATTACATTTAGGCACTGGAGGCAAAGGATGGGGGCCTTAAAGGGTAGCTTTAACTTTCTAACTTTGTATTGTCTATAGTATCAGCCGTGGCTAAGTGGGCAGTTTTCTCACCTCTGAGTCAGAAGGCTGTAGATTCAAGTCCCAGTTCAGGGACTGGAGGACAAAAATTACATCCAACATTCCTCCTCGCAGCACTGAGGGAGTGCTGCACTGTCAGAACAGCCTTCTTTCAAATAAGATGTTCAACTGAGGCCCTGTCTATCCCTATCAGATGGATGTTGGAGATCCCACGGCCACTATTTTGAAGAAGAGCAGGGGAGTTACCCCAGTGTCCTGGTCAATATTTATCCCTCAATCAACATCACTAAAAACAGATTATCTGCTCATTATCACATTGCTGTGTGTGGGATCTTGCTGTGTGTAAATTGATTGCCACGATTCCTACATTACAAAAAGTGATGACACTTCAAAGTACTTAATTGGCTGTGAAGCACTTTGGGACGCCCTATGGTTGTGAAAGGTGCTATAGAAATGCAAGGTTTTTAATTGAAGATACTGATCTTGTTATCGAGAACATAATTAATTTCAGCCACCCCCAACTTACCATTTAATAAATTCACTTTAGTTTGGACAGCATTTAAATCAATTAAGACAAAGGCAGAATTTTCTGGATAGTAAATACAAAAATAAGTTTATGAAAAGAAAAAGGTTTACTGAACTTTAAGGCATTGACTTTTCCAACTTCATGTGGGGGATCAGTCTGTAGAAGCGTAACCCTCTCTGGCTCCTTTGACAGTAATTCTTGTGGAATTCAGCCTCGGGAGTCAGGCTCCTTCTTTGACAGTAATTTCCTTGGAACTCGGCCTCAGGAGTATTCAGTACTTGGCCAGCAAGGAAGGCGTTCGGAACCTCTACTTTTATCACCAAAGTGACCATTACCTCATAACATGACAATTGGTCAATTTGGTCACTAGATTAACTGAATTGGATCCCCAACTACTGACACCACCTTCTCTCATTAACTTAATCAGAAATACAATAGAACTGTTTCATACTGTCCTTTTATCTGCTTCTATCGAATCCCTTATTTTACAACATCATATGATGAGGTTAATATGACCTTGAAGGTCTCTCTTGCCAGTACTTTTACCTTCATTACACATTCCTTTTTAAAAAATTTATAAATTTAGACTACCCAACTATTTTTCTCCAATTAGGGGCAATTTTGCATGGCCAATCCACCTATCCTGCACGATCTTTTTGGACTGTGGGGGTGTGACCCACGCAGACACGGGAGAATGTGTAAACTCCACATGGACAGTGACCCTGGGCCGGGATCTAACCAGTTCTCGGCACCGTGAGGCAGCAGTGCTAACCACTGCACCACCATGCAGCCCAAAACATTCTTTACATATACAGCAATTAAGCTTTTTAAGAAATGTAGAGTACCCAATTCATTTTTTTCCAACAAAGGGGCAATTTAGCGTGGCCAATCCACCTACCCTGTACATCTTTGAGTTGAAGGGACGAAACCCATGCGAACACGGGGAGAATGTGCAAACTCCACACGGACAGTGAACCAGAGCTGGGATCGAACCTGGGACCTTGGCATTGTGAGGCAGCAGTGCTAACCGCTGTGCTACTCTGCTGCCCTGCTTTTGCATTTTTACAGCAAATCAAAATCAGTCTTTTACGAGAACTACTGGTTCATTGTTGATTCATTCATTGTAACTCAATTAAGGATCAATCATCTGTTACTGATTGGTGGATAAATAAAACAGTAATCTTTAATTAATATATTTGGTCACTCCAAGGTACACTGGTTCAAAAAGACAGTTTGTGAAAGACAATAGCTTTATTTCTTACTCATCTTGATTGGATTCAACAAATAGCCTTGTGGTTGAGCCAGACATTGGCACAATTTAATGTTGTCTTTCTTGTCAAAATTATTGAAGAATTTATTTATTTCAACCATTAATGTTCACTCAGCAGCGTCGAAGCATTCACGTTTATAAAGTATTAATTTCTAAAATAAAGATCTCGTCACACGTTAGAGTTTAACATGGCTTCTGTAGAAACCAACTATTTTCTAATACACCTGATAGGTAAAAGATAGCTATTTAACGTGAATATTAAGCCCCAGTTTTAAATACCCATTTTAAATTAAGGATTTCAACACTCATAACCTCAGGTCATCTCAAAACATATAGCTTCAACAGAACAGAGACACAAAACAGCACGACATAGCATAATTCCATTATTGATCAAAACAGCACTTTTACTGAGCTCCATTGTTCTAACAAATACATTTGTAAGACAGTATGACATTAAAACACAAGCCGTACCAGATATCATTCCAAGGACAGGGCAGGCACTAGTGTCCACAATGTGCAAAATAGCGAAGTCAGCAGAAGTCTGACACTAGTGTCCACAATGTGCAAAATAGCAAAGTCAGCAGAAGTCTGACACTAGTGTCCACAATGTGCAAAATAGCGAGGGCAGCACGGTAGCATTGTGCAAAATAGCGAGGGCAGCATGGTAGCATTGTGGATAGCACAATTGCTTCCGAGCTCCAGAGTCCCAGGTTCGATTCCGGCTTGGGTCACTGCCTGTGTGGAATCTGCACATCCTCCCCGTGTGTGCGTGGGTTTCCTCCGGGTGCTCCGGTTTCCTCCCACAGTCCAAAGATGTGCAGGTTAGGTGGATTGGCCATGATAAAATGCCCTTAGTGTCCAAAATTGCCCTTAGTGTTGGGTGGGGTTTCTGGGTTATGGGGATAGGGTGGAGGTGTTGACCTTGGGTAGGGTGCTCTTTCCAAGAGCCGGTGCAGACTCGATGGGCCGAATGGCCTCCTTCTGCACTGTAAATTCTATTATTCTAAGTCTAGTTTAAACTGGTTGTGATAATAGCACAGAATCGCATTCCATAACATACACAAGTATTCAGATATGAAACGTTTAAAGCTAATGTTGCACATTGAAGATTGACAGCTAATCGTCAAATCAAACTCATTTGATTCTAACCTAAACCAATTGGGATTTCATAGCGGTGTAGATAGATGGCTAAAGACTGATATGATTTCGTATCACCGTGAGGGTCCGTCCGGCCCTCTTTATTCATGAATCATCTATACTTTGATCTAAATTATTCGCTGTCTCTGTACTTTCACTTTTCCACGCTAACTCTTGAAGTAAATGCAAGCTGTTTTGCCGTAAGCAAGAAACCATTTCTGTATTATTTGAAAGTTAAATATACAGATCGATAGTTAGATCGATAGGTACACGGATAGATAGATAGACAGACAGACAGATAGATAGATAGATAGAAAGATAGCTGCATTGATAAATAGATAGGTAGATAGAGAATAGATAGATAGGTAGGTAGGTAGATAGATAGATAGATAAATAGATAGGTAGGTAGATAGATAGATATATAGATAGATACAAGTGTACAAGTTGCTTCTCTTTAAGTCCTTTTTGCCAGCCGGACTTTATTAGAGAATAAGATTTAAGTGATTCTCAATTGTAAACAAATAGAGGCACTAAACGATTCTTGTTTGCACCCGAGAAGCTTTAACTCAAATTTCTACTGAGTTTTAGTGTCGCAAGTGCCACTAAATCCACATGGTAGATCTCTACAACTGGCGTAGTTTGGCAAAAGGGGAGGAGCCAGCCAAGAAGAAATCAGAAGACTGAAGAAAGACCAGAAGGATGGAAGACCCAAAGAAAAATGGCTAGACTGCGGTAAGAAATATCTTTTTCACCCATTAAAAGTCTTAAAGCCGCCTCAAGCAGTGCTTCGATCCCTAGAAAGGACCGTTTTATAGACTGTGTTAATTCAATCGGGTGCTGGTCGTTGAAACTAAAATAAAACAGGACTGAAAGAATAGTCACGCTAGTGTACACAGATACACAAACATAGTTGACGACCAAGAAATTGGGTGTAAGGCTGAGTTTATGGCGGACATGACTCCTAAAATAGATTCAGGACCTTCAAATGGTAGAGAACTACTTCCCACAACGTCCAAGGGAGGTCGCGCTGTACCGGATGTCTCTATTGACGATATATTGGGTGATCTTAGATCTTTGATTTGTAGATAATTTGGACAGTCTGAAGTTGCAAGAAAGATTGAATCAAAATATGATATTCCCAAAGGACAGTGGTCCCTTGATAATATCAAGAAGGCATGGGGGAAAACCATATGCTTAAATAGAGGAAAACGTATGAAATTATCTTTTGCAGTAACGGCACAGCTCCAAAAACATTAAGTGACAATCGCAAAAACTAAATTCAATCATGACCTTAAGTTCACTAAAGACCAACTAGCAGCAGTTGTTGAAGAATTACGCGATGCAAAATCTAAACTTGAACAATGTGATCAGATTAAAACATTATTGGAAAATGAAACTTTCAAAGTTCAACAACAATCATTTCAAATTGATGAACTTCAAAAGAAAGATACTGACTCAGAATCCAAACTTCAACAGTTAATATCAGAAAATGATGGTCTTAAAAGTCAAAATTGCCAGTTACTTGAGGAAAAATGTATTTTGGAAAGTGACATGGACACCGTGAAATGTCATAACAAATTACTGACACACAAATTAACAGATCAAAAGCCTTCAAATCTGTCTTTAATAAATCAGCTGAACTCTCCAAAGCAAACAGCGCCACCAACGGGAAGAGTTGAAATTATTTTAACTAAGGTCCAAGATATACCAGTGATATCTAAACCAAATCCTACATTATTGCAAGCTGCTACTGACATGAAAACAATGAATACACTGATCGAAGTTCCACAGGGGTATCTGGCAAAATGAACCATCTGTCAAGGACACTTTTACCCCAGAACAAACTGTTATCTTACTCTGAGATCGACCACGAAATGCTGCTGGCACCGATCCAAAAGCCTCTCATGGCAGTTTTAATAGACTGTGAGATTTTTAAACAAGAAAAGCCTATTCGGTTAAGCAACGAGCCTCATGGCAAACAAAGTGTAACACAACTTAACCCATTAAGCACCAAACAGCTTGGAGTTGAAGTGATCAAGACAACAGCCTGGGTTTTAAAACATTTAAAAGATCTATCAAAAACCCATTTTGTCACTGGTTTAAAACCAGAACTGTCTGCAGCTTGAAACTTGATCCTACCCAGACCTCAGTCCGAAACCGCCTCTCCTCCTCCGTTACCGATAAATCTGTCCAGAAGAGATATGAAATTCCTTTCTCATGTTGAAGATGGCCATTTTGCGAGTTACAGATTTCATGATTACAAACTGGTCTCCTACGATGAAGGCCCGCCTCCTGGCTACAGGGATACGCCCCAAGTCATGTATCGCTAAAAGTTGCCAAGAACTGTTAACTTGAGGAAACTGTCAATATTTTGAATGTTGCTTTATTAATTTGAAGAAATTAACAAATCCTGTTAGCAGTGCTTCTTTTAACAGAATCAATGAATTTATCTACACGAAACCAAGTTCATTCAGCGCAAGATTGGTTCAGTCATATATTCAATAAGTTGTGTTTGATATTTTAAAATAAATGTTTAAAATTAGCTTGAAAATTAAAACTTCAGACAATGTGTGAGCTGTTTTTAAGGAAAGTAACTCTGATTAAAAGCAAATCCATGGAGAGAACACATCGTTCTAAGACACTTGATAACGGGAATTTGGCAGCAATCCGACTTTTACTCCCAGTCCATTTGAGTGACATATATAAAAAACGTTTAGAGATGCAAATGGCATCATTCCAAGTTATCCACCCACTATACGTCCATTTTTGTTTCTGCAGGAAAATTAACCCTTTCAACAGGTGCAGCACGGTAGCATGGTGGTTAGCACAATTGCTTCACAGCTTCAGGGTCCCAGGTTCGATTCCCGGCTTGGTCACTGTCTGTGCGGAGTCTGCACGTTCTCCCCGTGTGTGCGTGGGTTTCCTCCCACAGTCCAAAGATGTGCAGGTTAGGTGGATTGGCCGTGCTAAATTGCCCTTAGTGTTGGGTGAGGTTACTGGGTTATGGGGATAGGGTGGAGGCGTGGGCTTAGGTAGGGTGCTCTTTCCAGGAGCCGGTGCAGACTCGATGGGCCGAATGGCCTCCTTCTGCAGTGTAAATTCTATGATTCTATGAACAGGCTTTTGTGCATAATCCAGAAGATGTCAAAGACTTGACAACTCACATCCAATACAAAGTTTTAAAAAAACTTTTTTTTAATAAACATTTTATTGAGGTATTTCTTTGGCATTTCAACAACAAAATCAACAATATACATAACAAGAAAAATATAAACATAGTGCAAATTCCACCTTCCTCTCCCACAGGTCTTGCCATTACTTACCCCCCGAACCTACGTGAACCTAACCCCCTCCCTCCCCCCCCCTTTCTGCTGACGATTAGTTCTCTGCGAGGAAGTTGATGAATGGTTGCCACCTCCGGGCGAACACCAGCAGAGACCCTCTCATGGCAAACTTAATTTTCTCCAGGCAGAGGAAGCCAGCCATGTCCGAAAGCCAGGTCTCCGATTTCGAGGGCTTTGAGTCCCTCCATGCCAACAATATCCGCCTCCGGGCTACCAGGGAAGCAAAGGCCAGAACATCCGCCTCTCTCTCCTCCTGGATTCCCGGATCCAGCGACACCCCAAAAATTGCCACCTCCGTACTCATTGACACCCTCATATTTAATACTGTGGACATGGCATCGGCAAACCCCTGCCAAAATCCCCTCAGTTTTGGACATGTCCAGAACATATGGACATAATTCGCTGCCGCAGCCCCCCCCCCCCCGCCCCCCCCCGCGCATTTCGCACACCTGTCCTCCACCCCATCCGGGCTGCTGTCATGTGAGCCCGGTGAACAACCTTAAATTGGATAAGGCTGAGCCTGGCACATGTTGCGGTAGTATTGACCCTTCCTAACACGTCAGCCCAGAAGCCCTCCTCTATCTCTCCCCTCAGCTCCTCCCCCCACTTTTGTTTCAGCTCCTCGGTTTGCGTCTCCTCCGAACCCATAAGCTCTCTATATATGTCCGAGACGCTCCCCTCCCCTATCCATCCTCTAGAGACCACCCTATCCTGAATCCCCCTTCGCGGCAGGAGTGGGAAGGTTGGTACCTGCTTCCGCAAAACGTCCCGTACCTGTAAATATTGGAATTCATTTCCCCCAGCCAATGCAAACTTCTCCTCCAGCGCCCTCATACTCGGGAAGCTACCTTCCAAGAACAAGTCCCCTATCCTCTCAATCCCCATTCTCCGCCAAATTCAGAACCCCCCGTCCATCCTCCCCGGGGCAAACCGATGGTTGTCGCAGATTGGCGACCACACCGATGCCCCCTCTGCTCCCACATGTCTCCTCCACTGCCCCCAGACTCTCAGGGCCGCAACCACCACTGGACTGGTGGAGTACCGCGCCAGCGGGAACGGCAGGGGCGCTGTCACCAATGCCCCTAAACCTGTGCCCTTACATGAAGCCGCCTCCATGCGCACCCACGCCGGCTCACCCCCCCACCAACCACCTCCGAATCATGGCTATGTTAGCCGGCCATTAGTAATTGCTGAAAGTCCCCCCGACTCCGCTCGAGTATTACCCTCTTCACCCACGGTGACTTGCCACCCCCACACAAAGCCCACGATAATCATACTGATCCGCTTAAGAAAGGACCGCAGGATGAAGATGGGGAGGCACTGGAAACCAAACAGGAACCTCGGGAGGACCATCATTTTTGCGACCACCCTACATGCCAGAAAAAACGGGGGCTTGTCCCATCTCCGGAAATCCTCTTTCATCTGGTCCACCCACCGGGCCAGGTTCAATTTGTGTAGCCTGTCCCAATCCCTCGCCACCTGAATACCCAAGTACCTAAAACTGTCCCGTCTCTAAACGGCAGTTCCCCCAGTCGCCTCTCCTGACCTCTCGCCTGAACCACAAACAACTCGCTCTTTCCCATATTAAGCTTGTACCACGAAAACCGGCCGAATTCCCCTAAGATTCCCATAATTTCCCCCATCCCCTCCATTGGGTCTGAGACATACATCAGTAGGTCATCCGCATACAGCGAGACTCTGTGCTCCACCCCCCCCCCCCCACCCCCCCCGGACCAACCCCTTCCAGCCCCTTGAGGCCCTCAGAGCAATTGCCAGTGGCTCTATCGTCAGCACAAACAGCAGTGGGGAGAGGGGACATCCCGGTCTCATCCCCCGGTGTAGCCTGAAATATTCTGAAGTCGTCCTGTTTGTCCGTACACGAGCTACCGGAGCCTGGTACCTAACCCAGTCAACAAAGCCCCTTCCAAACCCGAACCGCTCCAGCACCTCCCATAAGTAATCCCACTCGACCCGGTCGAAGGCTTTTTCCGCGTTCATCGCAACCACCAGTTCAACTTCCCTACCTTCCAGGGGCATCATGATCATGTTTAGCAACCTTCTTACTTTGTCCCCCAGCTGCCTATTTTTAACGATTCCTGTCTGATCCTCACCTATAACGTCCGGTACACAGTCCTCAATCCTAGAGGCCAGAATTTTGGCATCCACGTTCTGCAAGGCTATCGGTCTATAAGAACCATACAACTCCGGTCTTTGTCCCTTTTCAGAATGAGAGAGATCATGGCCTGTGACATCGTCTGGGGTAAAACCCCTCTTTCCTTGGCCTCGTTAAAGACCTTCAACAGTACAGACCCCAATATTCTGGAGAACTTTTTATAGAACTCGATTGGGTACCCGTCCGGTCCCGGGGCCTTACCCGACTGCATGCCCTTCAAACCCTCCACTATCTCCTCCAGCCCTTCTACCAGCTCCCCATCCACCTTCGGGGAAGTCAACCCATCCAAACAGTGCCTCATCCCGTCCAGCCCCGCAGGGGGTTCCGACCTATACAACCTACTATAAAAGTCCCGAAAGGTCTTGCTCACTCCTGCCGAGTCCCCGAGTTCCCATCCCCGTCAACAACTTTCCCTATTTCCCTAGCTGCCTCTCTCTTTCTGAGCTGCTGTGCAAGCATCCTACTGGCCTTCTCCCTATGCTCGTAAATCGCCCCCTTCGCCTTTCTGATCTGCTCCACTGCCCTTCCTGTGGTTAACAAACCAAATTCCGCCTGCAGCCTCCGGCGTTCCCTTAACAGCCCTGCCTCTGGAGCCTCCGCATGCCTCCTATCCACTCGCAGAATCTCTTTTACCAGTCGGTCCGTTTCTGCCCTATCCGTCCTGTCCCTGTGAGCCCAGATCGAGATCAGCTCTCCTCTCACCACTGTCTTCAGCGCTTCCCAGACCACCGCTGCTGAGACCTCCCCCGTGTCGTTTACCTGCAGGTAGTTCAGCATGCACTTCCTCAGCCTCTCGCACACCAACAGCCCCACATCCAACCTCCATTGCGGGCGCTGCTTGCTATCCATAGTGACCTGTCCATCCAGCGCAGAGCATGGTCCGAGATCGTAATCGCCGAATAACCCGTGTCCACCACCCCCGCCATCAGAGCCCTGCCCACAACAAAGAAATCTATTCGGGAATACACCCCGTGTACGTGGGAGAAAGAAGAAAATTCCTTGGCCCTCAATTGCCTAAATCTCCATGCCCCCCCCCCCCCCCCCCGCCCCCCCCCCCCGCCCCCATCTGCTCCATGAACCCTTTCAGCTCCTTTGCCATTGCTGGCACCTTGCCCGTTCTCGAGCATGACCGGTCCAGGCCTGGATCAATAACCATGTTGAAATCCCCACCCCTAATCAGCCTGTGCAATTCCAGGTCTGGAATCTTCCCCAGCACCCTCTTTATAAAATCCCCATCGTCCCAATTTGGCGCGTATACGTTGACCAGCACTACCTTCATCCCGTGCAGCTTGCCACTAACCATGATATATCGACCTCCCACATCCGAGACTATCCTCCCGCCTCAAATGCCACCTGCTTGTTAATCAGAATCGCAGCCCCTCTTGTCTTTGAATCCAGCCCCGAGTGGAAAACCTGATAACCCAACCTTTCCTCAACCTGACCTGATCCACTACTTTAAGATGTGTCTCCTGCAGCATCACATCCACCTTCAGTCTCCTCAGGTGCGCAAACACACGTGCCCTCTTTACCGGCCCATTTAGCCCCTGGACATTCCAGGTGACCAGCCTAGTTGGGGGGCAAAGGGCCCCCCCCCCACAAAGGGGCAAAGGCCCAACCACCTCCCGCCGGTCAGCCATCCCCTTTCTTGGGCCCGCCTCTAGCCCATGCGCCACACCAGCTATAAGCCTTCTTAACACCTGTTTCAACCTGCCTTGCCACCTTCAGAGAATTATGGACTAGAATGAGCTGGAAGCTCATTCTTCCAGCGGAGCGGGCAGAGAGGGCAGAGAGTGTTAGGGAACTGGAGCTGGATGAACTGAGGGTCATTCGGGAAGCTGAGGGGATGATAGATAGAAGCAACAGGGACATAGTTACACCTGAGAACAAAGGTAACTGGGTAACTGTTCGAGGTGGGAAGAGGAGGAAGCAGTCAGTGCAGGGATCCACCGTGGTCGTTCCTCTCAACAATTAGTATACCACTTTGGATACAGTTGGGGGGTATTACCTAGCAGGGGTAGGCTGCAGTGACCGGGTCTCTGGCACGAGGTCCGGTTCTGGGGCTCAGAAGGGAAGAGGAGAGATTAGGAGAGCAGTAGTTATAGGGGACTCAATAGTTAGAGGTACAGACAGGCGGTTCTGTGGGCACGAGCGAGACTCTTGGATGGTTTGTTGCCTCCCGGGTGCCAGGGTCCATGACGTCTCGGATCGTGCCTTCAGGATCCTTAAGGGGGAGGGGGAGCAGCCAGAAGTCGTGGTGCGCATTGGTACCAACGACGAAGGTAGGAAAAGGGGTGTGGATGTAACAAACAACTTTAGGGAGTTATGCTGGAAGTTAAAAGCCAGGACAGACAGAGTTGTCATCTCTGGTTTGTTGCCGGTGCCACGTGATAGCGAGGCTAGGAATAGGGAGAGAGTGCAGTTGAACACATGGCTGCAGGAATGGTGTAAGAGGGAGGGCTTCAGGTATTTGGATAATTGGAGTGCATTCTGGGGAAGGTGGGACCTGTACAAGCAGCACGGGTTGCATCTGAACCAGAGGGGCACCAATATCTTGGGATGGAGGTTTTCTAGTACTCTTCGGGAGGGTTTAAACTAATTTGGCAGGGGAATGGGAACCGGATTTGTAGTCCAGCAACTAAGGTAGCCAATGTTCAGGACGCCAAAGTATGTAGTGAGGCAGTGGGGAAGGTAACACTGACAAAGGAGAGTACTTGCAAACACGGAGATGGGTTGAAGTATGTATACTTCAACGCAAGAAGCATCAGGAATAAGGTGGGTGAACTTAAGGCATGGATAGGTACTTGGGACTACGATGTGGTGGCCATCACGGAAACTTGGATAGAAGAGGGGCAGAAATGGTTGTTGGAGGTTCCTGATTATAGATGTTTCAATAAGATTAGGGGGGTGGCATTGTTAATTAGAGATAGTATAACAGCTGCAGAAAGGCAGTTCGAGGAGGATCTGCCTACTGAGGTAGTATGGGTTGAAGTCAGAAATAGGAAAGGAGCAGTCACCTTGTTGGGAGTTTTCTATAGGCCCCCCCAATAGCAGCAGAGATGTGGAGGAACAGATTGGGAAACAGATTTTGGAAAGGTGCAGAAGTCACAGGGTAGTAGTCATGGGTGACTTCAACTTCCCAAAAATTGAGTGCAAACTCTTTAGATCAAATAATTTGGATGTGGTGGTGTTTGTGCAGTGTGTCCAGGGAGCTTTCCTGACACAGTATGTAGATTCTCCGACCAGAGGAGAGGCCATATTGGATTTGGTACTTTGAAATGAACCGGGGCAAGTGATAGATTTGTTAGTGGGGGAGCATTTTGGCGATAATGGCCACAATTCTGTGACTTTCCCTTTAGTAATGGAGAGGGATAGGTGTGTGCAACAGGGCAAGGTTTACAATTGCGGGAAGGGTAAATACGATGCTGTCAGACAAGAACTGAAGTGCATAAGTTGGGAATATGGGCTGTCAGGGAAGCACACAATTGAAATGTGGAACTTGTTCAAGGAACAGATACTACGTGTCCTTGATATGTATGTCCCTGTCAGGCAGGGAAGAGATGGTCGAGTGAGGGAACCATGGTTGACAAGAGAGGTTGAATGTCTTGTTAAGTGGAAGAAGGATACTTATGTAAGGCTGAGGAAACAAGGTTCAGACAGGGCGCTGGAGGGATACAAGATAGCCAGGAGAGAACTGAAGAAAGGGATTAGGAGAGCTAAGAGAGGGCATGAAAAATCTTTGGCGGGTAGGATCAAGGAAAACCCCAAGGCCTTTTACACATATGTGAGAAATATGAGAATGACTAGAGCGAGGATAGGTCCGATCAAGGACAGTAGCGGGAGATTGTGTATTGAGTCTGAAGAGAGGTCTTGAACGAGTACTTTTCTTCAGTATTTACAAATGAGAGGGGCCATATTGTTGGAGAGGAGACACTTGTTAGGAAGGAAGATGTGTTGGGCATTTTGAAAAACTTGAGGATAGACAAGACCCCCGGGCCTGACGGGATATATCCAAGGATTCTATGGGAAGCAAGAGATGAAATTGCAGAGCCGTTGGCAATGATCTTTTCAGCCTGACTGTCAACAGGGGTGGTACCAGGGGATTGGAGAGTGGCAAATGTCGTGCCCCTGTTCAAAAAAGGGAATAGGGATAACCCTGGGAATTACAGGCCAGTTAGTCTTACTTCGGCGGTAGGCAAAGTAATGGAAAGGGTACGGAGGGATAGGATTTCTGAGCATCTGGACACTGCTTCATTAGGGATAGTCAGCACGGATTTGTGAGGGGTAGGTCTTGCCTCACAAGTCTGATTGAATTCTTTGAGAAGGTGACCAAGCACGTGGATGAAGGTAAAGCAGTGGATGTAGTGTACATGGATTTTAGTAAGGCATTTGATAAGGTTCCCCATGGGAGGCTTATGCAGAAAGTAAGGAGGCATGGGATAGTGGGAAATTTGACCAGTTGGATAACGAACTGGTTAACTGATAGAAGTCAGAGAGTGGTGGTGGATGGCAAATATTCAGCCTGGAGCCCAGTTACCAGTGGCGTACCGCAGGGATCAGTTTTGGGTCCTCTGCTGTTTGTGATTTTCATTAATGACTTGGATGAGGGAGTTGAAGGGTGGGTCAGTAAATTTGCAGACGATACGAAGATTGGTGGAGTTGTGGATAGTGAGGAGGGCTGTTGTCGGCTGCAACGAGACATAGATAAGATGCAGAGCTGGGCTGAGAAGTGGCAGATGGAGTTTAACTCTGAAAAGTGTGAGGTTGTCCATTTTGGAAGGACAAATATGAATGCGGGATACAGGGTTAATGGTAGGGTTCTTGGCAATGTGGAGGAGCAGAGAGGTCTTGGGGTCTATGTTCATAGATCTTTGAAAGTTGCCACTCAAGTGGATAGAGCTGTAAAGAAGGCCTATGGTGTGCTAGTGTTCATTAGCAGAGGAATTGAATTTAAGAGCCGTGAGATGATGATGCAGCTGTACAAAACGTTGGTAAGGCCACATTTGGAGTACTGTGTGCAGTTCTGGTCGCCTCATTTTAGGAAGGATGTGGAAGCTTTGGAAAAGGTGCAAAGGAGATTTACCAGGATGTTGCCTGGAATGGAGAGTAGGTCTTACGAGGAAAGGTTGAGGATGATAGGCCTTTTCTCATTAGAACGGAGAAGGATGAGGGACGACTTGATAGAGGTTTATAAGATGATCAGGGGAATAGACAGAGTCGACAGTCAGAGACTTTTTCCCCAGGTGGAACAAACCATTACAAGGGGACATAAATTTAAGCTGAATGGTGGAAGATATAGGGGGGATGTCAGAGGTAGGTTCTTTACCCAGAGAGTAGTGGGGGCATGGAATGCATTGCCTGTGGAAGTAGTTGTGTCGGAAACTTTAAGGACCTTCAAACGGCTACTGGATAGGTACATGGATTACGGTAGAATGAGGGGGTGTAGATTAATTTGTTCTTAATCTAGGACAAAAGTTCGGCACAACATCGTGGGCCGAAGGGCCTGTTCTGTGCTGTATTTTCCCATGTTCTATGTTCTAACCCCAAGGTCCCTCTGCTCCTGCACTCCCCTCAAAGTTGTACCATTGACCTTATATTGTCTCCCCATGTTTCTTCGACCAAAATGCATTACCTCACATTTTACTGCATTGAAGTTCTACTGCCAGGTGTCTGCCCATTTGGCCAACTTATCAATGTCCCTCTGAAGTCGCTCAGCGTCATCCTCACAATTCACTATTCTCCTTAGCTTAGTATCATCTGCCCACTATAGGCCCAATATACACTCAGACTCGCATCACAAGGACCAATTTATTGACACTTTGCTGGTGAGCTAAGTATAATGAGAAAATCCATAAGATTCACACCACCCTCAGTGAATCCAAGTAAAATTCACTTAGATAGCACAGGGTTCAGTTTTACAAGATCCAAGTATAATGAGAACATCTTTTCCCCCGCAGAGAGTAGGTCTAAAATGCATTGTCTGAGAATGTGGTGATGCAGGTTCAAACGATGCAACCAAAAGGATTGTTATTTGAAAAGCAGCAATTTGCCAAGTTATGGGGAGAAGGCAGGAGAATGGCATTAATTGAAATGTCCATTCTGAGAGATAGTACTGACATAATGGCCCAAATAGCCTTCTTCTGTGTTGTATCAATGATGTGATTGGATGATATGGTCTCCAATGCAAATACACACTTTCTTAAATGTGCAATCTAATACTGCACCCAGTACTCCAGATGTGATCTATAAAAGTCCTGCACATCTTTATTCCTGTACTCCAATTCCCTTGCAACAAAGGCCAACATGCCATTTGCCTTTCGAATTGTTTGCTGTATTTTCACGCTAACTTTCTGTGTTCCTTGTCCCAGCATTCCCCAGTCCTAATGAACATCAAAACATACAAATTTCTCATCTCTTCACAAATATATTACTGTTCTTTTCTGACAACCAAAGTAAATAACTTCACACTTTCCTAAATGATACTCCATCTGCTATCTTGTTGCCCACTCCATTTACCTGTCCATGTCTCTTTGCAGTTTCCATACCCACCCACAGCTTACCTTTCCACTGAGCTTTGTATCATCAGAAAACTTGCACATTGTAATAATTACAGGACGAGCGGAGTGAAAGGCCAAACGGGTTTATTTTAAACTGAAAATAAAACCGCTATCGCAGCACAAAACAAACGTCACAGCCCTGGACTATCGGCAACTGTCGGTCTGGTTCTGGGGGCTACATTTAAAGATCTGAACGAACCCCAGTGGGGCCAGCCTCCGCCCACTCACTACGGGAACTTGAATTCTACAAATCAGCGATCCCCCGTGGTCCTCGTGAGGTTTATCACACATACGTTACTCTGTCTCTTTTTCTAAGTAATAATATAAATGTAAATAGCCGAGACCCAGCACTGATTCTTGTGGTACGGAACGTTTACTGTCTGCCAACTTGGAAATGCTCTCCATATGCCCAGTTTCTGATTACTATTCTAACCAATCCTCAAACCATCTTGCCCCCAACTCCGTGAGCCCTTATTATGCCTTTTTACCATTTCTGTGCCACTTTATCAAATGCAGTTTGGAAATACAGTAGATTACATCTACTGTTCTTTATCTCACCTGTTATTTACATCCTCTAAAGAACTCGAATAACGTTGACTTACAGGGTTTCCTTTGGTAAAACCGTGTTGACTTGTTCTAATCATACAATACAAATTGCACTGTTAAGACTTCCTTAATAATTGATTCCAGAATTGTAACAACAACTGATGACATTTAGCAAGGACAGGAGGTAGGAAACATTGGCTGGGTGGCTCTGTTAATCAATGGTGGTATTAGCACAGTAGAGAGGGAAGACAACGTACAGGAAAAGGGTTTTGTGTAGCGATCAGAAATGATGAATGCCAGAAGTCATTGTGGGAGTGGTGGCCAGGCCGCCTAACAGGACCCAAACCATACACGGAGTATAAAGGATGAAATACTGGGAGCTTGACAAGAAGGTTACAGACATTGGGCGGTATTAAGAGACCGAAGACAGTTACTGGGATGGAGCGGGGTTTATGGCTGTTGGGGATTTCAGACAAAGGGGAGCATTTGAAAGCAATTGAGGAGATACAACAATAGTGAGTATTTTTAGAGGCTGGGGAAGATTACAGCTCTGTGTGCAACGTGGGGAAACAGAGGATTTTACGGGAGATAGGGAAGGTTGGAGGGGCTGGAGGAGATTACAGAGGTAGGTAGGGTTGTCGGGACTGTAGGGTTATAGGATTTGAAGGAGATTGCTGAGATAGGATGTGCTATCTCAGAGGAGAGCTACAAGAGAATACACATAGCAGGCAGGAAGAGCTTAAAACTGGGGGTGTTCTTACAGTATTGCAGATGTTGTACCGGTTGTAGGAGGTGCAGAATATTACAAAGATAGAGAGGGTTATAGTCTCTGAATGAGATTACAGAAATAGGGACAGTTATAGGGATTGGTGGATTTTACAGAGCTAGGAAGGGTTGTAGGAGCTGGAGGATATAGGTTGTAGCCATGAATGACGAACGCAGATCAGAAGGGCCGTAGGTTTGGAGAATCTTAAAGAGAAATGGAGGGATCAAGGGGTGAAAATGTTAATTGATTGGGAGGGTTGTAGTGGTTGGAGTTGGGAACAGAGATCGATGGTCTGGAGGTGGTAATAGAGATAGGGGGCGGAGTTCTCCATTCCTGAGGCTAAGTGCCGGTGCCAACGGAGGATCTGCAGATTTTTGACGATGGAAAAATTGGCACGAACCCCTCAACGATTCTGGTCCCGGGGAGAGGCTAGCACCAGCGTCACGTGGAGCACCCATGGATCGTGCAGAAACCGGCTGGAGAATGGCCGGGTCCCGGGCCGCCCATGCGCAGGGCTGACAAGCTGCACTGGTCGTGCTGGAAAACATGCCGCCGGCCGTGCTGGACTGCATACCCACCCACCTCAACCCCACAGCCCACCCCCTGGCCACCCCCCACCACTCCCTCCAGCCCTAGCAGACGCCCCCGGCCAGAGGCACGGATCCTGGCCCAATGTGGCGGCGCAGGACACTGTTCGCAGCCGGCACACCAGGTTCACGACCGCTGGGACCACACGTGGCCCGTGCCGTTTGGAACTGGGCCCATCGGAGACGGATCATCGCGGGTGGGCCGGCTGATGATGTGGCAACGGCCTTGCGACTGTGCGTGCCATGCATCCCAATGACGCCAATTTGGAGGGGGCGAAGCATCGTGAACCAGCGTCAAACCGGCGCCTGCCCCGACTCTGGCGTCGGAAGCCATTCTCCACCCGATAGCGAATCCCAATTTTGGCGGCGGGCTATAGAGAATTCCGCCCAGGGAGTGTAATAAGGGCTGAAGAAGCTGACGCAGTTGTTGAGGATCGTTGGCTCTGTATCAAGTTACAGTTATGGGGAGGGTTGCAAGAGCTGAGGATAAAATCAGGGGTTGGAGAATATTAGAGAGACATTAAAAAACATCCACTAAAGAGGCAATTGAGCGCGGCCAATCCACCTGCCCTGCACAGCTTTTAGTTGTGGGGATGAGACCCACACTGACACGGGGAGAATGTGCAAACCCCACACAGGTAGTTACCCGGGGCCAGGATCGAACCAGGGTCCTTGGCTCTGTGAGGCAGCAGCAGTGTGTTAGAGAGAATTGGTCATTAGGACAGGAGGCAGCTTGTCCAGATCTGACAGAGGGAGGGGCACAAGTGTTCAGAAGTGGGAGCACACTGAGAACAGTCACACTGCCACAGGCCATTACTCCATTTTCATCATCGGACCTGGCTGCACTTCCTCGCAAGTCAAGACTGGGATGTGATTGGATATATTTCAGTGCGGTGTTGAACCATCAAGGTGAGGCTTTGCTCAATCCACTGCAAAGTGGTAATCTAATTGTGAGGGTCATTGGTCTCGATACACTCGGGGGGGTGGGGAGGGGGTACCACCCTGGATGGCCGGCACTGTCAGATGAGGAGCCTGCAGGAGAATGGACATATGTGGTCAGTGGGAGGGATGGGTCAGGCTGTATGGCATTAACAACTCACGTGTGACAGGTCATCTGGGTGAGGGCCGGTGGAACGGAGATCTCTGCGGCAACCTCTACGTCGATGACAGATCTGTCCACAGCAGCCCCGGCGACCTCCGGGGCCTGTTCCTCGTAGGAGGTGAGGACTCTGATATCCGACACCCCACCGCCTGTCTGGGAATTCTCCCATCTGTTGTGGGCCAACTTCTCCTGCCTCATACTGTGGGTGACAACCTCCTTCCCACCTCAGGGAACAGCGTGTCCTACCTCTCCTCCATGGCATCCAGTAAAAGCTCAAGCTCTGTATCCGTGAATCTTGGGGCCTGCTTTGGAATTGCACTAGTGCCACGTGGTGTGAGTGCTGCCACATTAGCATGTCCTAAATGGCTCCGGCAGTCACGCCCCCATCAGGACCGGGGAACACCTCCCATTCAGTCCTGGTGTCTACACTTAGCCTCTCAAACAGAGAATTCTGCCCCTTGTTCTTTGCTTCCTGACTTGATTCTCTAAATTGGGGAATTGTGGTCCCTGTGACATCACACTGTCGGGTATGATGCTATTGTGACAGAGTTCTGTGATGTCACGGTACCCACCATGTTTGTTTACGTCATTCCGCATCACCTCTTTCCATAGTTACCCAGTTTAACTCACTGTTGACAGAATCTTTACCATTGAGCCAACTGCTCATACAGAAAACTATTGCTAAGAGTGAACATTATATCCAAGCACTCAGAACAATGATCGTGACTACGTGGATTATATATTGTTGGGCAAATGGTAAAATACACGGAGCAGTTTGTTCCGTTTCTACCGCAAAGATTGATGAAGTGAATACTGTTGAAATTGAAGAAATTATCCCCGGTGGAGATCAGGCACAACGTGTCAACAGTCAAAATACCTCAGCTGCTGTTGTGTCTGCAGAGGAGATCGAAGTTGGAACCTAACAGCCAGAAGAGGAGCTGAGCCTCTAGGCCCTCGTGTCAGAGATCAAAGGTCAGCTGTTGTGGAGGAGGGTGATCCTGGTACCGAGCGGCCAGAATGACCAGCAGGATCTGGGAGTTTCCCTGGAGATCAGCGAAGGTGTGAGAGACTGTAAAATGATCGACGTGGACAAGCAGCGCACCTGAACCAATGGTTGAATCTCTTACTCCAGCTGTTAATCTTGATGACATTGAATGCCCCATTGAACGGCAGGAAAATAGCGTCAATGGCAGTAGTGATGTGGAAGACAGATCTGCCGGTGAGGTCTCCTCTGTTGCCATCGATCACCATCCAGAGGACCAAACCTCACTGCTCAGCAACACTGAGGGAGCCACTGTGGACAATACCCCAGTTGGAGCCGTTGCAAATTTTATAGATGATGAAGAAATGGACAGTATCGATCTAGAATCTTCGTCGGACGCTGGGAGCTTCAGGTCCACCGGATTTTTATTCGTGCAATTCCCGAGCAGCGGTGAGAATGACTCACTGCTGAGCAACATTGAGGGAGCCATAATGGACAATACCACAGCGAGAGGAATGGACGACAACATCGACCTGGAATCATTATTGGACTCAGAGACCTACAATTTCACCGGACATTTACGTTTGCAGTTCCCGAGTGACACTGAGAGTGAGCAGTCTACTCGGAGACCATTACTGACACATTCTGTTGAGAGAATGCAGTCTTGGTTGGCTGACAAATCAGCTCAAGTGAAGAAAGGACTGAAAAAAAGTCAAGTCGCTTCAGACACCAGGAACATCGTTGAATGCTCGGCAGTTTGCGTCAGAAGGTGGAAGGCTGAAGTTGAAGAGAGGATCCGAGGGCGGCTGGGAAGAGGACCGAAGAATTAAACTCGTCAGAGGCCCAGACTGGAATGGGGAAATGCCCAACAGGAAAGTGAATTTTAACTTTGAATATTATTGTTTCAGTGCATTTGTAGAAAAATATTGATCATTGAGAATAGTAATAGGTTGTGTTGTTTTGGCGTTGGCGAGTTTCTCCCCAGTCTTGCCCACATGTCTAATTTGCTGCAGCCGGTGCCGATCAGTGCTGGTCCACACAAACGTGGACCAGGCGGAGTGGCCCCTGCGGGGGCCACCGGAGACCCCTGGGAGGTCAGGTAAGTACAGGTGAATCCCTGGCCCTCCCCTGGAACGTGGGCACATTCGCACTGCCCAGCTGGCACCTTGGCACTGCCACCCTGCAGAAACCGTTCAAGGGTGCCCGAGTGTGAGAGTGGCACTGCCAAGGGTCAGGGGGCGAGGGGCCATGCCCATGAAATGAGGGTGGAGGGCGGTTTGAAGGGTGGAGGAGTGCAGGGCAGGTACATAGGGGCTGATGGGTGGGGGTCACGGAAGGGAAGGGATGTTCTAAGGGGGCTTGGGGGGACCTGAGCAGGGGAGACCCCCAGCACCACAGAGTGGGGTGTTTTCACTTGGGGGGTTTGGGGTATTGTCCATGTGCGTGGGGTTGACATTGCCAATGAGTGGGGGTGTGGTGAACCTCCAGCTCTCTTGGAGTTCAGGGCACCTCTTTAAAATGGCAGCCCGATCTCGGAGTTCAGCTCCCCAGTGCTAAAAACATTCTGCACAGGATTCTCCGTCCGCCAGCCAGCCAATGGGATTTCCCAGTGTGGGCAACCCCACGCCGTCAGGAACTGCCCGGGCACGGGAGCGCTTCCGGCGGAACGGAGAATCCCGCCCTCGAAGGGCAGGACTCTCTGGCTACGTCCGCCCAGCGACTGGAGCATCCCGCCTGAGGACAATGGACTTTTCCATTGTACCCGGCCCGCCCGTGGCATTCGTGGCCCTAAGTGTGGGCTAAACCGGTGAGAAACTCCCCGGGGCACGAAAAAGTGTCTAAGTGTCATTGAATAGCAGTGGGGAACACGCTGGCAGAGCCGGCGGGAAATTCCCTGAAAAACCTGCCACAAATTAACTTAGGGCACGATATTCCGGCCTCGTTATGCTCTCGCTCAAGCCTAACATGGCCGGTGAATAGCGGGTGAGGCCAAAAAGGGGATCCATGCCAGGCACCAAACAGTTTGTGATGCAGGGCCTGCTCCCGTAGGTGGATTTAGAATCTCGCCGGAGTGTGGCAGAAACCAATTATCACCACTTCAGGCCCATTTCCACACAATTAACGAGAGCCACCTGTCATCCAACGGCCTCCTGTCATTCACCGGCAAGTGGTCACGCTGGTCCGATTGTTACTCCTTTTTAAAAATGGGAGCCCAACGGAGGGCTTTTGTTGGGAGCCGAGGAGGGGAGTAGCAATCTTTGTGCCAAGGCAAAGTGACCGGGGGTGCTTGCCTTACCACCCCAGTGCTCGGCGGGGGGTGGGGGACGCCATGGGAGGGGGCACGAGGGGTGCAATCACTCACGGCACCACCATGCCAACCCTTAGATCCCAACCGCATGCCGGGCGCAGCCCCTGTCCCTGTCCGGCTGCCCCACTGATCACCCATAACCCCCACCGACTGGTGAGGCCTCTGGCTGTGTAGCTGAAGGCTGTCAATAATAGGGAACTGGCAATTGTGGTTAAGTGGGCACTTGACACATGCCAAGTGGGTTCACGTGGGTAGGCGGCCATGTAGCATGTGGGAGTCATTGCCGAGCATTCCAATCAAATCTTGATGCCTGGAGACTGTGTGGGGGTCAACACCACTCACGCAGCAGCCAACATCCGAACACCCAGGGGCTGGGACACAGCTCCCGGGAGATGATCACGGCCGGAGGGTGGGTTGGTGCCAGGGGGAGGGGGGTTTGTCTGGAGAGACGGGCAAAGTGTCCGGGGGTCAGCCCGCATTGCGGAGGAAAGTGACAGAGGCATCAAAATGTTTGTGCAGAGAGTTGTTTAATGTGCTGCACAATATCCCATTTCCGAGAGTGCTTTCCGCCCCGAATGCCGGCTCGCCAGTTGATTCGCCGAGGTAGAGCTCGGAGGGCCAGGCACGTTGAGGATCAGAGGGCACTGGGGTATGGGGGAGGGGCCAGGTAGAGGGTGATGAGGGAGTGGGGTCGGGGGTCGGGGGGGGGTGCTCTCTCGGAAATGGGATATTGTGCAGCAAATTAAACAACTCTCTGCACAAACATTTTGATGCCCCTGTCACTTTCCTCCACAATGCGGGCTGACCCCCGGACACTTTGCCTGTCTCTCCAGACAATCCCCCCGCCCCCTGGCACCAACCCACCCTCCGGCCGTGATCATCTCCCGGGAGCTGTGTCCCAGCCCCTGGGTGTTCGGATGTTGGCTGCTGCGTGTGTGGTGTTGACCCCCACACAGTCTCCAGGCATCAAGGTTCGATTGGAATACGAGGCAATGACTCCCACATGCTACATGGCCCCACTTGGCATGACACATGGGATTGGGATTCAAGGGTTGGCATGGGATTGGGATTCAAGGGTTGGCATGGTGGTGCCTCAAGGGATTGTCCCCCCCAGTTTCCCCTCTACCCTCCCATCATGGCCCACCCCTGCGGAGAGTCCCCACACCCCGCCGAGCACTTGGGTGGCAAGACCAGCCCCCCCTCCCCGGTCTCTTTCCTGTGCACAAAGATTGCTGCTCCCCTTCTCGGCTCCCCACGGAAACCCTTCCGCCAGGTTCACGTTTTGAAAAAGGAGTATCAATGGGCGCCGGCGTGACCACTTGCTGGGAAGGCCGGGAAATGACAGGAGGCCGTTGGATGACAGGTGGCTCTCGTTAATTGTATGGAAATGGGCCTTAAATCGGTGATAGTTGGTTTCTGCCACGCTACGGTGGGATTCCGAATTCACCGACGGGAGCAGGCCGGTTGCATTGCAAACTGTTTGGCACCTGGCGGGGTTACTGTTTTTGGCCTTTCCCGCTATCTCTCGGCCTTGTTACGCTTGAGCACAGGTGTAATGAGGCCGGACGATTAGGCCCAGAATTTCTGTTGGCACTGGGGAGCTGAACTCAGAGATCAGGCCGCCATTTTGAAGAGCATCGTCTCCCTTTCAGGACCCCCACCCATCACCCACTCCCAACTTCCCGTAGGCCCCTACTTACCTGCCCTGTACTCCCCCTCCTTTCAAACCCTCCCTCCGCCCTCATATTATGGGCAAGGCCCCCTTGCCCCCTGGCAGTGCCACCCTGGGGTGGACCAGGCAGAATGACACCCAGGGGGTCTCGCGGGTCATCAGAGACCCCAGGGTGGTCAGGGTAGCTGCAGGGTCGCTCAGCGAGGAGGATAACGGAGCAGTGAGAGCAGCGATCGCTGGATCAGGGAGGAGGATAACGGAGCCGTGAGAGCAGCGATCGCTAGATCAATGAGGAGGCTAACGGAGCGGTGAGAGCAGCGATCGCTCGATCAGCGAGGAGGATAACGGAGCAGTGAGACAGCGAGCGGGAGACCAGCAGCGTGGATAAACGCTCCACTGAAACAGATTATTTGCTCAAATTCAACTTGTGTTTAATCCAATTTCTTCATACAAATGTAGTTGTATGTAGACAAACACAAAATGTTTACTGATATAATTTGCCTTTGTTCATAGATATACAATGTGTAAAATAGAAATTTTAATGTTATGTATTTAATTAAGTTTACTTTTTAATTAGGTTTACATTTTTGTTTTTAATTAATTAATTGATCGAGCTTGCATTAGCGTTGTTTATATTAAATTCAATGTTTACAGATTTAACCCTACACGCCTCCTTGTGTTGTGATGATTGATGTGAATGTTTCTTCCAGCTCCAATCACACACTCACAGAGAGAAAAATGAGAAAGAGAAGGAGAGAGAGTGAGAGTGAGGGAGAAAGACTCAAGGCCTCGGGCCCTGTTGACAGAACTCTGCTCACAGCCTGCTCAGTGTCTGCTCCCTCATGGCCTCTGTTTCAGTGCCCGCTCTGCTCAAAGTCTCACCCACTGTCACCACACTTTGTCCCAGGGTAGAGGGGTCAATTACTAGGGGGCATAGGTTTAAGTTGCGAGGGGCAAGGTTTAGAGGAGATGTACGAGGCAAGTTTTTTTACACAAAGGGTAGTGGATGCCTGGAACTCGCTACCGGAGGAGGTGGTGGAAGCAGGGACGATCGTGACGTTTAAGGGGCATCTTGACAAATACATGAATAGGATGGGAATAGAGGGATATGGACCCCGGAAGTGCAGAAGATTTTAGTTTAGACGGGCAGCACGGTCGGCACAGGCTTGGAGGGCCGAAGGGCCTGTTCCTGTGCTGTACTTTTCTTTGTTCTTTGTTCACACCGCTCACAGACTCTGACTTTATGAATGCTCTGCTCATTGCATCAGCCTCCGTCACCACTCGGCTCAGGGCCACGGCCTCTGTGGCTCCACTACTCCCATCCCCCCATCCCACCACTGAGCCGCTCACAGCCTCGGCCTCAGTCACCACTCGGCTCAGGGCCACGGCCTCTGTGACTGCACTGCTCCTATCCCCCCATCCCATTACTGAGCCACTCACAGCCTTGGCCTCAGTCACTACTGTTTGGGGCCTGAGCCTCTGTGACCGCACCACCCACTGCCTCGGTCTGAGAACATTCTGCTCACAGCACTGCCTTCTCCGAGGCCAAAATACTGTGGGTGGAGACTGCCAGTTAGCATGCAAATCAACACAAAAAACTTCAACTGGCATCTAAAAAGTGACAGGGTGGAAACATAGAAAATAGAAGCAGGAGGAGGCCATTCAGCCCTTCGAGCCTGCTCCACCATTTATTATGATCATGGCTGATCATCAAGTTCAATACTCTGATCCTGCCTTCCCCATATCCCTTTATCCCCAAGAGCGATATCTAATTCCTCTCGAAATTACACAACTACCTTTTGGCCTCAACTACTTTTTGTGTTAGCGAATTCCACACATTCCCCACTCTCTGGGTGAAGAAATTTCTCCTCACCTCAGTCCTAAAAGGTTTACCCCTTATCCTCAAACTAGGACCCCTAGTTCTGGACTCGCCCACCATTGAGAACATTCTTTCTGAATCTACCCCGTCTAATCCTGTTAGAATTTTGTAATTTCTATGGGATCCTCTCTCACTCTTTTAAACACCAATGAATTTAATCCTAACTGATTTAGTCTCTCCTCATATGACAGTCCCGCCATCCCTGGAATCGGCCTGGTAAATCTTCGCTGCAATCTCTCCACAGCAAGAACATCTTTCCTCAGACCACCATCATACCGGTACCAAAGAAGAACCAGGCAACGTGCCTCAATGACTACCGACCAGTGGCCCTGACTTCAGTCGTAATGAAGTGCTTCCAGAGGTTGATCATGAAGCGCATCACCTCCATACTCCCAGAACGCCTTGATCCACTGCAATCCGCATACCGCTGCAACCGGTCCACATCAGACATCATTTCCCTGGCCCTACACTCATCCCTAGAGCATCTCGAAAACAAGGACTCCTACATTAGACTCCTATTTATTGACTACAGCTCAGCCTTCAACACCATAATCCCAGCCAAGCTCATATCAAAGCTCCAAAACATAGGACTTGGCTCCCCACTCTGCAACTGGATCCTCGATTTTCTGACCAACAGACCACAATCAGTAAGAATGAACAACAACACCTCCTCCACAATAGTCCTCAACATCGGCACCCCGCAAGGCTGCGTACTTAGCCCCCTACTCTACTCCCTGTACACACACGACTGCGTGGCAAAACTTGGTTCCAACTCCAGCTACAAGTTTGCTGACGATACAACCATAGTGGGCTGGATCTCGAATAACGATGAGTCCGAATACAGGAAGGAGATAGAGAACCTAGTGGAGTGGTGTAGCGACAACAATCTCTCCCTCAATGCCAGCAAAACTAAAGAGCTGGTAATTGACTTCAGGAAGCAAAGTACTGTACACACCCCTGTCAGCATCAACAGGGCCGAGGTGGAGATGGTTAGCAGTTTCAAATTCCTAGGGGTGCACATCTCCAAAAATCTGTCCTGGTCCACCCACGTCGACGCTACCACCAAGAAAGCACAACAGCGCCTATACTTCCTCAGGAAACTAAGGAAATTTGGCATGTCCACATTGACTCTTACCAACTTTTACAGATGCACCATAGAAACCATCCTTTCAGGCTGCATCACAGCCTGGTATGGCAACTGCTCGGCCCAGGACCGCAAGAATCTTCAGAGAGTCGTGAATACCGCCCAGTCCATCACACAAACCTGCCTCCCATCCATTGACTCCATCTACATATCCCGCTGCCTGGGGAATGCGGGCAGTATAATCAAAGATCCCTCCCACTCGGCTTACTCACTCTTCCAACTTCTTCCATCGGGCAGGAGATACAGAAGTCTGAGAACACGCACGAACAGACTCAAAAACAGCTTCTTCCCCACTGTCACCAGACTCCTAAATGACCCTCTTATGGACTGATTTCATTAGCACTACACCCTGTATGCTTCATCTGATGCCAGTGCTTATGTAGTTACATTGTATATGTTGTGTTGCCCTATTATGTATTTTCTTTTATTCCCTTTTCTTCTCATGTACTTAATGACCTGTTGAGCTGCTCGCAGAAAAATACTTTTCACTGTACCTCGGTACACGTGACAATAAACAAATCCAATCCAATAAGGATACCAAAACTGCGCACAATATTCCAGGTGTGGCCTCAGCAATGCCCTATACAATTGCAGTAAAACATCTCTATTCCAATACTTAAATCCTCTCGCTATGAAGGCCAACATACTATTTGCCTTCTTTACTGCCTTCTGTACCTGTGCGCTTACTTTCAGCGACTGATGCACGAGGACACCAAGTTCTCGCTGAGTATCCACCTCACACAATTTACACCCATTCAAATAATAATCTGCTTCACTACTTTTGCTCCCAAAGCTGTAAAAGGAGCATGGAGCTGAATATGGAACTGAAAGGGGATTTAGACATGAAGGGAGGGAGACTGGTACCGAACGAGTATCTGCCTTTACCACAGAACTTGGTGTCCAAGGCATTGCTGACTCACGGCACCGAGGACCCTGGTTCGATCCCGGCCCCGGGTCACTGTCCGTGTGGAGTTTGCACATTCTCGCAGTGACTGTGCGGGTCCCACCCCCACAACCCAAAAAAAGATGTGCAGGGTAGTTGGATTGGCCATGCTAAATTGTCCCTTAATTGTAAAAAATAATTGGCTACTCTAAATTTATTTAAACAAAGAACTTGGTGTCCAAGCCAGAGTGAAAAAGGAGGTAGTCGAGACAATGATGGGTTAAACGTTGACAGTGAGGTATTTGATAGGCTGAATTTACTGAAAATCGTTAAGTTACCAGAACCGGATGAGACAGATTTAAGGATACGGAGTTTATATTAACTACAAAGGAGAAGAACACAGCAGGAGAACAGCAGAGGTTACAGAGATAGGGAGGGTCACAGGGGCTGAAGGAGGTTGCAGAATTCAGGAGTGTTGTAGGGGTAGACAATGTTACAGAGATAGAGAGGGTCGTCGGGGCTAAAATAATTTTTACACAGAGAGGGAAACTTATATGGATAGCAGGATGCTGGGGACAGAGGGAGGGCTGTGGGGGATGTAGGGTAATGCATGACAGTTAGGCTAAATCACCACAAGTTAGCTCTCCCCCTCAAAGGGGAAAGCAGCCTATGGTCATCTGCAACTATTGCGACTTACTTACTTTACTGTAGGGAAGGGAACTATTATAGAGATAGGGAAGGTTGTTGGGGCTGTATGATGTATGAAAGTTCAGGTGGGGTGTAACATCTACAGGAGGTTTCAAAGATAGGAAGCGTTGTAGGGATGGGAGGAAGCTCCAGAGATAGAGAGAGTTGTTGGGGCTGGAGGATGTTACAGAGACAGGGAGAATTGTACAGTTGAGAGAAGGCAACAGGCATGGGGTGGTATTAAGAGTCTCGAACACAGTAACTGGGATGGAGAGAGTTTTATGGTTATTGGGATTGTCTGACAAGGGAGCAATTGAGGAGATACAGCAATAGTGAGTATTGTTAGAGGCTGGGGAAGATTACAGCACTGTGTGCATTTTGGGGGCATCGAAGATTGAACAGAAAAAAGAGGTTGGAGGGGCTTGAAGAGGTTACAGGGATAAGGGAGGGTTGCAGGGGCTTTAGGGTTGCAGCATCTGGAGGAGATTGCTGTGATTTGATGTGCTATCTAAGAGTTGAGCTAACGGGTATTATGGAGGGTGGAGGGGATGTAGGAACTGAAGAATATTACAACGATAAACAGGGTTATACCTCTTAATGAGGTTGGAGAAATAGGGATAGTTTTGGGATTGGAGGAGGTCACAGAGATAGGAAGGGTTGTAGGAGCTGGAGGATATAGGATGTAGCCTCTGAATGACAAACTCAGATCGGAATGGGCGAAGGTTTAGTGGATCGTAAAGAGAACAGGAGGGTTCCAGTGGGAGGAAAATGTGAGATTGATGGGAGCGTTGCAGAGATTGGAATTGGTAACAGAGATAGGGCGAGTTAGATGGTCTGGATGTACCGAGAGAGATAGGGCGTGGGGTTCTGCGGTTCCCCAGCCGCGTGGTTCTCGGCGGCGCGCCATTCGCCGGCGGCGGGATTCTTTTTGTTTAAATGTTTTATTGGAGGCATTTTCAAATATATACTTAACAAAGAAGAAAAACACAAAACAACCATGGCAACAGCGAACAGCCACAACATCCTTACACCGCCCCCCCCAGAAATCTTCCCCCCCACCTCAACTTGGTGCCACCCCAGGGCCTCCCCCCCCCACCCTGTTTTTTAAAAATAAACATTTTATTGAGGTATTTCTTTGGCATTGTAACAGCAACAAAATAAACAATGTACATAACAAGGAAAATATTAACCTAGTGCAAATACCACCTCCCTCTCCCACTGGTCCTACAATTACTTACCCCCCTAATCAACGCGAACCTAACCCCCTCCCTTCCCCCCCTTCTGCTGACGATTAATTCTCTGCAAAGAAGTTGACGGATGGTTGCCACCTCCGGGTGAACCCTAACAGAGACACTCTCTTGGCGAACTTAATTTTCTCCAGGCAGAGGAAGCCAGCCGCATCCGAAAGCCAGGTCTCCGATTTCGGGGGCTTTGAGTCCCTCCATGCCAGTAATATCCGCCTCCGGGCTACCAGGGAAGCAAAGGCTAGAACATCTGCCTCTTTCTCCTCCTGGATTCCCGGATCCGGCGACAACCCGAAAATCGCCACCTCTGGACTCATTGCCACCCTCGTATTTAATACCTTGGACATGACGTTGGCAAACCCCTGCCAAAATCCCCTCAGCCTTGGACATGCCCAGAACATGTGGACACGGTTCACTGCCCCCCCCCCCCCCCGCACATTTCGCACACCTGTCCTCCACCCCAAAAAATCTGCTCATCCGGGCCACTGTCATGTGGGCCGGTGAACGACCTTAAATTGGATCCGGCTGAGCCTGGCACATGTTGCGGTCGCGTTGACCCTACTCAGCGTGTCCGCCCAAAGGCTCTCCTCTAACTCTCCCCCCAGCGCCTCCTCCCACTTTTGCTTCGGCTCCTCAGTCTGCGTCTCCTCCGATCCCATAAGCTCTTTATATATGTCCGAGGCGCTTCCCTCTCCTATCCATCCTCTAGAAACCACCCTATCCTTAATCCCCCTCAGCGGCAGGAGTGGGAAGGTTGGTACCTGCTTCCCCAAAAAGTCCCGCACCTGCAGATATCGAAATTCATTTCCCCCCGCCAATGCAAACTTCTCCTCCAGCACCCTCAAACTTGGGAAGCTTCCTTCTATAAACAAGTCCCCCATCCTCTCGATCCCCGCTCTCCTCCAAATTCGGAACCCCCCTGTCCATCCTCCCCGGGTCAAAGCAGTGATTATCGCAGATTGGGGACCACACCGATGCCTCCACATGTCTCCTCCACTCCCCCCAGACTCTCAGGCTGCCACCACCACTGGTGGAGTACTGCGCCGGCAGAAACACTGTTACCAACACCCCCAGACTTGTGCCCTTGCAAGAAGCCGTCTCCATGCGCACCCACGCCGGCTTCCCCCCCGCCCCCCCCCCCCCCCCGCCAGCCACCTCCTAACCATGGCTATATTAGCCGCCCAGTAATAATTGCTGAAATTCGGCAGCGCCAGCTCACGATCCCGACTCCACTCGAGCATTGCCCTCTTCACTCGCGGGGACACAAAGCCCACAATAACTTTATTGACCCGCTGAAAAAAGGACTGCGGGATGAAGATGGGGAGGCATTGAAAAACGAATACGAATCTTGGGAGGACCGTCATTTTTACCGTTTAATCTCTGCCCGCCAGAGACAACGGGAGCGCATCCCATTTCCGGATTCCTCCTTCATCTGATCCTCCAGCCGGGCCAAATTCAATTAAGTCACAAATCCATCGCCACTCGGATACCGAGGTACCTGAAACTGTCCCCTACCACTCCGAATGGCAGATCCCGCAGTCGTCTCTCCTGACCTCTCGCCTGGACCACAAACATCTTGCTCTTCCCCATATTGAGCTTATACCCCGAAACCATCCTGGATGACCTGCATCAACTGCTCCGATGGTCGCAGCGCCGCCACCCCAGGCGTCCCGTCCTCGGGCATGCTATTTCCTGCTGCAGCTTCAACACAGCTCTTGGCTAACTTTTAATTTCTGCCTTTTTGTGCACTTCTGGTTCTTTGCTCCGTACACGAATACGTGGAAACGGTGCCCAATTGCCTCAGCCTCCGAATTCACCGTTTAAAACCAGAAATAATTCCAGGGGAAAGGTCCAAAAGTCCGACCAGAGCAGGAACCATCAAATGTGCGACTTACTCCTTCATCGCCGCCACCGGAAGTCCAGGGTAGGTGAATTGGCCACTCTACATTGCCCCTTAATTGGAAAGAATGAATTAGGTACTCTAAATTTAAAAAAAACACTCATGTCTCTGCTTGGAATGGACCCACATTGGTCTTTGCTAATCTTTTCCTTTTCACATTCCTATAGGAGCTTTTCCAGTCGTTTTTTATGTTTTTCGCTCTCATATTCTATTTTCTCTTGATCAGTTTCTTGATCCTCCTTTGCTGAATTCGCAAACAAGTTCTCAATCCTCAGGCTTACGACTATTTTGGCCACTTTATGAGTCTCCTCCATTGATTTAATGGAATCTTTAACATTTCTTGTTAGCCACGGTAGTCACTTTTCCTGTTGGATTTTTGCTCCTTAAAGGAATCTATGTTTGTTGTATTTGTGTGAAATAAGAGTCGCCAAAGTCTCAGAGGACCAGAGTCTGCTTTGCCCTCTGAGAGAGAGAGAGCTGACTGGTGGTGATTGAATCGGAGGGTCACCACACCTCAGGCAAGGGGCAATGTTGAAAAGGTGGGGCCTTCATGGATAACCTCAGCCGGTATGGGAGTTGAACCCCTGATGTTGGAGTTGGTTTGCATCACAAACTAGCCATCCAGCCAACTGAGCTAACTCTCCCTGCTGTGAACTTGTTGGTGTTTCCGCAGGTTGGATAATGTAGTGAATCCCTTCTCACACTGAGAGCAGGTGAATGGCCTCTCCCCAGTGTGAACTCGCTGGTGTGTCTGCAGGCTGGACAAATGAATGAATCCCTTCCCACACTGAGAGCAAGTGAACAGCCTCTCCCCAGTGTCAACTCTTTGGTGTTTCCGCAGGCTGGATAATTGACTGAATCCCTTCCCACACAGAGAGCAGGTGAACAGCTTCTTCCCAGTGTGAATTCACTGGTGTATGGGATAAGTGAGTGAATCCCTTCCCACACAGAGAGCAGGTGAACGGCTTCTCCCCAGTGTCAACTCGCTGGTGTGTCTTTAGGTGGGATAACTGAGTGAATCCCCTCCAACACTGAGCAGTTGAACGGCCTCTCCCCAGTGTGAACTCGCTGGTGTGTCTGTAGGCGGGATAACACAGTGAATCCCTCCCGACACTGAGCACAGGTGAACGGCCTCTCCCCTGTGTGACTGCGTTGATGAATCTCAAATTGAGATGGTGCATTGAATCCCTTCCCACAGTCCCCACATATCCACGGTTTCGCCATGTTTTGTGTCTCCCCAGGTCAGAAAGTTAGTTGGAAGTCTCGTTCACACGTGTCACTCCCCGCTGTGAATGGCGCAATGTTGATTCATTCAGGGGGGGGGGCTTCCCTTCTAGATTCAAAGGCTGATGATAGTCAGATCCCAGGGAATCTGGTGACTGTCAGATCGAGACGTTACGTTTGAGATTTCTGTCTGTAATTCCTCCTCTTCTCATATCCTGTAAAAGGAGTTTACAAAAGACATCACTGTCAGCACAGGATAGAAATTCAGAACAGACAATTCTAGTTCCTGGAGAACATTCTTTCCTCTCTCATTCCCCAATACCGAGTCTCAAACGCCTCTTTCTCCCTGTCTTCAGGGAGCGGACTTGGAGGGGCAGAGTCTCGGAGCAGTCAGTATAAAGACCTTTCCTCGGGGATTCACGGCCTAGTTTCCAGGGAGTGGACTGAGAGGTCCGGATTTTCGGAGCTGAATGAAAAAACCTTTCCTTGGGGATTCACGGCCGACTCGCCAGGGTGTGAATTTGGAGCCGGAATTTTGAGACGTTACCTCGGGGATCTGCGGCCCAGTCTCCAGGTAACGGAATCAGATCTGGAGGACGAAGAGCCGCCTGGTCCTCCAGCCAATCAGAGTGAATGAGGGGCGGGACTGGAGGACTGAGAGCCGCCTGGTCGTCTAGCCAATCAGAGTGAATGAGGGGCGGGACTGGAGGACTGAGAGCTGCCTGGTCGTCCAGCCAATCAGAGTGAATGAGGGGCGAGACTGGAGGACTGAGTGCCGCCTGGTCCTCCAGGCAATCAGTGAATGAGGGGCGGGACTGGAGGACTGAGACAGCCGATTTGTCCTCCAGCACGCAGAGTGAATGAAGGGCGGATCTGGAGGACTCAGAGAGCCGCCTGGTCCTCCAGCCAATCAAGAGAGAATAAGGGGCGGGGCTGGAGGACGGAAACGGTCGCTCGGGCCTCCAGCCAGTCAGAGTGAATGAGGGGCGGGTCAGGAGGACTCAGAGAGCCGCTCGGTCCTCCAGTCAATCAGAGAGAATGAGGGGCGGGGCTGGAGGACAGAGACAGCCGCTCGGTCCTTCAGCCAGTCAGAGTGAATGAGGGGCGGGGTCTAACATTATTGTTCTCCCCTCCCCATCAATTAATTTGGGCATTAACTTGAGCCTGGACCTGGGAAAGAATTTCCCGAACCAGAATCAGGGAGCTGACAACTATTCATCAGGGTTTTGTATTTCCAAATCCTCCCACCCACTTCGCTCGGGCTCTCCAAAACGAACAGGCCCATTAATCCGAATGCGCATGCTCCAAACAGCGACAATGCCGCATGCGTCAACCAGTAATGCGCATGTGCAGAGAAGAGCCCACCCACTGACTTCCCGCTGAAATGCTGACCAATGGAAAGAGTGGGCCACCGGAAGGACTTTGGCCCTCCTGCCATTCTGAGCACGGGCTTTGTGTGAATGAATATTGAGTTTTACCCAGACTGATACTTCCTCTTGTCTCCAACATCTGTGAGTAAAATACTTTATTTTCTCCCCCTTTCCATTTATTTTCTCATTCTGATTTCAATTGGTGACTTGCAGCAACTGAAGGGAAAGGAAGTGAATCCAGGGAGGGTGCAGACTCTGCAAAGCTTGGCCCAGGTCTCTCTCTCTCTTAAAAACATTGACATCCTTTGCTCCCTCAGCCTGACATTTATTTGTCTGGTTAAAAAGATGGTACCTTTTATGATTCGCCGGACCCGAGAACACCAAGCTCACCTGTCTGCCACCCCCGAGAACATAACCACACAACCTAGTCCTAGTCAGATGTGCCCTGTGCACCACCTTGAACTGAGTCGAGCTCCACCTAACACACGAGGAGGTTGTGTTGACCCTGTACAGTCTCACTCCACACTTCATCGAAAGAGCTGCCCCGTGCCCTGCAACCCTTTACCGTTTTGTCCATTTTTGCCAATATCAATCGAATAGGAGCTGGGGGCTCCTCGATTGATATAGGGAGATCCTCGGTGATAGTTGGCTGTTGCTAAGATGCCCATGAGCATCTCAACTGAAGACACTATAACTTTCGCTTCGGCAGGGGGTGCCGCCATTTTGTTTCCAATGAGCCTGGAAAAGAATCTGAAACAGATTTGATTCTTTGCTCGCTGGCTTCCTCAAACTTGGTTCTTGGACATTGCCACAGTAATTGAGCTTTATCCCATTGACGAATTTGAAATATCCCCAAACCCCCTCAAATACAGAGTGAAAAAGATGGAAAACAAAGTCCCCGGATGAGAGCTGCCTCATATGCGGCCGCTCCCGACATGTCGCAACCAAAGTCCCCGTCCGTTCTTAATTTCTGTTCTGTACTGACACTGATGTCTTTTGTAAATTGTTTTTACAGGATATTAGAAAAGGAGGAATTACAGATAGATACCTCAAACTAAACGTCTCGATCAGACTGAGTCACTCGATTCATCAGGGCCTGAACATCATCGGACTTTGAATCTAGAAGGAGAAATGTTTGCCTCGTCTGTCAACTTGAGAAGATTTTAAACATCAATATGACTGGAAAAGCACCAAGACACACACACACCCGAGTGAGAGTGTTCCAGAGCACTGACTGTGGAAAGAGCTTTAACCAGTTACAGAGCCTGAAAAAAACATCACACCATTCACAGTGGGGAGAGATCGTACACGTGTTCTGTGTGTGAACAAGGCGTCAACTGATTGTCTAGAGAGACACGAGGAGACCCAAAATATGGAGAAACGATGGAAATGTGGGGACTGTGGGAAGGGATTCAGAGTCCCATCTGCGCTGGAGATTCATCAACGCATTCACACTGGGGAGAGGCCATTCACCTGCTCTCAGTGTGAGAAGGGATTCACTCAGTATTCTGACCTGCAGACACACCAGCGAGTTCACACCGGGGAGAAGCCATTCACCTGCGCTCAGTGTGATAAAGGATTCAGTCAGTTATCCAGTCTGCGGACACACCAGCGAGTTCACACTGGAGAGAGGCCATTCACCTGCTCTCAGTGTGGGGAGGGATTCATTCAGTTGATCAGCCTGCAGATACACGAGCGAGTTCATACCGGCGAGTGGCCGTTCACCTGCTCTCAGTGTGGGAAGGGATTCATTTCCTCATCCAACCTGCAGATACACCAGCGAGTTCACACTGGGGAGAGGCCGTTTACCTGCTCTCAGTGTGGGAAGGGATTCATTTCCTCATCCAACCTGCAGGTACACCAGCGAGTTCACACTGGGGATCGGTCGTTTACCTGCTCTCCGTGTGGGAAGGGATTCACTCAGTTATCCCACCTGCAGATTCACCAGCGAGTTCACACTGGGGAAAAGCCGTTCGCCTGCTCTCAGTGTGGGAAGGGATTCACTCAGTTGATCAGCCTGCAGATACACCAGCGAGTTCACACTGGGGAGAGATCGTTCACCTGCTCTCAGTGTGGGAAGGGATTCACTCGGTTAGACAACCTGCAGACACACCAGCGAGTTCACACTGGGGAGAGGCCGTTCACCTGCTCCCAGTGTGGGAAGAGATTCACTCGGTTATCCCACCTGCAGACACACCAGCGCGTTCACACTGGGGAGAAGCCATTCACCTGCTCTCAGTGTGGGAAGACATTCACTCATATGTCCAGCCTGCAGACACACCAGCGAGTTCACACTGGGGAGAGGCCATTCACCTGTTCTCAGTGTGGGAATAGATTCACTTTGTTATCCAACCTGCGGGCACACCGTCGAGTTCACACTGGGGAGAAGCCATTCACCTGCTCTCAGTGTGGGAAGGGATTCACTCGGTTATCCAACATACAGAGACACCAGCGAGTTCACACTGGGGAGAAGCCATTCACCTGCTCTCCATGTGGGAAGGGATTCACTCAGTTATCCCATCTGCAGGCACATCAGCGAGTTCACACTGGGGAGAGTTTGTTCAGCTGCTCTGAATGTGGGAAGGGATTCAGTGATTCATCGCAGCTGCTGAGACAGAAACAAGGTCACAAGTGATTGGACTACATTTTGTTCATTCTGACAGTTGGTCAATGGGGATGGTTGGAGAGTTTCCTCTGCTGGACTGGCCGGTCTCACGACTTTGACTCCAGTGGGCTGACGCTCTTTGAGCCTTGTTGCGAATACCTGGTTTTGCATTTCACAAGGATCACAGATTGAAAGTTGGTTTGGAAATTGGAGCTGTTTCCTTCCCATTTCTGTTTGGATCACCCTAAAGCATGCCACCTTGCCATGGAGATGGGCAATGGAGGGTACATGGATCTTTTGTTTAATTTATCTCTGTGTTTCTCGCAGAAGAAAATTATCAAGGTATGGGGCAGGTTGTCTGACATGGACTGAGAAACAACATTAAATGGTGTGATGGGAGACAGGCAATAACTAATATTACAGGGGATTGGTTAGCTCAGTTGGCTGGATGGCTGGTTTGTGATACTGAGCGACACCAACAGCGTGGGTTCTACTCCGTACCGGCTGAGGTCATCCATGAAGGCCCTGCCTCCTCAACATTGCCCCTCGTCTGAGGTGTGGTGACCCTCAGATTAAATCACCACCAGTCAGCTCTCTCTCTCTTTCTCACAAAGGGGGATGCTCTTACGGAATTCTGACTATGGTACCAGCCAGTAACAAGGTTAAGATAAGGGAGTTATGTATACTCAAGACCCAAGGACAGTCGATGAGGTGGTCTGGAAGGCATCATGAGTTCATGAGTAACCCCCTAGCTGTCACAACCCTCTGAGTAAAGAAATGTCTCCTCCAAGACCCTTCCCAAGTGGCTTCCCCCTTATTTTGAAATTGTGTCCCCTGGTTCCAGACTCTCCAACCAGGGGAAACACCTCACCTGTACCCACCATGTCTATTCCTTTATGGATTTTGTAGGTTTCATTGAGGTCACTTCTCATTATTTGAAACTCTAGAGAACACAGGTCAGGTTTCCCAATCTCTCCTCAAAGAGCAGTCCTGCTATCCCCGGAACAAGTCTGGTGAACCTTTATTGCCCTTTCCCTCTGGCGACAAGGGCAGTAAAACTGCACACAGTCTTCCAGCTGCGGTCTGACCAAGGTTCTAGACAACAGGTACATTCCGGCCAGTCTCATGACTTTGCATTTATTTTATCCTGGATTGTATGGGGGAGCCAGTGGCCTAGTGGTATTGCCGCTGGACTAGTAATCCAGAGACCCAGGTATTATTCTGGGGTTCGAATCCCACCAGGTCAGATGGTGAAATTTGAATTCAATAAAAATTTGGAATTAAAAGTCTAATGATGACCATGAAACCATTGTCGATTGTTGTAAAAACCCATCTGTTTACTAATGTCCCTTTAGTGAAGGAAATCTGCCATCCTTACCTGGTCTGGCCCACATGTGACTCCAGAGACACACAGATGTGGTTGACTCTTAACTATCACCCACTGTAATGACCTAGCAAGCCACTCAGTTCAAGGGCAATTATGAATGGGTAACAAATGCTGAGCCAGCCAGTGATGCCTCCATCCCAAGAAAAAAGTGTTATCATACTACTACAGGTAGATCTAAAATAAATACATTTGTCTCTGTTCCATTGACAGCACAGGGCCAGGCCAGTCGGCTCAATTGGTCTCTGTCAGTATTTATGCTCCACATGAGCCTCCATCTCCCCCATCAGCAAATCCTTCTATCCCTTTCTCCCTTGTCAAGATACAACTGTTCATGCAGCATTCATGCTGTTCACCTCAACCACTCACTGTGGTAGCGAGTTTCACATTCTCACAACTCGCTGGATGAAGAGGTTTCACTTGAAATCCCTATTGGATTATTGAACCCCTGAAAATGGATTGAAAATGCACACAGCATTTGACAGAGATTGGATGAATTGTCAGCGCAGATGGGGCAGCACGGTGGCGCAGTGGTTAGCAGTGCTGCCTCACGGCGCCGAGTTCCCAGGTTCGATCCTGGCTCTGGGTCACTGTCATGTGGAGTTTGCACATTCTCCCCATGTTTGCGTGGGTTTCACCCTCACAACCCAAAGATGTGCAGGCTAGGTGGATTGGCCACGCTAAATTGCCCCTTAATTGGAAAAAATGAATTGGGTACTCTAAATTATAAAAAAAGAATTGTCAGCACGGATAGAGATAAATGTGTGTCCTGATAGACATTACAGAGACTTGTTTGAAAGGTGACCAAGGCTGGAATCTAAATGTTGAAGGGTATTTGACATATTGGAATGCATGAAGCTCGGAAAAGATGATGGGATTGCTCCTGTTCATTAAGGACTACATTAGTTCAGTACTGAGAGATCAACTTAGCCTGAAAGTTCAGGGTGTGGAATCAGCTTTGCTCGAGATAAGAAATAATAAGTTACAAGGTCTCATGTGAGTAGTTAATGGGCCTCCTAACAGTAGTTACATTGTAGGTAGAGTGTACAGGAAGTATTAAATAAGGCTTGTAATTAATGTACCACAATAATCATGGGTGACTTTAATCGAATATAAATTGGGAGAGTCAGATAGGCAGAGATAGCCTGGAACATCGGTTAATAAAGATTTTTGGGGAGAATTTCTTGGAGCAGTTCCTTCTGGAGCCAACCAGGGAGCAGTCTATCCGAGACCTCCATGTGCAGTGAGACAGGCTTAATCAATAAATACGTGGTGATGGAGCATCTATGTAACAGTGATCATAATACTGCACATTTTCCCCGTATCTGCGTGGGTTTCGTCCGGGTGCTCCGGTTTCCTCCCACAAGTCCTGAAAGATGTGCTGTTAGGTAATTTGGACATTCTGAATTCTCCCTCTGTGTACCTGAACAGGCGGTGGAATATGGCGACTAGGGGCTTTTCACAGTAACTTCATTGCAGTGTTAATGCAAGCCTACTCGTGACAATAAAGATTATTATGTAAGTCAATGTTTATTCATTTTAATAGTTTTGTTTTAGTTATGTTCAGTTATCACAGAATCAAAGTGTATGAATCAATTCACTCAATACGGTATCTCACTCTGAGTCTCTGTATTCAGGTGCACTAGTCCTTGACAAGTGACTTGTGCCGTATTGTCTTCGGCTAAAGTAGGTTTAATTTTATGGTTTTACACAAGACTAATGATGAATGAGAATCTCTGTTATTGCAGGATTTGACTAAACAGCTGGCTTGTAATGCAGAACAAGACCAGCAGCGCGGGTTCAATTCCCGTAACGGCTCCCCGAACAGGCGCCGGAATGTGGCGACTAGGGGCTTTTCACAGTAACTTCATTGAAGCCTACTTGTGACAATAAGCGATTATTATTATTATTATTATTACTACGTGTCGATGCTAGAGAAATGCTGTCTTAAATTGTATTTGCTTTTTAACTTATTGCAAAAGAGTCACTTTCCTTCAAATTGTACAACAGATTTTCTGCATTATTGTGGTTTTATCAGTTCCTGTAATGGTGTTGTAGTTATGTCGTTTCTGTGACTTTTATTTCTTGTGAACATGTAATTTATGAACAGAAAATGATATTTTGTAACGTGTATCTTGCTGCTTGAACTGTAGCACACCGATCACCGTTCCAAATTTATTTTGTGTTCAGTAGGAATTGCTGTATTAGTTTAAGTTTGTGTATCTTGTGCACTTTCAGTTATTTGTATTTAAGTAACTTGCTTCAGTCATTGGCAATCACTAAGTTAGACATGACACCTGAAGATGTGTCATCTCAGCACGGTGGCACAATGGCTAGCACAACCTCTTCACAGCACCAGGGACCCAGGTTCAATTCTGGCCTTGCGTCAATGTCTGTGTGGAGTTTGCACATTGTCCCTGTGTCTGCGTGGGTTTCTTCTGGGTGCTCCAGTTTCCTCCAACAGTCCAAAGATGTGCAGGTTAGGTGGGGTTATGGGGATAGGGTGGGGGAGTGGGCCGAGATAAGGTGCTCTTTCAGAGGGCCGGTGCAGACTTGGTGGGCTGAATGGCCTCTTTCTGCACTGTAGGGATTCAGTGGTGCTATGGTATCAGTTAGGACGATGAGCCTGACGAATATTAATCATGAGAAAGTGACACCACAATGAGAAAGTGACATCACACATCAGCAAGGTGACCGATATCCTTCAGAGACCAATCAGACATTGATCGTGCCCCATTTAACCAATCAGGGACTGATCATGGGCTGCTTGGGCCAATCAGAACCACAGGATACTACCAGCCATGCGTAGAGGTAGGTACTAGAAAGGGTTAATGAGCTACAATTTTCTGGAGCTCGGTGCACAACACAACATGAAGCAAGACGATAGGCTTCAGCCAATAGAACAAGAGACAGCTCCACAGTCACCTGGAAGCTGAGAGCTGGTGATCCAGAGTGAACGGACTGATCCACTGCCTTTGTTAATTATTGTGATTTTGTACTTATTACAATTAACTTAATAAATTCTGTGACAACATTCTTGTACCCGGAATGGTCTGTAACTAGTCAGGATCTGCAGGTAACTTTCACATCACAGTCTGACATGTAATTGATTTGAGTGTTACAATTGAGATTGGATCCAAACCCGGATCTTACAATAGGATCAAATTTCACATTCCTGCACTAAGTGATGGCTTTTGTAAACTCCTTTTACAAGATATTAGAAGGGGAGGAGTTACAGACAGAAATTTCACACCAAACATCACATCAAGATGTGACAGAGTCACTCGATTCATGGGAGCTGAATATCATCGACCTTTGAATTTAGAATGAGAAATGTTTGTCTGTTCTTCTGCTGAAAGAGATTTTTAAACATCACTCAGTGTACAGGCACTGAGCCAGGCTCATCCGAGTGAGGCATCCCTAAAAAAATCCATTTTATATTTTGCAGCTCACCCAAAGATGGAAATTTCAGCACACATTTCTCCATCTTGTATTTTTTAATGTTTTGTTCACCCGTTAAATATCCTCGACTTCTGGACGTTTCATTACAGAACTCAGCTCGAAGACATCAAAACTTGTATCCGGCCTTGCCTGTGTGCCCCATTCGTCAATTCAACTTTGCAGCAGCTCAGTCCCAGCTTTGGAAACATCTTCATCTTTCTGTGAGGCCCCGGCCCCATTGAATGTGACAGGGTTCATACTGTCTCCCTGAGATTGTTGATGTAAAGTCACATCAGCCCACACTGCCCGATTTCCAATCCAATTTATTTAAAGGTCCCAGAAGCCTGACTCCAGCCTTAAATGTTGTTCTGATCCTGTCAGTAACATTATTTTGGAACTCACTAGTATCACCACATAGGCAGTCATCAACATGCATCATAAAGATGCCCGAGAGTTTCCTGCCATGGTACCAATAAAGCACGGCAGCCTCTGCCTTCAGGGAGAGACAACCCGACTTGAACAAAACTGATCTAACTGAGAAGTGCCATACACTCTGAAACATTGTTCAAAACATCGTTCAAAACATAGACAAACTTATTGAACTTCTTCAGTCTTCCATACATCTGGCACCTTGGGGGGTTGCAGAAACACTGCCCTCTGGAGGTGATCCCCCAGCGCAAATGCAGCTTTTATGTTTCTTGACTGAAAGTACCGGGAAAATGTCACGAAAAGGGCCAAAGAAATTTCAAAATTACCTTTCCCACTGTGGGCGAGTCCACTCTGACCTCTTTATCACCCAAAGCTTCTTCAAATCCCCGCGCCACTAACCTCACCTTGGGCCTTATAAGCGCCATCTGGTTGGACCTTTTCTGTGCAGATCCATTGATGTGATGATGCTGGCTGACCCCTATCTGGGACCTCTGAACACACGCCAAACTCTGTCCAACTGCCAAATCTTTCTGTTTAGCCTCCCGTACGCCTTTATCCCCTCATTTTTCAGCAGCTACAAAACCCTCTCGGTCACGGGGACTTCAGCATCCCCCCCAAACATATCCTTGGTGTAAAACCGCCAATTCCCTGCCTGAAATGTTCCAGTTATTGAAATTACATTGAATGGATGTCAAAGAAACAGACCAGAAACAGATCCCTGAGGTTCTGAGGAGTCCCCAGTGGTCAGTCTGACTGAACTAAACACGGGTGGTATAAAACAAACAATACTCACCCCGGTATCTGCTGTCCACGGGGACTTTCCTTTAACCAGAGCCGTCAGTGGATCCTGTTCCTGACACCAGGTTGTTTTGGGACAAATGTCACTCGGAGTCTAGAGTTGGTTAAAGTTTAGGAATCTTTATTACAAACATGCAGGGAATGCTTCAGCGAACCGAAGCATCTCTGGGAGTAGTTACAATAACACACGTTTATACACAGTACAGTTGCAGCTGTTTTGTCTGTAAGTTAGTGGGAAAGTACAGGACGTCAAGGAAACAACTCGAAAACAGCTCACTTATTGGCTATAGTGACTTCATCTCTCACAAAACACATCTCGGAAAACAATAGCCAGACCAGTAATCCAGAGACCCAGGGTAATGCAATAGGGATCCAGGTTCGGCAGATGGTGAAATGTAAATTAATTAAAAATCTGGAATTAAAAGTCATTGATGACCATGAAAGCATTGTCGATAGTTGTAAATACCCAGTTGGTTTCTTTTAGATCCACCTGTAGTGGGGGAATAACACTATTTACTATCAAGGATAAAATAAATGTACTTCAGCCTTTGTGGATCATTCCAGTGGAAATGTGCTCTCCCCCAGGCTCAAAGAGCATCAGCCCACTGGAAGCAAAGTCGTGAGACCGGCCAATCCAGCAGAAAGAAGCTCTCCGACCCTCCCACTTCACCAAGTGTCAGAATGAAGAAAGTTTGATCGGATTAAATTTATTCATGTGCACCGAGGTACAGTGAAACGTATTGTTCTGCGTACAATATAGACAGATCATTTTATACATGAAAAAACATAGGACATATGGTAAATACACAATATAAACACATAGCCATCGGGTGAAGCATACGGAGTGTAGTGCTACTCAGTAGAGAAGATGTGTGGAGAGATCAGTTCAGTCCAAAAAAAGGGTCATTCAGGAGTCTGGTTACAGTGGGGAAGAAGCTGTTTCGAATCTGTTATTGCGAGATCTCAGACTTTGTAACCCCTGCCCAATGGAAGAGATTGGAAAAGAGATTAACCTTGGTGGGAGGGTCTTTGATTATGCTGCCCACTTTCCCAAAGCAGCGGAAGGTGTGGACAGAGTCAATGGATGGGAGGCGGGTTTGTGTAAGGGACTGGGCTGTGTTCACAACTCTCTGTAGTTTCTTAGTCTTGGGCTGAGCAGTTGCCATACCAAGTGTCATGGGAGTGTCCCTTTAAGAAATGTTTTTGTCTTATCACATGGCTTCAGTGATGTCATTGTGTGAGTGGAGCTGGGCTGTGGCTCTGGGAGTTGTATTTACTTTCGCTTTGGTTTGGGGCTGTTTTGTGGCTCTGAGTGTTTTGCTTTCGCTTTCACATTTTTGGCTGCTGTACTCAGAAAGAGGAGTATTTTGGCCTCTCTCTCTATCTTCATTTTAAAAGCTGTTTCCAGACTGCTTGATAACTTGAAAATAAATAATTGCTTTCTGGAAGGAATTCAAACCTGCTGTTTTGGAAAGAAAACAAGAGTGAGTGCTGTGTGCTGGGACACACCTTTGAAAAGGCGGTACTGGTTTATGGGATCTTGTTATTAAATTGGAACAGTTAAAGGGGGGAATTTATTAAGGGTTATACATAGATTACTGTAGCAGTGTGGGGTATTTATGTTTGTAATTTATAAAAATGCTTACTGTGTGTGTTTATAAAAATGTTAACTAAATTCGTAGAATAAATCTTGTTTTGATTAAAAGTGGTGAAGGCCTCTGTTGAATAACACCTGAAAGGCAGCCCTTGTGCTCATCGGAACCAAAGTCAATGAACAATTGTAGGTCAGGTGAACTCTATGATATACTTTGGAGTTTTGTGAACCCTGGCCCATAACACAAGCTGTGATGCAGCCAGATAAGATGTTTTCTATGGTGCTCCTGTAAAAGTTGGTGCACCTGTAATAATTGGTAAAAGTCAATGATAATCTTCATAATTGTCACAAGTAGGCTTACGTTAACGCTGCAATGAAGTTACTGTGAAAATCCACTAGTCGCCACACTCTGGCGCCTGTTTGGGTTCGCTGAAGGAGAATTCAGAATGTCCAATTCACCTAACAAGCACGTCCTTCGGGACTTGTGGGAGGAAACCGGAGCACCCGGAGGAAACCCACGCAGTCACGGGGAGAACGTGCAGACTCTGCACAGACAATGACCCAAGCGGGAATCGTACCTGGGACACTGGCGCTGTGAAGCAACAATGCTAACCACTGTGTTACATGCCGCCCATGTGGCAATCAGTGTGGGCATGCTGAATTTCCTTAGTTTCCTAAGTATATGTTTCTTGGTTGTAGCGTTGATGTGGGTGGACCAGGACAGAATGCTGGTGATGTGCACACCTCGGAATTTGAAGCTGCTAACCATCTCCACCTCAGCCCCATTAATGCAGACAGAGGTGTGTACGATACTTCGCTTCCTGAAGTCAATGACCAACTCCTTAGTTTTGCTGACATTGAGGAAGAGATTGTTGTCATTACACCATGCCACTAGGTTCTCTATCTCCCTCCTGGACTCTGACTCATCGTTGTTTGATATCCGACCCATGACGTCGTGTCATCAGCAAACTTGTAGATGGAGCGGGAGCAGATTTTGCCACACAGTCGTGTGTGTATAACGAGTGTAGTAGGGGGCTAAGTATGCAGCCTTGTGGGGCCCCGGTATAGAGGACTATCGTGGAGATGTTCGTGATCCGAACCACTACAGTTGTGTCATCAGCAAACATGTGGATGGATTTGGAGCCAAATTTTGCCATGCAGTCGTGTGTGTGTATAGGCAGTGCAGCCTTGCGGGGCTCCTGAATTGAGAACCATTGTGGAGGAGGTGTTGTTTATCTTTACTGATTGTGGTCTATGGGTCAGCAAGTCAAGGATCCAGTTGCAGAGGGAGGAGCCTAGTCCGAAGTTTTGGAGTTCTTATATGAGCTTGGCTAGGATTATGGTTTTTCATAGAATTTACAGTGCAGAAGGAGGCCACTCGGCCCATCGAGCCTGCACCGGCTCCCGGAAAGAACACCCCACCCAAAGTCAACACCTCCACCCCATCCCCATAATCCGGTAACCACACCCAACACCAAGGGCAATTTAGCATGGCCAGTCCACCTTACCTGCACGTCTTTGGACTGTGGGAGGAAACCGTAGCACCCGGAGGAAACCCACGCACACACGGGGAGGATGTGCAGACTCTGCACAGACAGTGACCCAAGCCGGAATCGAACCTGGGTCTGGAGCTGTGAAGCAATTGTGCTATCCACAAGGCTACCGTGCTGCCCCTGTTGAAGGCAGAGCTGTAGTCAATGAATAGGAGTCTGACGTAGGAGTCCGACGTAGGAGTCCTTGTTGTCGAGATGCTTCGGGGGCGAGTATAGGGCCAGGGAGATGGCATCTGCTGTGGACCGGTTGTGGCGGTATGCGAATTGCAGTGGATCAAGGAATGCTGCGAGTATGGAGTTGATGTGTCCAACATCTCGAAGCAATTCATAATGATCAATGTCAAGGCCACCGGATGATAGCCATTGAGGCACGTTGCCTGGTTCTTCTTTGGTACCGGTATGATGGTGGTCTTCTTGAAGCCAATGGGAACCTTGGAACGGAGGAGGGAGAGATTGAGGATGTCCGGAAACACACCTGCCAGTGGGTCAGCGCAGGATCCGGGTGCACGACCTGGGACAACCAATGAGAGTCCCAGTCGTTAGTCTGCGACTCTAGATTAGTTTGGTATTGTCACTTGGGAGTCCCTGTTGGCTTTGCGGAGGTCATATATAGATTTCTTGAATAGGTCAGGGTTGCCTGCCTTGAACACCTTCAGTCGGGAGTGAACCTCCCAATTAAACCATGGATTCTGGTTGGGTAATGTACAGACTACCTTCTTTTGCACGCAATCTTCTACACATTTACTGATGAAGTCTGTGACGGTGCTGGCATACTCGTCTAGGTTGGCTGCGGAGTTAACATAGAACATACAGTGCAGAAGGAGGCCATTCGGCCCATCGAGTCTACACCAACCCACTTGAGCCCTCACTTCCACCCTATCCCTGTCACCCAATAACCCCTCTGAACCTTTTTTGGTCACAAAGGCAATTTATCATGGCCAATCCACCCAACCTGCAAGTCTTTAGACTGCGAGGAAACCGAAGCACCCGAGGAAACCCACGCAGAAACAGGGAGAATGTGCAGACTCCGCACAGACAGTGACCCAGCAGGGAACCAAACCTGGGACCCTGGCGCTGTGAAGTCATAGTGCTATCCACTTCTGCTACCGTGCTTCCCTTGTTCTTGAATATGGTCCAGTCCACTGACTCCAAGCAGTCGCGTAGGAGCTCTTCCGTTGCATCAACCTTCTTAAACGGATTCTCCCGCTTAAATTTCTGCTTGTATGCCGGGAGAAGGAGCACCGTATTGTGGTCCGATTTTCCGAAGTGCAGTCAGGGGATGGATCATCAGACGCCCTCGATGTTTGTGTAGCAGTGGTCAAGGATGTTGGGGTCCCTGTCAGGACAGGAGGTGTGTTGGTGGAATTTTGGCAGTACACTTGAGGTTGACCTGGTTAAAGTACCGTCCACGATAAACAAGGCCTCCGGGTATTCTGCTTTATTGTTATTTATAGCGGTTACAATTCATCAAGCGCCTTCTTCACTTCTGCCTGGGGTGGGATGTAGACCGCCGTGATGATGGCCGACGTGAACTCCGTGGAAGGTAGTCTGGACGGTACTTCACAGTCGGGTATTCCTGGTCCGGGCAGCAGTAGTTCACCAGGATCACCACGTCCGAGCACCAGGAGGAGTTGACGAGGAGGCAAATCCCTACACCCATTCCAGGTTCAGTCCTGGATGTGATTAACAGCAGGAATAACAGCAGAATCTAACCTGTTATCATTTGTGAACCCTTTGGTGTCTCAGCCTGTTGAACGACTGAGTGAATCCCTCCTCACAGAGAGAGCAGGTGAATGGCTTCTTTCCAGTGTGAACTTGCTGGTGTCTCTGCAATGTGGATGATGTTTGAAATCTCTTTGTGCAGTGAGAGCAGCTGAACGGTCTCTCCTCAGTGTGAATGCGCTGGTGTTCCATCAGTACCTGAGAGCTTTTAAACCCACTCCCACAGTCGGAGCATTTAAAGGGTCTCTCATTGGTGTGAGTGACATTGTGGCTCAGCAAGTGATGACTGAGTGAAGCTTTTCCCAGTCGGAGAGGTGAACGGGCTCTCCCCAGTGTGACCTCGCTCGTGTTTCATCAGGTTGGATGAGGTTCTAAACCTCTTTGAGCAGTGAGAGCAGCTGAACGGTCTCTCCTCAGAGTGAACGCGCTGGTGGGACATCAGTAGCTGAGAGCTCTTGAAACCCCTCCTGCAGTCAGAGCATTTAAAGGGCCTGCTCTTGGTGTGAGTGACATTGTGTTTCTGCAGGGTGGATAATTGAGTGAATCCCATATCACACACAGAGCAGGTGAACGGCTTCTCCCCTGTGTGAATTCGCTGGTGGTTCTGCAGGTGGGGTAACCGAGTGAATCCCTTATCACACACAGTGCAGATGAATGGCCTCTCCCCGGTGTGAACTCTCTGGTGTCTCTGCAGGCTGGGTAACTGAGTGAATCCCTTCTCACACACAGTGCAGGTGAATGGCCTCTCCCTGGTGTGAACTCGATGGTGTGTCTCCAGGTGGGATAACCGAGTGAATCCCTTCCCACAGTCAGAGCAGGTGAATGGCCTCTCCCCAGTGTGAACTCGTTCGTGTTTCCGCAGGTTGCCAATGTCAGTGAATCCCTTTTCACACTGAGAGCAGGTGAATGGTCTCTGCCCAGTGTGAACTCGTTCGTGTTTCATCAGGTTGGATGAGGTTCTAAACCTCTTTGAGCAGTGAGAGCCGCTGAACGGTCTCTCCTCAGAGTGAACGCGCTGGTGGGACATCAGTAGCTGAGAGCTCTTGAAACCCCTCCTGCAGTCAGAGCATTTAAAGGGCCTGCTCTTGGTGTGAGTGACATTGTGTTTCCGCAGGGTGGATAATTGAGTGAATCCCATATCACACACAGAGCAGATGAACGGCTTCTCCCCTGTGTGAATTCGCTGGTGGTTCTGCAGGTGGGGTAACCGAGTGAATCCCTTATCACACACAGTGCAGATGAATGGCCTCTCCCCGGTGTGAACTCTCTGGTGTCTCTGCAGGCTGGGTAACTGAGTGAATCCCTTCTCACACACAGTGCAGGTGAATGGCCTCTCCCTGGTGTGAACTCGATGGTGTGTCTCCAGGTGGGATAACTGAGTGAATCCCTTCCCACCGTCAGAGCAAGTGAACGGTCTCTCTCCAGTGTGAACTCGTTCGTGTTTCCGCACGTTGCTAATGTCAGTGAATCCCTTTTCACATTGAGAGCAGGCGAATGGTCTCTGCCCAGTGTGAACTCGTTCGTGTTTCCACAGGCTGCCAATGTCAGTGAATCCCTTTTCACACCGAGAGCAGGTGAACGGCCACTCTCCAGTGTGACTGCGTTGATGCCTTTCCAGCCCGTACGGGCCTTTGAATCCCTTCCCACAATCCTCACATTTCCATGGTTTCTCCATGGTCCGGGTGATCTTGCGCCTCACCGCGTTGGATGATCAGTTGAAGCCTCATCCACACACAGAACACCGATACAGTCTCTCCCTGTTGTGAATGGTGTATTATTTTTTCCGGGTGTGTCACTGGTTAAAGCTCTTTCCACAGTCAGTGCTCTGTAACAGTCTCACACGGGGTGTGTGTGTGTCTCAGTGCTTTTGCAGACACACTGATGATTAAAATCTCTTGAAGCAGACAGAATAGACAAACATTTCTCCTTCTAGAGTCAGAGGCTGATGATCCCACGAATTGAGTGACTCAGTCAGTTCTTGACGTGATATTTAGTTTGAGATATTGCCCTCGAACTCCTCTTGTTCGAACTTCCTGTAAACAGATTTTACAATAGTAATCATTGTCAGTACAGGATAGAAACTCAGAACAGACAATTCTAGTTTCTAGCGAACATTCTTTCCTCTCTCTTTCCCTGAAATGCTCTAATTCTCCATCCCACACACTCTCCCTCCATTCTCACTCTGCTGTATCTAATATTGCCCCTCCCAATTCTCCTGAAGGTGATCAACAACTCTAAACTCACTAAAACCTGTACAAGAGTAGAGAATCTCCATATAAGTACATTTACTGATTAGAGATGGGGAAATTCTGAGGAAGAATTTTATTTAGTCATGGAGTGGTCATGACAGGGAACTCACTGCCCACAAGGGTTGTGGAAGTCCAGATGATCAATAATTTAAAATAAAATAGGATAGTCACTTGAAGAAAATAAACTTGCAGGTGAACAGGGATATCGAGGGGGAATGGGACTGACTGGATTGCTGTACAGAGAGTCAGCATTGACTTGAGTTCCCAAATTGATTCTGTCAGTGCTGCAATGTCTGTATGACTGGAAATATATAATGTAGGTACAGTACTATATTACAAAACTAGAACTAATAATACATGTATTTTATTACAGCACCATCAATAATATCTATAATACATACTATATAACAACACTGGACATATCTCTGTCCGATATTAAATATTTAAAAATTAATTTATGGGATGTGGACAATGCTGGTTAGGCCAGCATTTATTGCCCTTCCCCAGTTGCTCTTCCGAAGTAGTGGTGAGTTGCCTTCTTGAACTGCTGCAGTCCTTGAGGTGTAGGTACATCCCCTGTGCTGTTTTTTAAAAAAAATAGTTTTTTATAAATTTAAAGGACCCAATTCATTTTTTCCCAATTTAGGGGCAATTTAGCTGGCCAATCCACATACCCTGCACATCTTTGGGTTGTGGGGGCGAAACCCACGCAAACACGGGGAGAGTGTGCAAACTACACATGGACAGTGACCCAGAGCCGGGATTGAGCCTGGGACCTCGGCGCCGTGAGGCAGCAGCGCTAACCAATGCTCCACCATGCTGTCCTACATCCCCTGTGCTGTTAGGGAGGAAATTCCAGGATGTTGGGCCCCAGGGACAGTGAAGGAACGGCAATATATTGCCAAGTCAGGGTGGTGTGCAACTTGGAAGCGAACCTCCAGGTGGTGGGGTTCCCAGGTATCTGCTGCTCTTGTCCTTCTAGATGGTAGTGGTTGTAGGTTTGGAAGGTGCTGTCTGAG